>NW_003307551.1:3187-4370 GCF_000143455.1 Volvox carteri f. nagariensis | reverse complement strand
CATCACCCGCTTTAGTCTGTGGAGTTGCTTGTGTGTGGCGTTGTCAACATGTCGCCGAACATCCATTTGAGCGCGCTCCATTTGAGCACGACAGCTTTGCTTGTCGCTCCCATCACACCTATCGTTCTGCCCTAAATTGTTCCACACGTGCTAAAACTAGCATACGGGAAGCAGGACGCCACAGGGCGTCGTCGGGGCAGAGGAAAACCCACGGGTCGGTAACAAATATGCAGTTCGAGCGCATGCATGCACATGCACACACGCAGCTGCAGCTGCGTGCGCACAAAATCTCGCTTGCGCGCCACAGGATGGTGTGGCTCAAAACAACTTACACCACCACAAGTGGGAGAAGACAAAACACATGCATTCCTACCCACAAAAACGCCACAAAAGCGTTTGTGTAAAAGATGTTAAAAAGAGTCCCCCACGGCACCTCTCTCCAGCCCTACACAGCTGGACGACCCTGCGCCCTCTGTCCCATATAAAGAATCTAAACGTACCCCACATCCCATACCACATTGCATGCATCCGACGTGTATATCATGCTTTGGACGTATTGCAAATGCATCCCCCATAACCCCGGCATCGTCGAGACATTCTGACACATTCCGATATTGTGGCCTCCAAATGAATCAGGGCGGCGTGTGGTGGCGTCACGTGGCGTGTTTGAAAAAACAACTGACCCCCAGAGGCTGTGTGGTGAAGGCTGTGGGGTGAGACGAAACATCACAGCAAGAGCCCCTCACCCATGTGTTGTGTGTGCAACATCCAAACAATTAAAAAACCCCGCACACGACACAACACCTGCCACTGCCCATCCGGGAGTCTGGGGATGTCTCTCCAAAAGTTAAATAAATTATAGGCTTGATGGCGGGTTTTAGCGTGCCGCGCGTTTGTGTGCCTCTGCTGGTTATGTGTGTGTGTGTGATGACTCTCCTATGAATGTCCAGTCAAACGAACGGGGGAGCCGCCGGCTAAATGACTTAAATACGACAGGGACCCTGGGGGATTCGTGTGGGCGCGAATGATGCATATGCTAATAACACTGAGGCCTCCGGGCCCATAGAGCCGTGTGGCTGTTTTTTCTTTCGGGGTGTGAACTATGGGAGACATAGCGCTCCATCTCCATCCTTCTACCTTTTCACCCTCCCTCCCTCCCTCCCTCCCTCCCTCCACCCTCCCT
>NW_003307551.1:1275-2091 GCF_000143455.1 Volvox carteri f. nagariensis | reverse complement strand
CTAGCGGGGCCGCAGAGGAGGACGGCGTTAGGCTAGGGGGCCGCAGGGGAGGACGGCGTTGGGCTAGGCGGCCCGCAGGGGAGGACGGCGTTGGGCTGGGGGGCCGCAGGGGAGGACGGCGTTAGGCTAGGGGGCCGCAGGGGAGGGCGGCGTTGGGCTAGGGGGGCCGCAGGGGAGGGCGGCGTTGGGCTAGGGGGGCCGCAGGGGAGGACGGTGTTGGGCTGGGGGGCCGCAGGGGAGGACGGCGTTAGGCTAGGGGGCCGCAGGGGAGGACGGCGTTAGGCGAGGGGGCCGCAGGGGAGGACGGTGTTAGGCTTGGGGGCCGCAGGGGAGGACGGCGTTGGGCTAGGGGGCCGCAGGGGAGGACGGCGTTGGGCTAGGGGGGCCGCAGGGGAGGACAGCGTTGGGGTAGGGGGCCGCAGGGGAGGACGGCGTTAGGCGAGGGGGCCGCAGGGGAGGACGGCGTAAGGCTAGGGGGCCGCAGGGGAGGACGGCGTTGGGCTAGGCGGCCCGCAGGGGAGGACGGCGTTGGGCTGGGGGGCCGCAGGGGAGGACGGCGTTAGGCTAGGGGGCAGCAGGGGAGGACGGCGTTAGGCTAGGCGGGGCCGCAGGGGAGGACGGCGTTAGGCTAGGCGGGGCCGCAGGGGAGGACGGCGTTAGGCTAGGGGGGGCCGCAGGGGAGGACGGCGTTAGGCTAGGCGGGGCCGCAGGGGAGGACGGCGTTAGGCTAGGCGGGGCCGCAGGGGAGGACGGCGTTAGGCTAGGCGGGGCCACAGGGGAGGACGGCGTTAGGCTAGGCGGGGCCGCAGGGGAGGA
>NW_003307551.1:0-912 GCF_000143455.1 Volvox carteri f. nagariensis | reverse complement strand
TGTGTGCCAGCAGGCCCACCTTACCTCACATATGAATGCTATCGCTCCTGTCGCTGCCCACGAATGCTGGTTTGCTGTTGCTGCTGTCCATCTGCCAAAAGGGGGAAAGGGGGGCTTAGGGCTTTTACATAGGGGATGGTAGCAGGTCGAATAATTATGTTTAATTCATGAACGTATGGGCCGTGCCTCGGTGCTGGCTTTGGTATGAGGGTTCTTAGCGTAGATATGCCGATTGGGCGGTTGGGGCATCACGTGGAAGCCATGTATGGGTGCGGTGCGGAGGTCGCGTACACACTGCGGCGGACTACGCGCGCACACACACACGGAGCAACCAACGTGCGCGCTGCCTTCACACCTTTTTATGACGCCTGGTGCTACAGATTTCTTCGCCGCGCATGCGTTGACACACTTCGTTGCACGGTCGCGTTTCTGATGGCTGCGTTGGGAACTGAAGCTATGGAAACGGTAGGCGGAATGCATGGACAAGCGGTTTTTCTTTTCCGTTGTTCACGATATTACAGCTGCGTGAGATGCTGTCGTGTCGCGATTTGGAATGTTTGTTCGCTGGTTGGAGTGGTTGTACGAGCCGTTGTATGAGCCGGTGCCGCTCTGAGTTGTTGTCGGCTTTTTCGACATTGTATGCGCTGTAATCGAATGCATATCGAGGATGCCGCACTTTGATATGCTATGTCGCTTGATTAAGCACAGTTTGCCAGGCGGTTGATGTTCGATGGTGTGTCCGGACATTAGCCGCCCGTGGCTGTGCGGCCGCTTAGAGGAAAGGGACCATACACCAGGTCATGTCCTCAAAAATCATGTACACGTCTATATGCGCATCACCCGCTTTAGTCTGTGGAGTTGCTTGTGTGTGGCGTTGTCAACATGTCGCCGAACATCCATTTGAGCGCGCTC
>NW_003307550.1:2340998-2401260 GCF_000143455.1 Volvox carteri f. nagariensis | reverse complement strand
TGTGCGTGTGTGTGTATGTGCGTGTGTGTGTGTGTGCGTGTGTGTGTGTATGTGCGTGTGTGTGTGTGTGTGCGTGTGTGTGTGTGTGTGTGCGTGTGTGTGTGTGTGTGCGTGTGTGTGTGTGTGCGTGTGTGTGTGTGTGTGTGTGTGTGCGTGTGTGTGTGTGTGTGTGTGCGTGTGTGTGTGCGTGTGTGCGTGTGTGCGTGTGTGTGTGTTTTGTTTGTTGATCTGAACCGCGTGTGTATGTGTATGTGGGTGTGGGTGTGTTGTTTACTGGTTGTTTACTGGTGTGTGTTTACTGGTGTGTGTTTACTTGAAGAATGACTCGCAATGTCCTCATAGGACGGCCGACATGTACTCACATGGGGACAACACGCAGCTAGCAGGGGTAGGGAGGGGGGAAACACACACGGTGGGAGCCCGTGTGTACGTGCCTTCAAACATGGGATGGGGTGATGGCCGGCGGGATTTCGAGTTTAAAGTGGGAGAGATGTTCGTTACTCACACGTTCCCGCGGATTGCCCGTCCCTCCCTCCCTCCCTCCCTCCGTCCTTCACCCCCACCCGCTCTCCCCGCCGCCACCCATAGCTGCTCCACCACGCGGTGCGCTGCGGCTGCCTAGGAGCCACCGTCAACTGGCCGCGGAAGGCGAGGGAGGAGCTCGTAGTGGAGGCTGCCCGTGATACTCCTGATGCTGAAGCTGAGCCGGCTGTTGGCAGTTAATACCGTTAGGTTTTGTGTTAGTGGTCCTTAATGGCGGTTCTGTGGCTGTAGTAATGTCGAATAGTACTGTTGGGGATATGTTTACCCGCGGATGAGGATGAGGTTGAGGTCAGTGCGGCCCCCAGTGAGGCAGGCGAAGTGAAATCCTTTGCGGACTTGTGTGCGCAGGGGTGTTTGTGTGCGTAACCTGTGCGTTACGACACGTCTGACCCTGACGGCCTGACAGTGGGCAGCAAGAGCAGCTGACTTACGAGCTCGTGTAGCACAAGATGTAGCACAATTGGGACGAGGTGTAGCACAAGTTGTAGTACACACAGGCACACGTAGCAGGCATGAAAGGGGGCCTTGAGACCGCAACGCGCTACCGTGGGGACTGGGGGGAAATAGGAGGTGGAGTGAAGGGGACGGTGAGCGAATAAATAACTTTACAGCCCCGGCATAAGAGCACAGCTGATACAAGGATGATGCTAAAAAGATGAGTTTCTGAACACGCCACCAGTGCGCCTCTTGAAACCACTTAATAATAACGTAGTAACAATAAATATACAACATAAGAGTTATCACGATGAATAAAAATTGACGGAAATAGCAATTTTATGTTTTGTAGCATCAATGACCCCCATACATGCGGTTCTAAGTCACAGCGGAGGGGGGTACCTTCGCTCCCCTTAAAGTCTACCCCTTGCAAAAACAGGGGGCGGGTGACAGGGCGGGCGTCCGTACATCCGTACAAATAGATGTAACAGCAGTCACAGACCTGGACAGAGCACCAGACCACGTCGTCATCACATCATCATCGTCATCATCATCATCATCATCATCATCGCCAGTCAGTCGATGGTTCAGTGGTCAGCTGGCGGTTTAGTAAATTAGTTAGCTGGTCCCGGAGCAGTCTAGTGCTAGGGTTTCTAGGTTTACCAAAAAGCACCATGGAAACATCTGCGCATGCAAAAGCTTTATAAATAAATGGCACATGTGACAATAGCCCCACGGCAGCACGAGTGCGCCAGTGCTGCATAAACCATACCGCCAGTCAGCAGCCAGCCAAGCCAGCATGTCCAGCATGTCAAGAGTTCAGCGATACAGAAAGCAGGGGCTTATGCCGGTTATAGGTTTTATATGGCGTCCCGCCCTAACGGCAGCAAGGGTTGGGAAGTACGGCAAGTACGGTGGCGAAAATTCTGCACATCTCCAACGGTTATTTTCTAACTTGTAACTTGGTTGTATTTTATCGGAGCAGCAGCCGCGGCATTCTCGAGCTGTCTGTCGCACAACTGTCAGCGCGCCTCCTACACCACGGCGGGAAACACACACAAAGCCGGGAGCAGCAACGAAATATAGGCCAAATACCACCACCACCACCACCACCGCCTGGACATTCCCTCGTTTCTTTACTATTAGTGCTGTAGTGCTGAACTTATTCTTGTGTTGAAATGATGGGCAGCTGCCGCCCCCCCCTCACAACCCGCTCCGTAAGCCCCTCTTCATCCCGACGTCCTCTTCTGTATCATATCACACCTAGATGCGAGAGGTGATCATGATGATCGTGATGCTTTTCCCGCCACGGTGCCGCATGGAGCGCATCCATCATACATGTACGGCTGTCCCGTTGGTGTTCCTTTATTATACTGTCGTACTTAAGATGGTTCTTACGATTCGAACCCACTTCGCCGCTGCCGCCGCCGCAGCAGCAGCAGCAGCAGCAACGGCTTGGGCTTGGGCGGAAAGCTGCCGCTGCAGCCGAAGCCGCCGCCGCCGCCGCCGCCGGTAATGTCAGTTGGGGTACACTGCGCCCGCCTGCCGCCGCGGAATAATACGACATACGGCTCCTGTACGGCCTGGAGGGGCGGCTGGACAGACACCGCCTGGATGCCACCGGACTACGTGTCGGATCTGGAGCCGGCGGCGCTGCACTTGGAGCTGAAGCTGGCGGCGGTACGGCGGCGGTACGGCGGCAAACTGACGGTGTGGATAAGTTGCCTGCGCCCGCGGGAATGCACCGCCGGGCGAGCTCCGTGCCTCGTGAGCTGACGATACGCCACCATCCTGTGCCTTGTGTCAGCTGGCGCTGGTGGGAAGAGGGGGAGGGGGAGGGGGAGGCGGCGGTGGAGGGCCGGATGGAGGCCTAGGCGTGTCGGCGGCCCACGCAACAAGGACAGGCGGAGCAGCGGCACCAGGGCGGAGGTGCAGTACACGTTCAGGAGGCGCTGCCGCGGCACTGGCTGCCGCCGCTACTGCTCGCGTTGGCGGCGGCGGCGGCGGCGGCGGCGCATCGGTATCCAGATCGTCGTCGTCATCATCGTTGGCGTTGGCGGCGCCGCCAACGGCGCCACTGTACGCTGATACGGCAACGGCCCCCGTCTTTTTCGTTGGCTCAACACCCTCTTCGCCACAAGCACTACAGCCAATGTGAGGGCCCGGGTCGTCGTCATTGTCGACGTCGTCAACAACCGTCAAGCACTCCTCACCGCCATTTAGGAGGAGCTCATCATCATCATCATCATCATCATCGCGGCGTACGAGACCGCGGAGGTCGGGTCGGCTGGCGATGGCCCGCCGCGTGAACTCAGCATCGCTGCCGTCACCACTACCCACGCCGCCGCCGCTGCCGCCGCCACCACCGCGGCCGACAACAGCAGCAGCAGCAGCAGTAGCAGTAGCAGCAGTAGCAGTAGCAGTAGCAGCAGTAGCACCTACTGCGCTGTCCGCTGTCGCAAACGTGCCACGCTTAAGAATGCTTCTCTGCACGTGTAGGTGTACGGCAGGTGGCACAAGTGGAGAGTTCGTCACAACCTCCAAATCTATAAAGTCAACAACTAGGCAGGTGGCACGGGTTCTTGCCCGCCAGATGGTGAGCAATTTAAAATGTCGCACGCCGTAAGCCATATGCCGTACATCACACGAATACTTTCAAAAGTTTTCGGCAAGGTTTTTTAGGCTTACAGAGATGCGCCTGGCTGAGGGCCCACAAGGGGGGTCCCCACAATGTCGCACCTTCTCGTATCCTTACCTGGGGTTGCAACTGACGTGATTGCAACCACCGCAGTGGCGGTGTTCGACTCTCTAACTCCACGTCACTCTGCCCGCCGCCGACGCGGCCGCCACCGTCACCGTCGCCACCGCCGTCGCCGCCGCCGTCACCGCCGCCGTCACCGTCGCTGTCGCCGTCGCCGACGCCGACGCTGTTACCTGCACTGGTACACGGAAGCCCCCGCCGTCGCGCCGCGCCGCGGGCAAACAACCCTCCGCCGCCGCCGCCGCCGCCACCACTGCCATGGAGGTACGGCAGATCCAGGGTGCTCGCGTGAGCGAGCCTCCGCGATGACCAGGCAAACCCCATGGTGACGGAGGCGACGTTGCCGTACGCAACACGCAGTCTCCCAGGAATACTGCAGTCCACGTCGCCGTCAACGCCACGACCACCACCGTCACTAACGCCGTCGCCGCCACCGCGGGCGCTGCAGTACGGCCCAAGTATGACCGCACTGCGGCCTTGCCATGCAGCGGAGTCAAAGCCGCCAGCGCCTCTTCTGCGGCCGCTACCGTCAGCGGCCGCAAAGGCAAAGGCGTCCCCGTCGCCTCCGCAACGTTGTCCCATACCCTGTGCTACCTGGTGCAGCGTCGTGTTGACATAACAATAAAATTTACAATATGTAATTTACAGTGTCGCCGTACCCGCTACCATCGCGAATGAGCCGTAAAAGCACATTTTGGCCGCCGTACAAGTTGTACGGTAAAGGGCTCAAGCCGCAGATGCAGGCCTGAATGGTCCTTATTCTAGGTCTTGTCAAAGTCACACACATAACGGTGATATGATGGTGATGTGGGTAGGTGACCTCCCGCCTATCGATCTCCATCGTAGTACGATGATCGTACCCGTGTGCATCTGATGGCAGGTAGCAGCGGCGAACCAATGACGGAGCCGGCGGCCAGGCGCCGCTTGTACGACGGTAAGGACGAGAAGGAAACCGCGCGGGCTGGCCGCTGTAGGTTGTCGACCCGCGGGTCGGCACCCTCGGCCTCGTCTTCATCGTCTTCATCACCGTCGAGTGACGATACGGCAATCATGCCAAGCAACGAAGCACTCGGCGAAGTTGGAGCGCCGCCACCACTGCCGCCACGACCGCCAACGGCAACGTCGTACCCTGAGCCGCCCTCCGCCAGCTGAGCCGTACACTGACGGATCTGCCGCTGGCCAATGCTGCTGTCAGTACCGCCTACCATCCCTGGACCACACACGACTGCAGACGCTGCCGCCATCGCCGCCGCCGCCGGCTCTTCACCTCGCGGACCCTGCTGCTCCTGTTGCCACCGAGGCTTTTGCCGCTGCAGCGGCGGCGGCGGCGGCTTGTGGGGCTGCAACAGCCCCGGCAGGGTGGCGGCGCGGCCCACAGCCGCAAAGGACCTCCAGAGCCCCGGCTGAGTCGCAAACAGCGCACCCGGCGGCGCCGCAGTTCGCGGCCTTTCACAATCGCCGCCGTTCTGAGGTGGGAAGCCTCCCGGGGGAACACCGCCACCGCCATCATCAACATCGCCGACGCCAGTGCCGACGTCAGCATCAGCATCACGGTATGTCCGTACGACAATGAGTGATCTGGATGACGAGTCGCCCTGCAGGCGGTGCAAGGACGGGGGAGGAAAGTAGGGGTGTCTGTCCGCCGGAGTGATTTCGTGTATGCCTTCGTAACCTGTTCCCCTTTCCCCCCTTCCCCCCGGGTGCCATTCGTATTGCCCTCGACCTACCGGTGGAAAAGATACCGGACCGCATAGCGTTGTCGTACTCGTGGAGGGTACGACCCCTTGTCGTGACGGTGGCCGTACGGCAGCGTCATCCCTGCCGTCAGCTCCCGTCTTGTTGTCGCCGCCATCAGTGCCACCTCCCCCCGCAGTACGACAAGCAGCTGAGCTTCCCGCGGCCTTGTGTGGATCGTTGTTCCCGTCGATATGTGCGTTGGCACCACCATCACCACCAACACCATTGCCGCTACAACCGCCGCTTGACGTACGAGATATGCAGGGTATGCTTTCAGCGCTGCTGCAACTCCGGAGGCAGCTGCTGCTGCCGCCGCCGCCGTCACTGCCGTTGCCGGTATACGGACCACCTTCTCGCGTGCCGTCGTCGCCGTCGTCGTCGTCGTTGCGTACGCTGCTGCCGTGGCCGTACTTGCTGCCGTTGCCGTTGCGAAAACTGCCGTTGCACTTTCGGACGCTGCCGCCGCCGTCGCCACCACTACCGTAGCATGTATTGCCGTTCCCGTTTCGGACACTGCCGCCGTTGCGAATGCTGCCACCGGTGCTGTAAAAGGCGCTGCCGTTATGAATGGTCCCATTTCGAACGCTGCCGTTATAGAAAGCGTTTCCGCTGCGAGCGCGAGCGCCGTGACCACTGCGCGAGCCCTCGTTCAAATCGCCAATTTCGAATGCCCCGGGAAGGACCTTGCCGCTTCGGATAAATGATGATATAAGCGACCTATGGTCATAAATACCTGACTTGTATACCGATAAGCCGCGTCTTGCAAGCTTTGGGGAGTCCTCGTCGGAAGCATCGTCCGCAACTCCTAGCATGGCGCTCGCACATCTGTCAGCGTCTGATGAAACCCAAGCCTCTACACGCCGCTGGCTTACAGCCCTGATGCATCTGCCAATTTCTTCTGGTGAGGTCAGAGGATCCTTTGCATCGGCGGCTTGAGCTTGAAGCAGACCCTGCGCGGTACATGGGCCAACAGTTTTGCGATCGCCTGGGACGGGATGGTTAACCGTGAAACCATCCCTTTAAGAAACATATTTAATACTTTGGCATTATCATGCTACAGTTAGGTATACCCAGCGGAAGGGAAAATCGTAAATCACGTAACTAACAGCGAACCGGGGGCCGCCTGTCGCCGTCTAAACCTCCTTTGCTGTGATGTAACATTATACCCGGTACCAATAAAAAATCTCACCAGAAGGCCTTCGCCTGCAATGGACAGCTGCGCAGGTGCGTAGTCCTCGCATTGCTCTTGCTGAGGATGCGTGACTGCCTGTCGAGAGGTAGGTAGGAAAGAGTACTTAGGCAGCCTAAAACATTCCTGCCATGAAGACGCAATCATATTAACTTATCCGCCTGTAGCTAGGCCACGTGCTGGAGGCTTGTCCTATGGAAACTCGAGTATCTGTAGGACTCCTCCCCTGTAACCCGGGCAAAGCCGCGGTCTATATGTATGGCATGCTAAAATCTTGTGGCATAGATATTGAAGGGAGATTTTTTGGCTCCTCTGTTACATCGCCCACACGTGACCAGTTCTAACCCGCGAAGCTATAAGTGCATTCCCCGCCTCATACCTCCAATCCCGAGTCATTCCCTTTATTTCCAAAGCAGCTGAGGCAAAACATCATGACGTTGTGTCAGATAAGCCATATCAGTGCGCGGCTTACAACAGCCTGCCATGTGCAATAAAGTTTAACCCGTTAAAATGGGCTCCTAGAAAAATCAGCTTGATGCATCGTAGATCTATGGACGCTCTCATTTAACCAAACCACAGATACCATAAAGGAAGGCGTAACTGTGTAAGGTACTGAACGTTTAAGAAGTACAGGTTGCCTGATGTTTTTTTAGCCCATTACTGTGACCTAGTGGTTATGATGTATTTGTGAAGCTTGAGCAGTACAAATCTTGGGCAGTGTTGTGAACCATGGTGGGAAAGGAGGCAGACTGTCGTGCACACGTGCATTTCACTCATGATGAGGTCCGATGTTGTGCGTAAGCGATTTGCAGACGCTGCTCTGGCAACAAGGATATCATCGTTGTTTCACTGGTGAATCTGGTCCCTTCCGGCCTTTCGTTCCGGAGATATGGCTTCTTTTTCAGCAAGGCTTCTGAACTTTTGGAACAGCCCTACGGGTCCTAAAACGACACATTTTTGGGGACCCGTTGCAAACTGGGGATTCGTACTTGCGGTGAGGTCTAGTGTTTCTCGACACCTGATAGCTTTTCGGGCGGTAACACGCTGGACGTGGGCTCTGCTGCAGGGCTTAGCTGATATGCGTAAGGATCCCGAGTATATTTCACCAAACATGACGGGAGGTGCGCCTTGCGGAGACGGTCGGCTTTTGACCTAGCAGAAGTCCTTAGGGGACGCAGAAGCGCTGTCAGAGTCCCTGGGCCCATAAGAGAGTTCCACAGCATTGCATCCGATCACTCAGGGCCAGGTGCACCACTGTCCTGACCCGTGTTGCTGCCCACCACCATTTCCTTGCACCATCGTAGACATGAACGACCCATTATTTCCACGCGACACGTGTGGCCGTTTTCCCCCTCCGCAGTTATGTGCATCTACAGTCTCCTGTTCATGCGTTTCGCCTGGGAGGTGCGTGCCGCGCGCCGAGTCCGGTTGCATGTTCCCCTCTTGTAATCCCGTGCAGACCCGCCAGCTTTGTAGTGTGTACCAGAGGCACGTCTATATGCACGACGAACTCAATACTTGAGCGAATTCGAATATGCTACTTAAACTTATTGCACACGGCTCTTAAGTTGGCTCTTCCTTCTTTTGCATCCATCCAGCGCACCGGGGCGCCCTGTCCTCCTCGTCATCACATTAATGCATATTCCACAAATGGAATTCCACACTTTGCACATATTCCACTCCGAGCCATGCGACCGGCGTTGCTCACACCTGCACACACACCGCGCAGGTCAAGCCCCGCAACTACTTGCTGCTGGCCTGTCATGCCTCTAACGAGACGGTGCAGCTCTATCAGCTAAGCAGGTGGTACGCCTGGAGTGCGGCGGGAGGTAGGCCGGCGCATGCGGACGTCACGCGTGTGGAGGCCCCACCGGCGCCGGCACCGGCTACAGCCGCTGGCAGCAGCAAGAGCCCTTGAGCGACGGTGCGCGGAGAACGGAGCGGGGTGGAGTGGGAAGTGTGACGTCCTTTCTTCAAGGTCCTTTTAGGGTGTGCTCTGCATCCGCCGTATGTTGGCGTCTGGCTTAGCGATGACGGCGCACATACGGCAATCATATAAAATTTAAGTCCACACATTGAAAACAAATCAGCATCATCCGCCATAATATATTTATGTGTTTATGATCATCATGATCATCGAAATTAGGGATACCAGCAGCAGTAGCATGAGCATGAGCAGCCGCAGAGCAACCCTCAAGCAGCAGTAGCATCAGCAGTTGACAGATGCGCCTCCCCGCGGCAGTCCCTCCTTCAAAATGTTCGTGATGCAGCAGCAGCAGCAGCGCGCGCGCGCCACCCGACGCGAAGTCATATTACCACTAGACCACAGACTCGGCGCGAAGAGAAAGGTGTCGCACACATACAAAGTCTGCCGTTCGCGTCTGTTGGAAAGGGGTTAGTTATCTATCCTCCGTCCGTCCATCGCTGCGGCCATCCGGCTCGTCTCCGGGGAACCGCGCCTGACCGCACCACAGGGAAGAAGGGCGCCAAAGGCATCACAGCACCGGACCTGGCCATGTACTTCCGCTGAAGCGGAGGCGTCGTGAGCCCCGCAAGACGCAGCTGCGTGTGCAGATAGTGGCTAAAATGGCCGTCGTGATGTTTTACGATGGTGATGATGGCGAGTGGAGTCCATGCACCTGTATGGCGAACGGTGTTGGAAAAAAACGGCACTCGATGGTTTCCTTTTGCGCGAATGGGCTCATGCGGTTGGCTTAGCTCGCGGGTGCGGACAGGGCGTACATGAAGGCATGAGAGTAGTAGCTTCATGCACCTCATCCTGTCCGTCAGGGTCCGAAGGGAAGTCATGAGCTTAGGAGGCAAGTCTGTAGCGTGTGTACGGCGTCGCCGAGGTGACCGGTAGGGGGGCCCCGAAGCGCAACAGACAACCCAAGTACGCTGTTAGCTGGTGCGGCTGTGGACTCTCAGGCTTGAAGTACCTGAGTTCCAGGGAGCCTTCGTGGGTTGTCTCGGTGGATGGTGGTGGGTTATTGGGTCGCGTGTGAGTCCGTCTCCCCGGAGACCCTCGCCGAAGAGATGTAAGGCTCTGGGCTTTTCCCATTGGAAGGAGTCTCGCCCCACGCGGCAGCTCTCTTGCTTGGCTTTGATGTTCCGGTGTTGCGCTAGGAGAGCTGGGCTGCCGGGACGGAAAGACGGAGGTGTTCATTGCAGGAGGAGGAGGAGCAGCAGCAGCAGCAGCAGCGCTCCAGCACGAGGATGGGAAGTGTAGGTGTCTCTCGTGCTCCGCATTCCCCAGTACGTCCGAAGCTTCCTACCGCGCATGCCTTCCCGTCATGTTGTTGTACGTTCCAAGTAGGGTACATGCTACCTGGCGAGGAGCGTATCGGTTCGGGTGTTGGGGCTTATTGCTGGCGACGACGAGGGGGCCACTGGTTCTTCATTCGGTTACAAGAGCCATCCCGCTAAAAAATTATAAAGTGCATACGACCTGTGGACATAAAAGCCTTTGAACAAGTCCCTGTGTGAATGTTGTCTATCCTGGTGCACTTGTTTGGGGGGCCCCATGTCCGCACCGGCATACAGGCAGGCGGCTGGCAGAGGTTAAGGCCTGACTTCTGCTCCCGGCCCACCCGGGTTCAAATCCGCCTGCCGGCTCCTCGGGTGTTGGAGGAGTGTTGAAATGGGAGGTGGCCCCCCATCATATGGACGATGTAGGACGTGATAAAATCAACTTGCGAGCTGACCAGGGAACTAAGTTGAGGCGCCGTTGATCCGCTAGATTTGGTTACATACATATTAGGCAGGCGGCTGGCAGAGGTTAAGGCCTGACTTCTGCTCCCAGTCGACCCAGTCGACCCGGGTTCAAATCCGCCTGCCGGCTCCTCGGGTGTTTGAGGAGTGATGAAATGGGAGGTGGCCCCCCATCTTATGGACGGTGTAGGACGTGATAATATCAACTTGCGAGCTGACCAGGAACTAAGTTGATGCGCCGTTGATCCGCTAGATTTGGTTGGATGCTGGTGGTGAGTTGCCGAACCCAACGAATACATTCTGAAGTCGGATGGGGTGACGGATTAGGGTGCCCCTCTAGCAGGGGAGAGCAGGGACTGCCCCGGGAAAGGGGGCCGCTGGCGAAGTTAACCACCCTGTAACAACATACATACAGGCTGCCTTTGCGGCCGCCTTTTGCGCCAAGGTGGAACAGCTCAGGTCAGAGCTGGCTGAGGGTAATATAATCGGATATGATATATGAACTGACACGTGTCATAACGCTGCGTGCTTGCCTTCAGATCATAATATTTAGTACTTTTGTCATTGCCTCTGCGGCGGTTGTTGTTTAACAGGCAATCCTCTTCGCCCCAGGCTGCTGTGCAAGTGTTGGTGCTTGTCATTGGGCTGTGTCTTGTTGCGATGGCGGCACCGGCTTGGTGGAGCATTTCGTGCGTGTTTAGGAGCCCAGCGGCATGGCTGAAGGGCTTTACGGGCTGCATGGAGCTGAAAGGAGGCGAGGTGGAAGCTTCTGAAAGTCGTTGGTGGCGGATGCTGAAAAAAATGGTGCTTTACGCGGCGCGTGCATATCCCTGCGTTTTGCGGGTCTGCACCACGACAGGGAGATAAAAGGTATGGTTAGTAATGCGGTCGTTGGCCGTCGGCTTCGTGTAAAGGTGCTGAGATTTCGCCTACGCTTCTGGGCTATGCATTGCACCTGCATGTATCTGCACAGCGCGCCGCATGGCGAAAAAGCTTCGCGGTGGGCCAAATGTCCCAAAGATGTCGACATGACCGTACCGTATAGGCGACGCACACACCCATATGCGAGTATGTCGAAATAATGACAGCTGATGTACGGAACGTTTCGTGACCTACGCGCTCGGGCGAATAATTGTTTCACGCCAGGCGAAGCTTTCCTCAACTGTGGGGGGCCAAGAGCAGCGTGCATTATCTTAAAAAGCACATGAAGACACAGGTTTCCCCACACGTCTAGACAGAACCCACAACTGAAAACGTAGCTATGTTGACTTGAACTCGAGCCTGTACGGGTCTCCGTCATTGCTTTCTCCACGCTCGCTCAGCCACTTGCCAACTGTCGCGAGTTCGATCAAGAGGGAGACGCACTCATTTGCCATTTCATCTTTACCTATTTACGATGGTGCTGTTGCTGCCTGGTGGTAATCGCTGTCGAGCATCCTTTGCCAGGATGCCAAACCTATCCGCAGAAACAGGTGATGCTGGTCCGTTGTAGATGGTGGCAAGTCTCCTTACAACGAGTTGAACCAGACTATCCGATTCTCCACCCAATCCGCCACACATGCAGCCGCGCCCCCCTTGGGTCAAAGGCGTTCTGGGGCTAGTAGTAGTACACCAAACGCCAAGCGGAACGTAAAAACAACAAAATGTCCGCCGCCAACGCCTGCCATGAATAACATCTCACCGTAATCACAGTCCAGTGAACCATTAACTGATTGCTGCGAATCGCGGTAATAGCGATCTAATTTATTCATTCGCGTTATCATCCGCAGCGGTGGTGTCGTGTCGACCTGTGCTCCTCTATGCGCCGATCGCGCCTGTGAAGTGGTCCGCATCACATAAACGCACGCAAGCGCACAACTTACATGTGGTGGGCAGGTGGTTCACCACGTGCCGCCTGTGAGGGCGCCGGCACCCTGCCACGTTGCCGCACGAAGAGGCGCAATAGTGCCTAGTATAGAGACGATGGTATGGGCAGCACGCACGAAATCGTCGCGCGAGCACAATTATGTATCTGCTGTATTTAACCTCTTGAATCTGCAGCATGCAATCGATGTCACAACACGTGCATTCCTTCATCAGAAGCACAGGCGCCGGTTGGAGCGTTGCAGCTCTTCGTAACGAAGCTCCATCTGTCGCAATCGCTAGACCCTAACACCATCACCACCACGGCCTTCAACCTGGGACGTGCCCTGAGACCAGGACCTAACGGCACTATCCAGTTCAAAACAACATGACGCGCGATGAAAGCACTCGATGGACGGGAGCGCGCCGACAACCGAATGACTTTGCCAAGTCGGAAAACGGGCCTCATTAGCGTGAGAGGCATGATGCCTCCGACAAAAAAGGTGCTGTACACGGCTTCGACAGAATAAGCGTTCACATGCCATACATGTCTCGCGGAGCCTTTTGGCCCTCGCGCTATCCGTCTTTGCGTGCTGGTTTTTCATGTACGAAAATCCAAACAAAGGCGCGGGCCATTAAGGTATCAGCATAGCGGGTTTTTGTTAGTGTGATGGGAGTAACCCTGTTCAGTTCACAGTGCAAGCGCGCGCCACCGGGGCTCCTGGTCGCCATGACGAACGGGACGCACCCCGCACACCTCGCAGGCCGGGCCCCATAACCAACCGCGACGACGACGACCAAAGCCACATCCCCTCAGTCAACAGGTCGTACGCAGCCAGACACTCCACCCGCGTGTGGATAACGACAACAGGTCTGACAGTAACTCCAGTGTCCATATGCATACACACAGACACACATACGCGCGCACACAGCAACAGCAGCAGCAGAACTACTTCCAGCGGATACACCACAGAGAGCCCACGGCGCGGGTCCCACAAGTTCCATAATTGATGTGGCGCCGCGGCTACAGTAGCCACTGTCCATCCCCATTAAATACCCCATCCGGCGTCTTACGGAAACGGATAACGAGTACACGCGCGTGGGAGCGAGCAAGCTGCGCCATTCCGCGCCTTCCATGTAGCGATGTGCGTGCAACCAAAGCGTCGCCTCGACCCTATCGTCCTCCAGTTCCACTGGCCAGCCCCGTTCCCAAGCCCGGGTTCTCCAAGCTAGATTGTTCATCCCGTCAGACATCCCACAGGACAGGCACGCACAAGGACGCTCCTGAGAATGGCGGATGGACCAAACTAACATTCAGGATATGCAGTGCAGCAGCTCAAAACACACACGTATGCTTAGCCCCCCAACCAGTGTGGCCCCAAAGCGTACAAAGGCAGGGAAAACGCCTTACCAACATTTATCGGCAGCAACTGCACACAGGCGTATTGGCTCCGCACCCCAAGACCAAGCCATTGCCGCGTCTCACCGTGATTCCGGTTTGCAACTACCCACCCGCTATCCATTGGCCCGGATCATCTGTATTTCATTCGCACCAAGGAGCCGAGAGTACAGCACCTCGCCACGTCTTGCACCACAACACGCTACCCATCAGAGGGTATAACAGCGGTACGATGTATCCACGCCAGCTTGCTCTATCATGCTACCCAAGCCAACACCCGTCATCCCCACGTAATGCGCTTCCACCGTCAGCGCTGGTCACGCAAACCCGCATAATCTCCACAATTTAGGCAGTTCCCGAATACCCCTCCCCCCAGCCTTTGCCTTTTCCTTGTTAAAAGTGGCACCCTACACATTGCAAAGCTGCGTAATATATATCGCATAATCTCGAACGGTAACAGGGCGGCCAAGCACGCCAGTCTCATGCCTATTGCAGCACAGTGCAATGCAGAAGTACGCTGCCCAGCTTAGCTCAGCCCAGCCCAGGCCATCCCATCTTTTTTGCGTCGCCTTTTTGCATCACGATGGCGCCAACTCCACCAGCTGCCCCATGCCATCGCAACTGCATCCCCTCACCTCGCTGACCCCCCTGTATCACATCGACTGTACATGCATGGCCCCACACATAAAGCCGGGCCGAGTCCTAAAGCACGCAGCTGTTAAGCAAACATCAGAGCACACACACACACACCATACACAGCCACCTCGCATCACGTTAGCACGGCACTCGTTAGCAAGGCCCAACAACCTGCAAGGGGGCCTTTTGCATTAGGGGCTAACAGCTGCAAGGCGCTAGCCGCTGGGATCGACTTCGCCAGGTGTACGGATCCTCCGGGGCTCCGCGCTGACGTTAGCACTATCGGCAGGTGGTCGCCCCGGGCCCGATCCTCCCCACGCCGCCGGCTCCTCCGGATCCAGCACCAATCGGGCCGCCGTAGCGACGCCGCCACCGGCGCCATTACTGCTGGACGCGCTGTTGCTGCTCCTAGCCGACCGGTCAACAGCGGCCACGCCGCGCACGCTGCCGGCCTTGTTGGGCTGTGAGCTGACAGGCGCTGCGGTGCCGCCGCTCGGTGACGATGGTGAGGGCGATCCCTCGGAAAGCCGCGCTGCTGTCGTCTTCCTGACCACCGGCGACGCCACTCCTGTCTGGACATCAGAGGTCTCGCCGGGCTGCGGCACGGCGCTCGGCTTGGTGTGGTTCACACCGCCGCCGCCACTGCCACCGCCGCCGCCGCCGGGTGGCGCTCCGCCGCCGGCACCACCAGCAATGGTGACCACCGCTTTGTCAGGCGTCCCCGATCTGACACTGCCCAAGACCGGAGAACCCGCAGCGACAGGAGTGCCTGCGCCGCCAGCGCCAGTGCTTGTGTTGTTCCTCGAACTGGACGAGGCCCGCTCCTGCCCCTCGGGAGCCCGCACACCCCGGACGGAGCCGTCAGCGTCAGTGGTTAAGAAGGAGCCGTACTGGTCCGCAAACGTTGCGTGCAAGTGGCCATGGCTGCCGGCGCCGGCACCCGCACCACTGCTGCCGCCGGTGCTGGCCATGTGGCCAGATGGAAAGGTGGGGATCGCGACGGGAACAGACGGCACCGCCCCGGGCATGCCAAGGTGTGCCACAACCACCGGCGGCGGTAGCGATGGCGAAGGGCCCAGCGCACTTGTCGGCCGGCTGGGCCCGCGGCTAGGAACCCCGCCTGGTAGTGGACCTCCGAAGGAATTATCCGCTCTCCCCACACCACGTGCGGGCATGCTCGAGTTGCCAACACCGTTCATCGTGCTGCGTTGATTGACGCCGCGACGGTTAGAAGCCGTGGCGCCAGTCGATAGAGTCTCTGTTGCCAATAACCCTGGGCCCCCCGAGTTCGACTGGCGTCGAATCCGCATGTGGTTCATGACCGTGTCGAGGTTGGCTGTTAGGCGGTTCACGGCGCGTTCCAACCGCTCCAACCGCTCTGCTTCGGCGGCAGCGATGGCGGCAGCCGCTGCGTTGCCGACACGCCGCATGGTCGTGCTGCCAATACCGGTCAAAGGCTCCGCAATCCGCCGCTGACCGTGACCGCCGCCGGTGACCGCAGCTGCCGTCGTGGTGGCGGCGAAGCTCCGCATGGACTTGAATGAGGGCATGCGGCTGAGTGCACGACCCACCACGCTGCGACCGTCATCATCGTCGCTGTTGCTGCCCGAAGCACCGTCGACGGCTCCGCCTCCGCCAATGCCTCGGCCGATGCCGCCTGTCAGGCTGACGGCGCGGGAGACGACCGCCCCGAGTGGGCCCATTCCAGCATTCCCCGATGCCCCTCGCGGAACAGACGCAGTGACCAGCTTGTCCCTGCATGCACACAAAATTGGAACACACACAATACCGGGGCAGGCTCAGGAGACGACCTGAGGGTAAAAGCATCAGCCCCTGGACAATGAGCTCCAGCAAGCTTCAGGTCTGAGGCGGCGACGAAAGGCACCCGGCGCCTTCCTGCAAATGCAGGATTTCTGCAAACGCTTTTGCACATCGCCGCAAACCCCACGCAACACAGCTCTTGTGTAACTGTTAACGGTGCATCGTTTAGTTCTCAAGAAACGGCCCTTCAACCCAATAGCCCGATCCGGGCGAGACAACAATCGGTCGTGCAGTCCGTAGCTAGGGAAACAAGTTGCAGCGCGCAAACAAGTTAGGGCAGAGGCACGATGGGGCAGCGGCACGTTCGGCCAAAGGCGGCCCCCGCCATGCACTCGCAAGGGCGAGCAGCACGCCGGCAGGGACAAACTAGGACACCTAAAAACATCGGCAGCACGACACACTTACGCGTCATCATCGTTGTAGTCCCCTGCACCAGCATCCTTCCTTAGCGGCATGAGCAGGTGCAGGTAGGGATGGTCCGCGTTCATAAGGCTGCCACCGGTCGTGCTCTCCACGTCGATGATCAGCTCCGCACGGCCTGAGGTGTGGGAGCACGGCACAACATGGCAGGTGGCGTCGCGCCAAAGGCCACAGCGCAACCAGATGTTGCGAGGCAGGATAGAACCCTCGAGCGTGTGCAGAGCCAGTGAGGCTCACGGAACATGGTCGCAAAGGATGAGGGCAACAATACAGGGAACAATACAAAAAGCTGAACCACATAGCCGAGCCAAATTCCTTCCGTATGGTTGGTTGCTAAGAAAGCCGGACAACACGGGCGCAGAAAACAATATGATACCACACATAGGGCAGGAGGAAGCCGTCAAGGTGTCCAAACGCAAGCTGAGGGTGCAACCTACAGGCTACCATGCATGAGGCGCGGACGGCGGTTGCGGGTTTTCGGTGCACGTTGACATAACAAGAGGTCGAAACCGTAGGGGTAAACCTCGACAAAGTTATTAGGCACGCTGCAGCTGCAAAGGGCCATGAGCCCGAAGGCTGCTGGACAGCTTCAGCCAAGCCCAGAAACAACCCCGCGGTCCTGTGGCTTTCCCAGCATTTCCCCCGTGCATAATGGCTCTCGCGGGCACGTGGGCATTGGGCCTCAATTGCTGACGTGAAGCGAAGATGCGGATGAAGAGCGGGATGAAGAACTTTAGTTCCCCTAGGAAACGGCTGGTACGTGACCGTTACCGGGTATTTGGCGCGTGTCTTCCTACCTTTGAGGAAGACGAAATGCTGGATCCCCTTGACCTTCTGGTAAATGTCCGCCATGAGGGTAATAATCATGTTGAGCATCACCACCAACAGAGCGAACATGTACACGCAGAAGAGCAGGATGGCGAACTGAAGGGAACGGAAAGGGGGACAATAACGGTAGCCGTTACCGGCTGCGTGCAGAGCGGAGAATAAGGATGTAGTGCAAACCCTCGATGTGTCAAAAGCGCAGCAACGGGCAGCGAGGTGTATCCAGCGAGAAGCAACATGGGTTCAAAACCCAGGAGCAGCACCGGACCCGCAAGACAACATATAATGGCATATGAGGGTGCCGTGGGAGGCCCATAACCCAGACAATGATAGGGGGGGAGGAGGGGACGATAGAGGGCGCGGCCCATACTCACGTGACCGTACTCAGTCTCAGCAGCCTTATGTGGGTCGCCAATTGTAAACATCACCAGGTACACGTTGAGCAGCGAGTTACCAAAGTCGCCATACAGGCTTCCAAGGCCGTCTTCACCTCCATCGCTTGTCGGCGCGTCCCTGCAACGCGATCAAGAGGCAATCGTTGGTCCATCGCCGGTGAAGGCAGCATCAAGCAGCCGAGCTGCCAGCCAGGCACGTTGCAAGCCAGCCAAACCGTCAGCCAGCATCGGTTCAGCCAGCCCTACCTGAACAGCACCATGAAGGCAACGGCGAAGCTAATGAACAGCGTGGCAAGCAAGCCGATGAAGTACTTGAGGCCCTTAATGATCTCGGCTGTCATGAAAATGAAGGTGCCCACGCCGTCAATTGCCAAGCCGAAGAACAAGACCTTGACCCACAGCATGATGACCTCTGCGGCGACCTGCCACAAGTAAGAAAATAAACCGCAAGATTACAATTTTCGAAGAAACTTGCTCTGACTCCCTACGCGCGAAGGGGAAGGGGATCACGAAACGCCGTGCACTGCAAAAAACAGGAAATCTTTACTGAAAAAATCACCCTAGGTATATCTTAGGTTCTGGAAGAAGCGTTTGACAGATACAGCCATGCCCCCACAGGTACGGGGGTTACCCCGCCAATATGCAACACTGGATGGAGGTGAAAGAAAGAGCCATGCTACTTTTGCCATGCTGCCATGCCCCACAGCGCGTTCCGGAAAGCCCCTGCGTGGTGCCCCATACGCACCAACACTGCGACGAAATCTCCCTTGCCAATGCCCTTTCGGAACACCGTGCAGGGACAGACCACCAGCGTTGTCACGTAGGCGGCAATGTCAACGATGTTCCAAAACGAGTCGAAATACGCTGCGGCGCCGAGGCTTGCGAGCTGCACGCACTCCAGGACGAGAAAGTAATTACCATACAGGAAGAGTATGGCGGCAAAGGCCACCATCGCAACGCCGCGTTTCGCACTGAACAATCCTTTCAGGCTGGCCTGCGGAGGCAAGGATCAAGTGCATGCACAGAGCTGAGTGAGATGACTGGTCTTTTGAAAAGCGTTCCGAGCAGTCGCCTTCACTGAACCCGGTAGGTGGGGCTCTCTTAAACAGCAACTAGACGTGAGCAGGATAGTCGGGAGGGCGGACATGGCTTTTACGCGCCATGCGCTGCGAAAGCGCCAGGACTAATGGTGCACATTCAAATGCACCACCGTGGGAGTAATACCGTCGGGGTAATAGGCGCACGCATCATGTTCTGCGTTCTCCGCAACAAGCAACCCACAATCGCACTGCCGTGCCCAGAACCCACAATCGCACTGCCGTGCGACATGGCCCATCCAGGTAAATCAAAAATGCAAGCAATGCTTCCAACCCGGCCCGGCCCAGCGCCTAGCCCAACCCACCGAAGTGTCGTGGTCCGCAAACAGCACTGCGAAGACGGTGAAAATCACCGTGTACAGAAGGTACACGAGGGCCTTAATGTAAATCCTCCGCTGCGCAAAGTTGCGCCATTTGTAATCCACAATCGCCTGTAGCACGGTGAAATGAAGGGCCGCACAGCGAGATTTTTCCGGGTCTCATTTATGGATCGAAGTTGCCCAGCGCATGGCAAATGGAAGGGCGGTAACGACGATACCGTCAAACCATTGAGTTGGACGGCTTCCTCTCACCTTAACGGTATCGCTGCCGTAGGTCTGCACAGGTACGCTGCTCTCCACTAGTGTGTGCAGCACCGACGTCTTGCCGCTGGCGGCCGCGAAGGGCAGCGGCACCATGCACGCCTCCATGAGCGCCATAGGCCCCTTGTTGCCCTGCAGAGCGACACAAAAGCACAAGCAGGTGCGAGCGGACCGATTTTCGCGACGATAACCCCATGTCGGGTTGGAATCCCTGCTGCAATTCCCCGGATTTCTGGATGTAACCGAGCGCGCAGCGGATGCTAAGCCAGATGTTGCTATCAGCCTAAGAGGTGCAGCGAGGATAACCGGCCTCCCAAAATTCCCATGAGTCGGTGTAATCGTCGAACGCAGCGTCCTAGGCAATCCGACTTGGTTGCTTACCCCCCCAAGCTGAAGCTCGTGAGTCCACATCTCCTTGTACGACGTGTACGATGGCGCAGACGTGACAATCATGCCCCGCGCGGCAATGGAGGATGGCACCTCCATTTCACCCAGAGGCCGCAGGGGTAGACCTGACAAAAAGACCTACAACGGCAGCAGCAGTAGCATTCGCAATAATAAGCGCAATGGCAGGCGCAGGCGAAGTAACAGTAGTAGCAACAGCAGGCGCAGCAGAACATAAAGGGAAGCTCGGAATGGTTTGGTCAACTGTAAAAGACTTCAAACATCTGAGGAGTTTGAAGACGTCGTTCAACGACGTCGCTTGTGTGGAAATACGGTCAAGTGCGAATGAGGGGCAACCCAAATGGTTTCCGTGGACACACCTGGCACATGGTAGGGTACTGTTGCGCCACTGCCGGAATGGCGGCAGTAATGGCATGGTACGACCCAGGGGTCACTTTCTGTGCCAGCACCGCGTCAAGCACGTGCTGCACGCAGTCCGCTGCGCCAGCGTCCAACGCAATCTTTATGACATTTGGTTCCGTGCGGTCGGGCGACTGAGACTCCTGCGCACGTGGAACAATGCGGCAGCAAATCCAGACGCAGCAGGTCAATGGGTTCGGCAGTGAGCGGCAGTATTTCTGTATTGCGCCGCGCTTGGCGTGAGCATAGGAAACACCAACGCAGGGCGATGACGGGTGTTGTGTGCGGAACAGGGCATGGCGCGGCGCGCCGAAGCACGTCTGTGACAATCGGCTGTGACAGCTGTCGCCCAAGCACAATGCAGCAACAGCTTGCGCTCTTGGTAGTCCACCTTGCGAATGTACATCTGCGTTACCTCGCTTTGTGTATATGCGCAACATGTGCCTGTGTGTGTGTGCTTTTAGTTTTCTGCGCAGCTCAGCTGACAAACTCACCGGCCAAACCCTGTTGCTGCCCCGGTTGCCGGACGCCGATGGCACGCCGGAGCCGGCCGAGTTGCCCTCCCTGCCGATGCCGCCCTTGCCTCCAGTACTGCCAGCGCCACTCTGCGACCGCGTCTGGTCGTGATCCTCTTCATGCCAGCCGTTGCGGCTCAGGTCGCTCACGTGGCGCTGCGCATGAAGGCATTCCACAATAAAATAGAAAAGAGATAAGACATGAGGGAAAGGCAGGCACAGGACGCCAAACCGGTGCTTAGCACCTCGCGCACTCCTCGACAATAGAGCGCAAGGCAGCTGTCTGGACGCATAGAGCATAGATAGCGGACTAGGCATTCCAATGTCGCCAACAGCCCGTCCTAACCACCAAACTGCAGCGGCGTGCTACAGAAAAGCCTCTTCCCAGTTCAATTTATGTATAGCTTAACCCATAGGCAAGAACTAAGCAGTGACCCAGTCATTTACCACGTCCACGTTGTCCTCCGGCGGCGTGGCCTCTTCCAAATCCCTGCCGCCGCCGCGCGAGCTCACGCGCGCCAGCTTGTGCACCATATGGCGGATGCTGCGGCCCAGGTTGGTGGTCGTCAGCTGGGAGGAGCTGCCACCGCCGCCATGCGGCACGCCGTTGCCAAACATGAAGCTGCGCCTGCGGCTGCGCGCACCGGCGCTGTCGCGCTCGCGTTCCGCCTCCAACACGGAACCCAGAAGGGACCGTCGACCGGTGGCATACGTGATGCCGCCGCGCACGCTGCCGTCCATGCCTCCAGGACCGCTGCCGCCGAAGCTTCGGCGGCCAATAAGAGAGGGCTGCTCCTGCGGCGCCGAATCCGTCATGACCGGCACATCCACGCTGATGTTGCTCGTAAGGCCACCACCTGCTTCGCTCACGGCGCCGGCCGTGCCGCTGCCAGTGCCGGGGCCTTTGCTGGGATTGTTCTTGAGGATGGACGGGAGGCTCCCGGTGCCGGGAGTGGGGCTTGACGCCGCCGTTCTGTGCGCGCCAACGGCTGCCTCGGTCGCAAACATTAGCGAAGGCTTCATGGCGCGCGGACTTCGCGGCACGGTAGATTCACGGTCGATGGACGGGTGGACAAAACGGCAGGTGGACGGTACGTTTTTGTTAAGTGTGTGCACCGCCGAGGATGTGATCACGTGGGGTTGGCTGTAGGAGGGCTAGATAACGCCCGCGCTGCGGGTAAGGAGTCATGAAATGTGCAACACCTCCAGGGTTCCCCTAAATTATGATGTGCATATGAGGGCCAGGGTGACGCCAAGCGCAAATCGTCATTCCACGGGCCCGGCGACAGGAAGGAGGCGCATGCCGACGGGTGGTTTAAAGCCATACGGATACTTGCAGGACGGCGGAACGTTCCGGGTTTATGGCGACCGGACCGGCCGGGCCTTACCTGCGAATTGGTCGATCCTGCAGCTCAGCCGCTCCCAGGTGGCCCGAGCCCAGCGGCGACGCGTTGCCCCCGCCCTGGTCTGCCATTCCGGCCGCAGCGCGGCTCTCCTCGCTAGGGGTCCCCGCGCGCTCCCTTGTTGGCGACAGCAGCTCAGCACCAGAGCGCAGAAAGGAGCCCATGCGGCTCAGCAAGCCGCCGCCGCCGGTGCCTGCGCCGCTTGACGGCCGCCGCTGCACGGCCGCAGCCGCTGCCGCCGCTGCCGTTGGCGACGTTGCCACCGTTCGTGGCGCGGAGCTGCTCAGGCCGCTATCCTGATCATCATCATCGTCCAGATTCTCATCCTCGTCATCTACAATGCGGCCCTTGTCCAACGGCTCCAACACGGTCAGCTTCTTCCCGCTTACGCCAGGCGACCCCAGCTTCATCACGGCATTGCTGCTGTCGCCGCCCAGTAAGTTGCTCCGCTTGCTTCCATTGCCCTCCCACGCGAGCCCGGAGCCTCCGCCGGGTGTGCTCTGCTTGCCCGACGTGCCGCCGATCTGCATCTGCACGCGCGGCACGTGACGAATCGACGACAGGATCGAGTTCTGTACCGCGGACGCCGTAAGGCCCAGTTTGCCGGATCCAGACGGGACGCTGCCGATGATGAGCTTGGTAATCTCGGGGTTGGAGTTGGCAACGGCGTGCATGAGGATGGTCCAGCCGCGCGAGTCCTGTGTGTTAGGCAGCAGTGGGAACTGCCGCAGCAGTCGTGCGTAAACCTCCCTAGAGCGCCCGACGCTGAGAGCACTAAGCCGCTGGTAGAGCATGGAGCCTTCGGGCACGCAGCGCAGCTCCGCACCCACGTCCTGCGAGGAGGAATGCGCGAAACGCGTGAGGTAAGTATCCGACGATAAGAGGCCCAGTAAGCGAGCCAACCATCCGAGCAGGCCTTGAAGCCAAGCACAGCACGCCTTGGAATCGTGATGAGATTTCGTCGCTTACCCAGTCGATGAGTTGGCCCTTGGCTGTGCACCCCGCCATGCGACTCCCTGTCGCTGACAGATCGCAGTGCACGAAGCCACCCGACTCCACGGCGCCCATCACGCGCTCGAAGTTCGCCTGTGGGTGTTGTTTTTCCGATTGGGCACACAAAGCCACGCCGGGATGCGGGGGCCGCATTAGCGCAGGGAGGAGAGCACAACCAGCTAAAACGCATACAAAACCAGCTTCCCTCTGCAATCAGCTTCCCTCTGCAATCACTAGGATGCCACATATAAACACGGTGTCGTGTATCTTCCAAGCAAATGCATGGCGACTGAAAAGGAACCCGGGGGGAAGGGATCAGCCGGAGGGGCGGACTATCCTTTTTCTCCATTCAAGCCGCAAGACCTGTGACAGAACTGAAAGCGTGCGGTCAGACCTGGACACACCTGGCAAAGCTCGCTGCCTGCCGCCGCGTCCCAGAGCCTTGCCCGACCGTCAGAGCCCACAGAGAGCAGCCGCCGCGAGTCGCCAGACCAGCCGCAGTCAAACACCTTGCCGTCGTGGGCGGGAATGTCGTACAGCAGGCAATTTCGGGCGACATCCCAGATAAGGACACCGCCCTTCTCACCGCCGACCTGCGCAGGCAGAGGTAAAACAGGAGACGGGTCGCAGCAACATGAACTCGCTCATGGTAACAAGACGTTGTACCTGCACTCCACCACAGCTGCGCGTGGATTTCTAAGCCGCACCGTCCGCCTAGGATGAAGGGACGGGAATCTCTTGAAACACGAGCCTAGTGACATGAAGTAAGGAGCGCTGGGCACAAAGAATGCGCGCACACGTCCGAACCGCATGCGGGCATGTGTGAGTTGCGTCGTCACAGGCTATCCTGTCCTGATCCAAACGTCCAGATCCGGTTCATACGCACCAGTAGACGTGTGCCATCAAAGCTGAACTTGATTGTGAGACCCTTGCCATCCATGGCGTCGTCCAGGGAAGCCAACTGCGCAGCACAAACAAGCGGCAAGAGAAACCGAGAGCAGTTCAGCACCTTCGTGCCAGGGCATCCATTCACTACTAGGCAAATGCATGCGCGACGCCTTTAAGTAGGTGGTCAACGGCCTCGCGGCACAACGCACAAAGGAGTCTAGCGTAAACCAACGCGTCGCGCTTCTTAGCCTTTGGCCAAGGGCCTCCTCTCACTCTCTCAAAACTATCTACTACTATCTTTATGTGGCCCTTCAGCACGACCCACCTGACGGCCCTCGTGCACGTCTAGGATAACGATGTGCTCGTCTGCCCCCGTGGAAGCCACCATGGTTCCGCAAGGGCTAAGGCTGCAGCACAGCACCGAGCCGTCGTGGGCGGGTATAACCTGTGGGAAGATTTGGATCACAGTTGACAGGCGACGTCACGCATGTTCTTCGCACCCAAAGGAAAAAACTTGCAGATGGCAGAAGAGCTGGCCGTATATAAGTTCTGAAAGCAAGAAATCAGAAGCACGGGAAACGATGGTTCAATACCCCAAAGCTGCTGCTTTCCGAGGCGGACCACCAGAAATAGGTTGGCGTACCATCACCCAGGCTGGCCGCAGGAAAGTCCCGTAGCCCATTCAAGTCGATGCCTTAAGGAGTTCACAACGAAGGCCCCTGACCAAGCAACGGCGCGCTTGCTGTATGCTAGCAGGCCGTCACGCGTCGACGCTCCACAACCTTTCCCCCCCAACGAAGCCGCAATCCAGCAAAGGCACCGAACAGCGCGCACCTGCTTGGGCGAATGTGTGACTGTGTCCCAGATGAAGATGAAGCCATCCTTGTCGCCACTAGCCATCTGGTTGCCATCCACGCTCATCTCCACGGCCTGAACGGGCGCTTGGTGACCCACAAGCACCGCCAGTTTCGTCTGTCGCCGCCAGTCCCACATGATAACCTGCGGTACGGATACCATCGGTTAGCGTATCCAGTTAACGGACGCAGATCAAAAAGTAAAGCCCCGCAGGAGCATGATGGTTTGCCGTATATACACATTGCGGCAAGTGAAAGCAGCAATAGCGGCAGCAGGGCATGAGAGACGTAGGCGTTGCCCGCAGCAGCCCCCCCCCCTTCACCTTGCAGTCTTCCGCGCAGCTGTACACCGCCGTTGCATCATGTGTGAAGCGGACGCACGTGATGGCGTAGCGCTTGTGCGCCACCCACTTGTGCATCTGTTGCTGGTGCACTACATCCCACACCACGAGCTCGCCACGGAGCGTGCCGCTCACCTGCGGGGGTTCACACACGCGCGCGCATAGGCACATGCAGTTTTCCAGGATTACGCCTGCAGCTCAGTCCACAGCCCAATTGGACTGGTTTCAAAGCCTGAGCGTCGCACACGGGCATCGAAACTCCACTGCGGCTTACCAGGAGGCGCCCGTCGGAGGAAAAATCAAGGCAGCGCGTTCCGCTGGTCTCGTCGCTCAGCATGTGGACGGTCGTGTCGGGGGCGCAGAAGAGCACCATCGGGTGGCCGTTAGTGCCGGACGTCAGCGCCGTGCCGTGCCGGAACAAGTAGCTGTTGCCAGGATGCTGTTCAGGCGGGCGCGGGACCATGTCGTACATGGCAGCGTGGTTGATAGGATCGTACAGCACGACAGCGTCGTGTGCGACGCAGGCGCGGTTAGGAAGCGATCCTATAGATTCGGAGGAGAAGATGCGGCTGTCTGCGGGGCATGGAGAAAGACGGGAGCGGGGACGAATGGTAAGGTGGCAACCTCGAACAAGATAGAGCCCAAACGCGACGCAAGCGCATAGTGGACGGCCGTCCGAGTGCTTGTGTGCTGCCAGGGTGTATTACCGTGCTTGTGTTACCGTGCTTGTGTGGCATAACAGGTACATAGGTTTCATTTCGGGAAACGAGTGCCTTCCAGTTCTGCGCTTTCATAATGCACTGGAAAGCGACGCCTATTCCTGCTGCGCTGCCAGGGTGCTTGGACATCGGGGCCATTCCTAGTAAAGCTTTGTTAAAGCCGCGGCAGCACCTAAATCACTATCTCGGAATCTCGCTGGTAAAGCCAATGCTCACTAATGGTAAGACTCCACTTTTCCGCACAGGAATACGTCCTCCTAAAAGAAATCCTTGTTTTTCCTTGGGGAAAACTCACTATCAGCGATGAAGTCCGTCACGTGGTGAATGGTGCTCCTATGGCAGTCCCACTTGATAGCCTGCCTGCCGCACACGCTCAGCAGGATGTGCTCCTGCGACAGGAACCACACAAAACAAAGAATCAGAAACGCGGTCCAGGGGAGATCTGCTTCAACCCCCCGCGAAAACTAACATCTCGCACATGCCGTGCCGCGTCCGGTAAGATTTTAACCGACGGCGTATCGTTTTCGGTTGAGTGTATGCCCCCCTACAGCCAATCCAAGACACCACGCCCTCGCGCTTTTGCACCAAACACGAAGCCTTCAGGGCTGCGCCTGCTCCTCATGGACCCAAACCTAAAGCTACCCCGAGCAACCGGTGCTGTAGTTCCAGCAGGCAGGTGGATAAAGGCAGACATGCATAACATGACCCTGTGTCCCCCCACTGTACCGGCTTCAGCAGGAAAGCCACGTCATTGATGCTTGATGCGTTGCCCTTGTAATATGCCGCCCTGCAGTACATGCAGAACATACATGGCCCCACAGCACAGAACATCAGGGAACAACCAAAGACGAAGAGAGATCTCCAGGACTACCATATGCCACACCACAATGCGCTGACCGGGGATATGTCAATTGGATGCGAAATCAAGATTTCTGGGCTACCATTCAAAACAGTATACAGTGAAAACTAAGCAGGCTGGTGGTGACCGCAAGCACACCCTGGTAACGATGACCCCTGCAGCGCCGCTGCAGCACGGCCTGGTAGCAATTCACGCAAACCATACCTGGTGCCTGTTAGGGGGTCGATGAGAGTCACGCTGCCGTCCGCCGAGCCCACAGCCAGCACGGAAGCGTCCGCGTTGAAGGTAAGCCGCGTCGCCGGCAGGTCCGTCACCTTGACATCGGACTGTAGGGCGACGAAGGAAACCGGCCGGAATGTCGAGCACCCTTTGGCCTTAGGCCAAGCAACAAAACGAAAAGTGTCCCGGACGGACCTACCTGCAACACGAAGCTGTTCAAGCTCCATACATGCACGGAGCCGCCCGCCGTCGCCGCTGCCAAAAAGGCCTGGTTCGGGCTTATGGCCAGCGATGCGACCTCCGTCAACTCTGGGACCTCTAGCTGCCGAAGTGGCACCAAGCCGTACGCCTTGGCTGCACGCGCATGGCGCAGGGAGAACAAGGCAGGGGCGTTCCGGTAAGGTCTGAGACGGGCAGTACATGTATCTTGTGCATGGCAGGGATCACAGCAGCACGGCCATGACGAGCCAGGCGGATGCGACAAGATATCGCGCTGAGGGATTTTATACCTTCGAAGGGCATGGGACTGATGCTGCAGGTCCTGTTCATTTGTTGACTGCCGATCCAGCACTGCGCTAGCAGCCGTATTCTCCATTGAAGCTAAGCCACGATATCCACCGCGAGGATGGCCTGAAACCCGCGCTCCCCTGCTCCGCCCTCACACAGTAAGCCGTGCGTTCCAATACACGCGATGACTCCTTTCTCACTCACTGTTTCCTCTTTCATCCCCCCACCCACTGCGCATAGAAAGGCTAGAATGGGTTGCCGTCGGCGCCGCCGGCGCTACCCTTGGCAAACCACTGGCCACTGATCCCCGTCACGCCTCACCGTTCCAAACGAACACCTCTCCAACACGGCTGGCGGTGACCAGTAGATCGCTCCGCTCGCTGAACAGCAGCCCAGTGACGAAGTCGGTGTGCGCGTTCAGCGCCGCCACCACGAGGCCCCGCCGCATATCGGTGACCACCACCATGCCGTCTCGCCCCGCCGATGCCACTTGTGCGCCGTCGGGCCGCATGACCAGCTGCTCCACGGGGGAATCCTACAGAGGTTCCCATACGCCGTGTCAATGAAACGCAAGACCGACTGTGTTGACACAAGCTCCGCGCCGGGGCTTACTATCCTTTGCACAGATCAATGCTTGTGAGGCGGGTTTGTAAACCAAGCGCTTGATTTAACAATAACGCACGAAAAGCAAGGTATCGATACCCAAACTAAACGCCTTCCCACCGGCGTTTACTGACAGTGTTTCGCGGAAACGGGCTGCATACATACATAGATATGGAACAGCAGCATAGCTGCATCGACCCATCCATTCTCCTATACACACGGCTCATCAGCTTCCTTGCCGTGAGCATGCTGAATGCTGTCGTCACCACGCACATAGTGCCCACGTTCGCCTCCTATTCTCGGCAAATCCACTTCAAATTTTGGTGCCGTTGCCTGGCCTTCCCTCCAACTTTATGGCCCAGGCCCCGCTTCACACGACATAGTGTCCGCACATGCTACCAGCGCGGCCACAGCAACACACACCTGCTTGGAGTGGGTCCACGTGACCGACGCCACAAGCCCGGGCCCATCGCACACGTTCCAACACCGCAGGCAGCCGTCCTTGTATCCCACGACTAGGCTGCTTCCGTCCGGCGAGGGCGCCACGCAGCACACCAAGTCCGAGTGCTGCCGCAGGACCTCAAAGGCACGGGCCGCATCGAGGAACCACAACAACGCATGGCCCTCGGTGTCCACAGTCAGCGCGCGCGTGCCGTCCGCGTTCACGTCCACGTAAGCAATGGGGCTGGAATGTGCCTGGAGCCGCATGACACACGCGCTGTCTGACAGGGTCCAGACCAGCACCGTGCCCTCGCTGTCGCCGCTGACTGCAACCTCGCCGTCGTCAGAAATCTGTATTGTGCACGGGGTTGGGGAAGAGGTTGGGGGCGGATCAAGGTATGCAAACTCGACGAAGCTCCGGGTCTGCGGCATGTCTGGACAGATGGAAAAGGCTCATCATTACTTGGAAGCTGATCCTTCCCTTACACTTGGCCGATGTTTAGATCAATTAAAGATGGGTAACAAGTATTATTTGTTGGCAAAGGGAGGGGCCATCATTGGGCTTGATAAGGGGGATTTGCACAGGTTCTATGCACAACGCGAAGCAGCTCTTGACCGAAACCCTACCTAGTTGCCCGTGGCTACCCGCCGCACGCGAACCATTGTCGTTGCGCCCATCCCTGATGTCGGAGTGAGGTCCCGCGCTGCACAGCTCACCTTACAAAACATCACGTCACTGGCATGGCCCTGAAGAGTCGTACGGAGCATTCCCGTTTCGCTCTCCCACACGTGTATGAGGTCATCTCGACCAGCAGTTATAAAGAGAGATGAATCATTGCTGAAGTCCGCATGCGTTACGGCTCCATTGCATACCTGCCACATGGGCGCGAGAGAAACGCAGACGCATGATATCGCAGGTAATGTACGGGAATACACTATTACATAAATAAACAGTTTTTGATCTCAAGTCATACTCATTTCATCACTCATTTCATCACTTTATCGCCGCGCATGAAAATCGTTATGACATTGCCCGTAGATTTATTGTGCGAACCTCGGCAAACATAACTTGCAAAGCCAAAACCATTTCGGAGACACTCTCAAATTATAAATAAATTATTATTTAACTTATAACAGCCTCAAATGGTATCGCTTATGCCCAAAAACGTTTCCTTAGTCGCAGCACGATAAAATCCTACTAAGGGCCTCTTAACAATCACAAACAAAAGCATAGGACTTTCGACGTGACAACTTAATATATACAGATAGCATTTTCCCAGAAACGAGGGGAACGCGCCAGTAGGTGAGACATAACGTTGCACCTGTAAGTAAATCTAGGTCGTTAAATACAAGTCCATAATTAGGATTTCGCACTCCAACAACTGGGATGCATAATTGTTTTCTGGGCGTGGCAAAAAAGCGCATCTAAAGCCTTCCGCAGACCAGCACTCTCTAAGGCGCTGTGCTTTACCTGGCGTGATGACAACCTAACCTAGCTAGTGTGCCACTCCGATTGCCCCCATCATGAATATGCGCGAAACACAACACTTACCACCATTGGTATGTGCACGTCCGTCTCCGTGTGGTACACCACCAAGTTAATGCCGTAAACCTGTTCCTGGATGAACAACAAGACCTGCGCGAGCGGTCAAAAACGGGTTAAGGAGCATAGTCTGGACCAAGCAAAGCTAACAAAAATCCCATACGGACCGTAAAAGCCCTGTCATCCCTTGCAATGCGTCCATAACAGGTTGCCACACACCGGACTGTCGGTCATCCTCATCCGGCTATGAAAGCACGCCTCCCAGCTCAACCCCCCAAACATGCAGCCGAGGCAGAGCGCATCCCAGCACCCAGGCCACAACCCGGACTCCTAAGCTGCGGCCCCCGTGCCTCACCTTTGTGCCGTCCGGACTGATGACGTAGCAGGCGCGGTTACGACACTCGGCCACCTCCTCATACAACTGCGTCGTCTGGACGCCGCCCGTGCGCGTGCTCAACATAACAAGCCCGCAGTCGTCGCCCGCACACGACATCACCGAATCGCCGTTGGCACTGAAGCCGCACTTCTTGCTGATATGACCAGTGTCGTACCTCCGCAACATCCTCGCTGCGAAGCGGCATTCCCCGGAAGGCATCAGTGAGCGCGGACAACAGACACATCCCCAGCACAATCACAATCCCCGGCCTACTTATGCAAATTGGGGACTGATACTTTAAGTCATGTCACTGCCATTACCATGTCGCGTGTGCCCAAGATGACTTCCGCCCAAGGTACGTGTGACCCAAATGATCCATCCATGGCTTCGCTGCCGAGCCAAGACCTTAGCTAGCGAACCACCACTTCCCATCCCTGAATCTGCTCTCCCCACCCAGAATCCACCTTCGTGCAGCCGCTAAGAATGCGCAACAGCAAAACTGTAAAGTACGTCACCGCACCCCAACCAAGGAGCGCATAGCCAACGGCATGCGAGCTGGGCATGGGGACATCCCAAGCCCAATCCGCGCCTGGAGCATTACTGCAGAGGCCAACCTACGGACCCCTCGAAAGCAGGTCCTTGACCTAGCTCCTGAAACTCGCCTTTCTTCCTGCCCTACCTTCGGTGACGTCCCAGAGCTCCAGCTGCCCCTCGTCGTCGCAGGACAATAAATGCCTGCCATCACGGCTAAACACAATGTGCGCCAGCGGCTCCGCGCCGACGTCGAGCATGTTTACGAGATGCTTGTTGGCGGTCAACCATACACAGACCTGCAAACCCAATGCAGCGCAATTTAGGTCAAAGCTCTGGACTCCGTTGGAAGCGGGAAGTCGCGGTCTCGATCCCCGGATACAACCGGGATTACCGTTACACATCACTGCGGCTGCCACGCAACATTTGCGTAACTTACACTAGCCCAAAGCAACCTTTGCGTGATCCCCTGTCGCAAAGCACAACCCCTAAGACGCCCCAAATGCCTCCGTCATTTCTGCATTATGACATTTGGGATTCAGCGTTTCCTTACTAACACGTCCGCAGGGGCATAGTTTGCAGCGCAGACCAAGCAAATTCGCGCGCCTCCGCATCACGTTACCTTCCGCCATCCAGGCCAATCCCTGCGCGCGAAACCCACCTTGCAGTCTTCAGTGGCAACCGCCACTTTGCTTCCATCGGAATTGAATGTGGCGTAGCGCACAGCACCTGGAGTAGGCCCCGTAATCGTCACTACTAACACCCCGTCGTCCGCCGACAGCAGCTTCACATCCGTGCCATACCCCCAGCGCATGACGTATGCACCGTCGGGAGAAAAGCATACACCCTGTTCGAGGGCGTGAAACGTGCAGGCAATGTCGCTTATCGTTGCAGTGTCGGCCATTGTGAGCGCACAAAACAACGTGACTGAGGTGCGAATGCATGGGATGCGGAAGCCATCAACCTGCACTAAAAAGGCTATGTCCTCTTTATCCACACGCTTAGCATTTGAGGTATACGCCAACGCCCACAGCTAGCCGCCCAGTGGTGCGATCATGCGAACAGGAACATAACCCAGAGAAAACTGACCTTGCCCGGTGTTGGGTTAGGCGCGAAGAAGTAGGTCGATAAACAACCCGTGCGTGTCTGTAGACTGGGGCCCGTCTGGCTGGCGGTTTGCTGGAACATAATGCTGCGCTTCCGAAGCTGCAAATCCTTGACGGCAGTGACGACATCAGCTGTCGTACCATTCCCCTGCCCCGGAGCCAGCAGGCCAGCATGAAGGACGCTGTGGGAGCGGCCCCCAAGTGCACCGCTAGCGCTTGCACCTTCCTTCGGCCCCAGGCTGTTGGTTCCCGACAGCCCAAGTATTCCCACGTTGCTGCCCGTCCGCGTGACTTGGCGGAAACTTGTTGGCCCATTCGATGACGGGCGGCTGATGGGATGCGTGGCAGCGACCTTGGGGCTGTCCCCAGTATCTCCCGCTCCCATATCTGTTAGGTGCAGACCGAAGCGCGGATAGTCACCGTTATAGCAAGCAGCTCGCTCCCTACGCCATGCCTTCAAGAACCAAGCGTTTAATTGAGTTGATAAAAACGCCCTATTACGTAAAAAACTAATCATGCCAGGCTAGAAGTGCCATCGTATTAGCGGGCTGCATCGCAGCTGCAAGCCCTCCCAGCTATGTAGGACTATACCTGTGCAATGCATTTTCATTTTTCCAAATACAGAGGCGACTAGTTATGCTTTAGCACTGGGTAGGTGTGCGGCAGCACTACACGTGTAGTGAGGAGGCAGGAGCCTCACCATTTGCTGCAGAGGAGACCTTGCGTAGGACTGTTGTCCAGCTCAGTTTGGTTGCCGGCCCGGGACGACGAGGTCCCGGGTCGTCGTCTGCAGAACACAGAAGCGGAACTTTAAGGGACCCCTTAGCACTACAATCTATTGAGTCCGTCGCTACACCTTGCTGACGTGCATAAGCACAGCTTCTGTAGCGACACTTCCTTTTTCGCAGGCGTGCAAGGCCGCAGAGCGCACGCAAGCGAGGCGAAGGGCCGTTTACCTGCCATCCCCGAGAGGGACCAGCGTTAGCTCCAGTTTATCCTTGTAGACAAGTCCCGTGCCAATACATGGCGCTCCATAGCCGGAAGGTACGTAACCGGCTAGGCGCCCGAGAAGTTCGAGCTGAACTCCTACTAGCGACTTGCAAGAAATGAGCAGCTGAGGATTTAACTTCACTCCTTATACAATAATTTCTGTTATAAAGCTTCAACCGGCTGAGCTTTCAAGTCACCTGGCTTAGAATAAAAGGTTGTCCAAGCCATCAATTATTTGTTGGTAGTCGCGATGTGTCTGTGTCTAGCAGTTGATAGTATGTCGGTAAGGAGAAGCCCGCAGAGAAAGAAACCGTGTGTTGTACTCAGTACGAGCAGGACAAGCTGCTAGACAAGTCAATAGGCATCATACTGGCAATATACAGGAATGTTGTGTGTACCCTCTCTGACCCAGGACGCCTTAAGACAATCCACTATGACCAAGTCAACTACTGGACGAACGGCTGTGTCATAGTTGAAAAATGTCTCGCGCGTTCTTGGAGTCATTACATTTTTTATCAAAACAATAACACAACTTCAATTGGATCACATCAGCAAGCAGGCGGAAAGGAATGCCAGCACCTGCCGATGGGTGTACAACCTCTAGGTGGACGTGCATTGGCAAGGCTATCTTCTGGCCAATCATTTTAGTCTTTCAAGCTATAAGGTAGTTACTCAAATATTCTGGTAGGACGCTGATGTCATGTGTGCTGGTGCCAACCGTACTGTACGCAAGCCTACCCAACTGCCCCAAGAACCGGTGACGTTCTTTGGGACCTGCCACCCTTTCCAAATGCTTCAAACCCCAACGCTGTACTCAACTTGCTTTCATTGGTGATTTCAGCTAATCCTACGCTCACAGACGCGTTTTATGTACCCACTCTCTAGTTTACCCACGCGAGAACCCAGTTGCACGCTGTGACGTTTTGAAGGGCCTCGGCTCCGCCCGGCTACCCTATCCCTGTCTTGTAGGATTTATTTCCTTGGATGCATTCTGGTGTATGCATCGCGCCTGGGGCGCGGCATCCTATGCGGCATGTGCGTCTGCTGTCACTGTACGTTCAAGGTATGTCTTCATCGCAACCTTCCCGTGCCTAATAGCAGGCTTTTATCTGTTGCAGTCATTCCCATTCTGAGACGCCATCATCAGGGCGTGGTATGCTCGTGGGATTTTTAGGTGCCGAGAGCTTCCAGCCAGAACCTGAGCGTCCAAAGGCTGGGCATGTGCCTTGTTGTTCGTTTTCTGTATGTGGCTGTGGTGTATGATGGCTGGACCTGTGTGTGTGGCTGTGGCTATGTGTGCCTGCGTGTGCCTGCGCGTGTGTATTACAAGTTACAAGTATCTGACCGGGCCTGACGTTGGCCAGGGCCTGCTGCCCAACCCCAACGGAATGACCGCCTAAGCTCTCTCCCGCGGACAGGCCTCTGTCCCCGGGGGCCGGGAAGCGTCCCACGCTACCTATCTATCTATCTACTATCTATCTATCTATCTATCTATCTATACCTTCATCTAAATCTGGTTGTTTAAACTGCTTTCCCTGTTCGCCTATTTTTCTATCCAGTCCAGTCTCACCTAAGCACGACTGAAGGGCATTAAATGATTGCCTAGCCACCTTCTTACATGCCTAGTTATAATCTAAGTATCGCATCTAAGCAGTGCAAACCCTACCTACATAGCGTACCTAGCTACAAGCCTGCGTACCTGTCTATGTACATATGTCTATTGAAGTACTCTGGGCAGTTAACGCGCCTATGTGTCTGGCTGAATAGGTATCATCAAGTGGCTGTGTACCTACCTTCAGTGCAATGCTCGTAGCCCCTAAACAACAGTTCCCCGCCCGCCCGCCCGCCCTGCCTTGCCCTGCCCTGCCCTGCCCTGCCGCCCATCGTGACAATGCCTCACACCACCGTCACCAGGATAAGTCCTTTCCACACAGCCATGCCGCCATAGGAGAGTGGAAGAATAAGACTCCGGAACAGATCGACAGTGAAGTGCAGTGGTGAGCGTGTTTGTGCTCCAAAGGTTACCAGTAATGGGGCCTTACTGGGCAAGGGATGGTGGCCAGGCCGTAAGCGGGGGGTTCAGATCTACCATCAGAAGGAAGGGAAAGCAGGCTGCAGGCCGGTTTCAGATGCCCGGTTTGACCCAGCGCGAGTCCATTTACCTGGTTGGCTGGGGCTATGATTTGTTTCATCGCACCTCTAGCCTGCTAGCCCCCAGGTTGGACGATGATGGACATGCCGCCGTAACGCCGGCTGCTGCTAGCGGCACACTGCTGCCAGCTGCGGCACCCTCCCTCCCCAAACCAGCCGTCAGCCGCTACCGCTCCCTCGCGGCGAGAGCCAACATGAACGCACCCCCTCACCCTTGTCAGACCTTACCCGGGGGAGGGGGAAGTTTCGTCGCGAGTCGGTGCGAAGGGAAAAGGATGCCGTGGCCCACTGCTGCTTTTCCTGACCGGTCCGGCATGGCGCAGGCGGCGGATTGCGGATATCGTGGCGGCCAGCAGCCGGACCGGAGCGAAGCTGTTCGCGGGTGAGTGTAATGATGAATGGAGAGAATGGGTGCGCTGGATGGGGGCAGTGGAGGCACCGCCTGGCGCGATAACGGATAATGGGGTGTAGGGGCCTGCGCTCGGGGGTCGGGGGTCGGGGGTCGGAAGTGTGTTGGGGCTAGCACGTGGGTTTTGGACACATGAGCGTGTGGACCTGTGGGTTTTAAGGGTCAGGCAGGGAAGGGGCCGCTGGATAGGTGCGTAGTCCCCGCGGCGGCGGATCCCGCGGACTGCACATCGCGGCTCTAGGCTCTTGGAAGCCGGGAGGGATCTGGAAGGGTGACGGCGCCGTGTTGGGTAATGAAAGCACAAGAAACCCAAACCCAAGCACGTGCTTCGCTCCCCCACGCCATCTCCCCCGCCCCTCCACCTGCTGTGTCCACGACCCGTGCATCGCTGTGGCCGTGTGGTCGTATGATGTCGGTGGCCTGACCGCCTCCAGACCGGATCGAGCCCGGTGACATCTGTCAGGGTCAGCTGGGGGACTGTTGGCTCATGTCGGCGTTGGCGTGTCTCGCAAACCAGGAGGGAGCTGTGCAGCAGGTGGGTGGGTGGGTGGGTGGGCGGCTATAGGTGGATGAATGGCGTCGGGAAGGCCCGGGGCGGGCATGAGAATGGGTGCGAAGGATGAGGGTGGAGCAAGATGAGGGTGGAATGGGCGGCAATGGGAGGTGACGCAGAGGGAATATAACATTTTGTGCGGGGGCTGCACAAGTTGGTGCGCCGTAGAGTGCAGACCCACGGGTCATTCCTAGCTGTTCCCCCGCGCATCTCGTATCCTGCGTGTCATACCGGGCATGCCGTGTCCATTGGCGCTAACCTGCCAACAGGTTTTCCTGACTAAGGAATACAATGCATACGGCAAGTATAAAGTACGGCTGTACGATGCGCCGAAGGAAGCGTGGGTGACCATCGCAGTGGACGACTGGTGCGTTGCCTCCACCCGCGCGTATGAGTGCTTGAGCTTTGTCTCGCTGGGCCTTTAATACCACCATCCATGATGTTTAGCAGAAGCGGGCACGAGCACGAACATGTGTGTGCGCAGCAGTATGCCAGCTGATTGCTTCAGGGTCGTTGAATAGCGGATTTTTAACTTGCGGATTGGTTTGTTGGTAAAGCGACAACGGCATTTCTGAAGATCCTTTAAAAAATCCGTCTGGACGCCGTTGACTCCACGTCGCTCACATTCACCTACGTCGAAATGCCCGGCGGGGATTGCCGCTGCACCGATGCTGCGCGTCTGCGGCTGTGGCTAAGATTACGATCCACGCGACGCGGATCTCCCCGATGCTTCCCAGGATTCCCTGCGGCCAGGACGGCAGGCCGATTTTTGCCAAGCCCAACGGAGACGAGGCGTGGGTGTTGCTGCTGGAGAAGGCCATGGCCAAATTCAAGGTGCGACTAGGCATAACAGCCCGTGCCGCTTGTACACAGGGGGCTATCGTCGTGAAGGTTGTGGAATAGGGAATGGGGAATGGGGAAAGTAGTGCGAAGGGGTTCTCCCCCGGGGGGTGAACCCCCCGTGGGTTATATTGTAGCTGTACACGTGCGTCAGTACCCTCACACGCACACACACACACACGTCTTCACCTCCTCGACCCTCAACCCTCAGCTCTCACCTCCCAATTCTTAACGGATGAGTTTCCAACGCTTGGAAAAATGGATTAGTTTAAGTTTATATATATATTATATATAGTCGTCTAGTTTTTCCGGTTAAGACTAATAAAGGTTACAAAAGAAGAAAACCCTCCCAGGGCTCCTACGCCAAGCTGGATGGCGGGAGCACCATGTGGGCTCTGGAGTGCCTCACCGGGGACTACGTGTTCAAGTTTAACATGGACAGCAAGGTACGCGACGGCATGGACAGTGTAAGGTACGCGACGTGGTTAAAAGTCCGCCTTCTCCAGTCTTACACGCTGGGCCCCCGGTCACCGAGCCTCTTCCCTGACGCACCGCCGTCCCACACGCTAATGTCCGCTTCCTCCTGGACTGGGGAACCAACAACCCCCCCTGGCTCCCCCTGGCTCCCCCTGAACGGTGACCTCTGCACAGACAGGCGCCTGGAAGCGGTTTGATATCGTACACCAGCCCAAGGCGCAGAGTGGCGGCTACGATGTCCTGCTGCGGCCCTCTGAAGACGTGCTGGACAGCGACGCCATGTTTAGTGTGTGTATCTGTTTTTTTATTGCGAGTGCGCGCGCGCCTGTGTGTGTGGGCGGGGGGTGTAGGGGGGGGTGGCTTTAGGGTTTTAAGTTCCTTCGTGGTTGTGCGGACTCGCACCCGCCACGCCGCGTTACGCCACGTGCGCGGGTGGCTCCTTGTTGTGGGCAGGAGGAAGGGGGCAGGGGGCAGAAAGAGAGCGGAAAGGGGCAGGGGGGAGATGGGGGATCATAACTTGGCGACGGCATGTACAGGTGTGTATGTCGACGGCACTAAGGGCATGTAACGGCCCCAAGCCAGATAAGCAACCCATAAGCCAGGTAAACTCCGGGAAAGCGGAAGAAACAAAAGAGAGTGTGTGTATTGGTATTCTTGCACACGTGCGAGGGGGAAGAGAGTGACAATGAAAGCGGGGAAGGCAGAGGGAAAGACAGAAACTGGATGGAGGGATGAGGAGATTGGAGAGAGGGGAAGAAGTGAAACGTAAGAAACGTACATGAAGTATAAGGGCGGGCAATGTGCGGAGGCCTCTCCTCCTGGGTCACCCTTGCGGGACCCCTCCCCCTTCCCGCCCCCTCTCCTCCTCCTCCTCACCTCCCTCTCCTCACCTCCTCCCCCTATCGAGTAGCTTCCCTATCATTTCGCTCCGACGTGGTATGGCTTGTTTGCAGAGCATGATGTACTACAACCGCAAACAGAGCTTCATTGCAGCCAGCTCGGGCAGCGGGAACGACACGCAGGATGTGAATGGAATTGTACAGGTAAGCGACGCACGGCAGCTTGTACGGCGGTCTCTAAGTGGCCGTCTTGCTTACTGCACCACAGCACACCAGCGCGCGCAAATGCTGTACCTCAGGGCCACGCGTACGCCATCTGCAACGTCAAACGAGTGGACCGCTTCCAATTGATCCAGCTGAGGTGGGTGGTCGTCTTAGGTTGGGCTTTGGAGCGGTGTTGTGCTATATAGTGAGGTGGTGAAACTTTGACAAGGTACTCTCATGCCATGTTTGCTAAGTTGCAGCATCATGATATTGGAAGGTCGCATGATCGATAGCGAAATCTATTATGGTCGTAAGAGGGTGGATGAATCTTTATGCAGATCAAAATGGATATATATATCCAATGGATATATATATATATATATCCATATATATCCATATATATCCATATATATATATCCATATATATCCATATATATGGATATATATATATATATATATATATATATATATATATATATCCATTGGATATATATATCCATTTTGATCATATATATCCATATATATATATCCATATATATCCATATATATATAATGTTCTGCGTGCTGACCAGGAGTGGAGTTGACACCGGCGGTAATCTGGCAGATTTCACTGAATGCTTTTGGTGATTGCTAATTTGGTAAAAGTTATTGACACCGCGAACATCGGCATGGGTTGAGCATGACCCGAAATGCCGGGGTAAGTAGGGACTGCCAGGCTCATGACCTCAGGTGAAGCTGCTACCCTCCTAATCCACACAATTGTATACTCGCTCCGCGTTCGGTAAAGACTTGTCGACCCCGCACTTGTAACTACCTACAAACTACCTCTCTAGTATCTCCCATCTGCACCATATTTGTAAAACATTTGTGCGAGTGACAGGAACCCCTGGGGCACCTTTGAGTGGAAGGGCGCCTGGAGCGACACGAGCCCGCTGTGGGAGGAGAACCCCAAGGTAAGTAGCGGGCTGTGTGAACGTTGTGCGGCGTGCGGTGTGCGGCCAAGGGTGCTCTGTGGAGCGCCCGGCCTGGGGCCCCGGTGCAGCGCTGCGCTGTGTCGTGTCGCCATGTCGTGGGGATTAACGCACACCTGGCGGAGTGCGTACTGCTGTCCATGCCCATGCCCATGGCCATGCCCATGCCCACTAGCACGAACAAAAGCAATGGCGAGGTTCCTCTTCACCTTGCAGGGGTAATAATAATGTCCCCCACGTTTTCCTGAAACCAGCCAACCCCCCACCTATCGTAACTCACCAGGTGAAGCGCGCTCTGGACTTCAAGCCCACAGATGACGGCACGTTTTGGATGGAGTGGAAGGACTTTTGCGGATACTACAAGTGCCTGGACTTTTGCGCCCGGTAGGAGGCTGAGGTGCCGTGCCGGAGTGTTGCTGCTGGGGAAGAGGCAGGGGCAGCGATGTGTGGGGAAGTCGCCGGATGAGGTGAAAGGGTGGGGGTTGTTGGAGTTCGCGGTTAGGGTCAACTGCCATGCCGCGAGGGTAAGGTAGGCGGGTTGTGGCCTGGGAGGGAGTGCGGAGGGGGGAAGGGGTGCCAGGGGCACCGTGCCTTCCCACATGCTCTGCCAAAAGAGCTTTCATCTGCAGGCGCAAGATAGATTTGCGGTTGTGCGCAACATAGCATGGAGGCTCTTAGCTTTCCTGCCGGGGCCAAGCTGCGAGGCCTGTGCTCCTATTTCTGCATCCTATTCTGCTATAGCTGAGGCAGGCAGGGCCGTGTCCGGGTATTTCCTTCCCCCGCGCCCGCGTCCGTCTCGGTATCTTCCGTGTCTGTCCCTCAATAGTGCCGCCACCATTCCCTTTTCCCTCCCCCGCATTTTATTCCCCCCTTCCATGACACCCCGCCGCATGTCCCCCCCTCCCCCACGTCCTTGCCGTGCTGGACTGCTGTATTGCAACCTAAACCCGTCTTAAGAACCACCGGGTTCGAGGATATCTCTTTGGATTTGCATGAGGAGCACCCGTACTGCGGCCCCGTCCTGGGCTGTGTGAAGGGGTGCTTTCAGTGAGTGAGGGATGGGGGCTGCGGCGCTGTCCGGGGCCCGGGGGGGGGCCTGTTAAGGGATGAGAGGTCGCGCAGTTTCCAGGAGGATTGATCACACGGCTCGGGCTGCTGGCCTGGTTGGGGCTGGAGTACACCTGGGGAGGATTAGCTGGGGCTGCATTTGGCAGAGCAAGCAAAGCCTTCGCTCGTCTGTCCATGAGAATGACGAAAAAAGGGGCCGGACGCCCTAGCGAACCCCTTGCAGGTGCTCACGGGTCGCCCTTGAACCCGGCCTCCTGTTTGTTCGCGCTCAGGTACTGGATATGCTGCTTGGGCGTCCGGGCGCTGTTCTTCAGCCGCACGTCCCGCAGCTTCGAGCAGCCGGCCTCGAGCTGTTGGGCTTGATGATGGGCTGGGGGATTAGGCCTGTTAGGATGGCGGCGCGGTGGGTACAACTAGCGTGCGTGCGACCAGATGGGCAGATCACAGCTTTTCGCATGGGTGCATGGGCGCTCGCGTTCTCTCCAGCCTTATGTGTGATTGTAGGCGCGCGCGTGTGTGTGCGTAGGCGCGTGTGTGTATGTGTGTATGTGTGTGTGTGTGCATCATACGATATGAGATTTTAGTGCCTCGCACCCTTGTATGAGCGTGTACCTATTTACTATGTGTGTCTCGCCTGCACGTGAGCTAGCGCATGAGTGTTTTTTTTAACATGCCCACATTGTTTGATGTGATTCGTCTTTCTTACTGTTCTATTTATGACCTTTTACTCTTGGTGGTGATCTCTTGCTGTCCCTTGTTGCAAAACCCCTGAGCAAAACTGCCACTCAACGCATGCTGTCTGCTGCGGTTTGGTCCTGTTTATTATGTGCATTGAGTGGATGTGCATTGAATGTGACACGAAAGGAACACTGAATGACAAAATATTGTGAGTTGTTGTTTGGATAGGTTATGATATCCAGCTGCGAATGGCTATTGGGCGACTGTCTTGTTCAAGTTCTCCTTCTTCTTCTTCTATTATTATTAGCATTTGTTATTTTTGCTGTATTGCTTGGAGATGTGGGTCACTACAACCAACAACGGAACAACGGGAGCTAGAAGCTTCAAAATCTGATGGGTGGTTGTTGCTGACGGTGACTTTATGATTTCGTTGGCAGATGTAATTCCTGCTGGACTGATGGCAGCGTGCTTCCATGTTGCCACAGCCGGTGTCGTCGATGGGTAAGTCTTAGCGTCACCCGGGGATCCGCGGCTCATCCCAGCCCATGGGTCTGTGCCGTACAGCTGTTCATATAGACCGCAGATGCGAGTCCATCCTCCATGGCTTCAATAGAACTTGTTCTGTTTAAAATAAACATGCCAGCATCAGTACGCCTGGCCGATGACGAGCGAGCCGGCAAGGTAATAAAGGACCTGTTGGCATGCAGCGCCGGCCGTCACCACAGCAACACCTAAAGTTCCTGAAATCCCATATACATAAACATACGTATACACAGGTCAGGCACTACTGGTAACACACATACCGATGCCCCCTGAGGTTCCAGGATCGAAACTTATCAGGGTCGATATTTCTTCTGATGGTGGATCGCATGAGCCAATGGCCATGGATATCTAGGTAAATGTAGACCTGCAAATCGATCAGGAATGGAATTGAGCCGCCGTTGACCCGACAGATTTCGATGGATTATAGCCAATGGAAGGTGCCGAACTTGAGTGACCCATTGAGTAGTCAGCTAGGGTGACTGGATGCCCCGAAATACCGGGAAGGCAGGACTTCGCCAGGTAGCAGCCACGGCTTATAATATGCCCCCCTGTCCCACACATCATATAGTACGGGCACTGATGTACGCCGGGCCGCACGGAATCGCGTGTCATTGTACACACGGAAACATACAAACAGGGCCAGCGGCTCATCAGTCCCATCTCCCCCCCCACGCTTGTCTACATATTACGCCCTGCATCTCAAGAAGCAAAAGTGCGCTCAGTAATGCAGCTTGTCAACGTACCTTGCTTCTATCACCAAATACTCGATACATATATCGACAGGTTCGTTAATGCTAGCAACCACACAATACAGGAATTCCTGTATTTTTCGAAAAATACCTGAGCACATCCGTACAATGCACTTCCGTACCTAGCCCTCACATAACAACAACAACCCCTTTTGCAGTGCTTGTAAAGTAGAACCAACCGCCTTGGACTTCCAGTTCGTATGGCGTACAGTACAGTGTGGTCATGGTGGACGGTGCTGTACGGAGTTCAATCCTAGATAGGACAATCCAAATGTGTTCCATGCGCCCAGAAGCCTCCCACTCTGTACCACCACCACCACCACCACCAACAACAACAACAACAACAGTCGCACGTGCCGTACGGGAGCAGATCGACAGGCACCTGCCACACACTCAGACAACAGTAGGGGCCACCACCACCCGGCAGCAGCTCTGGCTTGCCCAAGCGCCACCCGGGTGTGAGCAGAGCCCTTGGGATGTGATCGCCCTAGCGGCGCTATCCGCCATGGAAGTCGGCAGGTGCTGCCTCCGAGCAGCAACCCGGCGACAGGGACGGAGGTGGGCGACAGCAACGGCGGGACAGCAGCAGCAGCAGCGACAGATGATGGGGCAGCCACAGCAGCAGAGATCCCGCCAGCGGGCCATCACAGATTTCTTCACCCCGGCGGGAGGTGCAATGCAGCAAGAAGGACCCACCCTAAACGCCCCAGCGGAGGGCGGGCCAACGCAGGAAGCAGGGGCGGGAGGGGGCGAGGCGGTGGCAGCAGCAGCAACAGCGTGCGCAACAGGAGCCTCGCCACTGGCCCGCGCACGCGCCCGGGCGGTGGCAGACTTCTGGGCGCGTCTGCGCTCGTTCGCAATGCTGGAGACCCCCAGACACGGCTGGGACAGAGTCGGGCCGCAGCACCCCATCCTGGCGGTCGTGGAGGAACGGATGCGGTACGCAGCACCGGTGGAAATCACGGCCTAAATAGCCGAGATAGAGTCGGGTCGAGGTCTTACTGGAAAGGGAGCAGGGAGAGTGAGGGAGGGGGTGAGAAAGCCAGGAGTAGGGATAGGTGAGGGAGCGAGGAGAGCAGGGAGGCTCTGGGCAGGTGGAGGGCAGGGCGAGGGGGCAGCGCCCTGAGCGTGGTCTAGCAGGGGGAGTTGAGGATCCGGGCTGTGTGTGTTTTGTGTACTCGTGTGGTTGCCCTCTCCCCGGGAATTGGGGCCCGTCGGAGTGAGGGGAATGGGTTCTGTGCTGTCTGGCATCAGAGTAGAGACCACGTAGGTGGCTTGTGGGAGTGGAGAGGAGGTGGGAAAGCGGTGGAGAAGAGTGATTTGGAGGTGGAGAACAGGTGTTGCTGGTTCTGGCCGGTCAGGGTCAGGAGGGGAGGGATTTCGGTGTGGTTAGCGGGAGCAGGCAGCGTCTGTGAGCCGTGCCTTCTCCGGGCTTTATTGGGGGGCGCCGTGCTGGCTTGTCATCCCCCCCGGGGCTTTAGGTGTTTTTGCTGTGTCTCGCGCTGGGCTGCATCCGAGAGCCCGCAACCCCCAGGAGGAGACTGACGTGCGGACCAGTTTCGCCTCGTTTGTGAGTGGACCGGCGAGGTAGTGGTGGCCACCCTCGGGAAGTGTTCGTTGTTCGTTGCTCGTGGTAGTTGAACAGCTGGCCTTCGAGGACCAGTGTGCGAGTACTCGCTTTGTGTTGGTCTTCTCTGTGCATCCGTATTCGGCTTTTGTGGTGCGTCGTCTCAGGCCCGTGGTCCTCCGTGTATCCCTTGCCTTGCTGGCTGCGTGGGGCCCTGGGTTTTGAGTGTGTAGAGGAGGCCCCCGAATAGAGCCCCTGCCCCCGGTGGTGTTTTCTTTTTGTTCTTGTTTTGGCAGTCAAGAGAGACGAGAGCGCGTGAATAGGCAGGCCAGGCGAAGTGGCGCCTTTCGTGCGGTTCTTGCATAGCTCGGTTAGCAGTCTTCTGCGCCGCTGTGTTGCCTAGCCAGGGGCTGGGAGAGCGTCCCGGTTGGCGTGAGTGAGGGAATGAGGCGCGCGCGGAGGAACAGACGGACGTAAAGCCGCGCGCCCATCCCTGCGCTGTGTTTCGGCCCGGTCAGGGCCCCCGGTGCTCGTCCTTTATCGGGCGAGCCGCCCACAGTGTAACACCCCATCAACAACAACAACAACAACAACACCTTTGTCACGGGCGCCGCGACAGTGCTGTCGGTGTTTCGTAACACGCACTTCGCGCGGGCTTTGCCGCCGTGTTTGGGGACATTTCCAAGTAAAGCCGTTACTGGTCCATAGCTTATTGAATTACTTGAAAAGGACAAGCCGTCTGAGCAAGCTTTCAGCAACTTTGACTCTACGTACGGCAACACGTTCCCGAGCCTAACTCAGCGAACCATCACAGCTTTCATCCATCCACGCGGCGGTCACTCCCTGGGGTGTGCAGCCCAATTTCCAGGCGACCACCAGGTTTATGGCAGGTAACTTCCTAGTGACAACCTTCTAACTATAAGGGAGTTATTTTCTCAGTAACCACTTGGTCACTACTTGCTAGTAAAAGCACTGCTCTTTCACCATATCATGCTCGCCTTCGTCCCAGCCGATACATCCCTTCCCCTTGCACACTGTGCTTGATTATTTTTGTTTGTTGGAGTGGCTAATGGCTTCGCAGTGTGCTGTAAGGCCTCTCCCCCTTCACACATGCGGCACGGTTCCATAGCGTCCATCTATCGCCCAAACCAGCCGCATAACACCAGCTCCACCCTTTTTCCCGATGTGTGCGTGTATATGTGTTTTTGTGTGCAGCCACCAAAATCAACGAACATTGTGTTTGATTCCGAACTCATGGCAATGTGCATCTAGCCATTATCTCACTGTGCTACGGACGGAGGCAGCTAGGCACATCGAAACAGACAGACAGACAAACAGACACCGAAAACGGGATCAACAAGTCATCCGGAGATGAATCATACATAATCATGTTAATGAAAAACTATTTTTGAATCTTTACCACAGCCGTTCAAACTCCGCCGAGACAGACAGGGAAGGCGTGCTCGCAAACCTCTGGAGGGTGACAGGGGTCACATTCCTCCGCCAGGCCGGTGGAAGCTTGCACTTCTCTTCTAACGCCTGCTGTGTATGTTTTTCAGAGATCAACTGGTTAATAACTCGTTAATATCATTAAGAACGGCTCGCATTGTAACCGAGTAGAATAAACACCACCGAAAAAAACGAAAACACCATTAACACCATCATGCAGAATAAACACCACAAACGAAACACCATTAACACCATCATTTCAAGAACAGGTCTGCGCCCATCCCCCCAAAAAAGTCATCGTGACCTAAGTACAAAGGTTGGATGTTGGAAGTACGGTAGCAGCGGGTTGTGATGGCAGACAGTGCGTGTGTTTGGACGCGCGGGCAGCACCGGCGACCTTCTGGTAACATCCGCGGTAATGTCCGTCATGCGGTAATGTCGCACCCCACATCCGGTACGTGACGGAGGATAGGGCCTTCCGTTCGGAAACGATCCTTCCATTCCGTTAGAATCCAATCCAATTTCGCAACCGTCCGGCAAATGATTATAGCATCGAAAACGTCTGCTGCCGCAGGGAATGAGGCTCGGCGCCCTCATCACCCCGCCAGCCCTATATCTTAAAGCGCATCAGATGCAGGCCTCGGTCCACTGCGCCCCTACATTCCCGCTCCAGCTGCTGTGCTGCAGGTTCCTTGGTTTCTCGCTCCCTAGCCCAATCGACTATCCAGGAGGACCATCAAGCACCAGCCAGCCGCCGTACGCCATCAATGACATTTTCGCACCGCAAAAGACAACAGCCACATCGCCGCGCCCCACTACTTCTGCGTGTGCGTGTGTGATAAGGGCCCGGCCGGGATGCGAGTTACAGTGGCTTGAGCGAATGACCACCATGGCCGTCATGGGTTGAGCCATGGGCGGCGCCATGGCCGCCGAAGCCGCGACCCGCAGGACAGCGCACAGCTCTGTCCACAAGCACAGGCGCTACCCGGCCGCAACCGAAAAAAGAAATCGCCCTCGGACTAACCTGCTGCCACGATGGGCGCTGACCGGCAGCCGTCGTTCCTCGCGCCCCGCACAACGCCCCATTTGGAGCCCTAAGCAGGGGGTGCACGCACCCACACCAACCCGCCGTACATTTCCACATGTCGCTTACACTACTCCGAAAGTGTGGCCTTGCTTAAACCAAGCAAGCTACTGGTACTCACATTCGATGAATTCGCGTATGTAGATCACGCCTAGAAACATGTATGTATGTACAGGCCGTGTAACACTCATAATGTTTTTTTCACGCCAGCGGCCCTTTTGAAGGCAGCTGCAGTCAACATAAGCTCTAGTGGTGATGATATGTACGAAAACATACACCAACGCGGACGGGGCTATGTAATGCAAAGCAGAACAATTCCAACAATTTCCCGTATGCACGATTCCATCTGGTGCACGGCATGCCGAGAGGACGCAGCTCATGCCAGTGCCCTGCATCCGCATGCCCATCTCTACCTAACCCCCCGGCGACCTGTCCGTATGTATAAGCAATTTGACATGCGCTCGCACGGTCATCAGCCGGATGGCAGCAGCAGCAGGTAGGTGCGCAAGCTGCATGGCCTGCTTCCTTCCGGCTCGCCCACCCCTACATGCACCCATCCCATCGAGCTCACAGTAATGAAAGTCATTCATAATTTTATGCAGCTTAGCTGCTTATCATCTAACAACGTTTCGAATAAAAGAATGGACATAAGTTTGTATGGCATTAATAACATTCATTCTTAGATCTTCTTCTTAATCAGACTCCTCGGCGGCTTATGTGTGGGCCAAAGCAACCACACGAGCAAAACGCCAACCTATCCCGCCAGCCCGCATGGGAAGACGAATGCGTCGAAGTCGCATCCAGTGGCGCTGCGGGGCCCTGGCGGCTCTCTTTTAAGCATGTGCACCACCACCTAACCGCCTAACCATCTTAATATCCACGCACAAGTCCCGCACGCACAGCCACATGACTTGGCTCGTGTTCGACTCAACCCTATACACCACAGGCCATTCACGCGCAAGGCCGTCCGCAACTGCGAAAGCAACGGCAGTAGCTGCCCACGGCCGAGCTGCTGCCTCCAACACTACACACGCCTGAACCCGCCGGCGCCGGTGCGTGGGTCTTTTGGCTCACCAGGTGGGCCAACCAACCAACCAACCAACCAACCAAACCAACCAGCCAACCAACCAACCAAACGATAAACACCGTCGGCGGCTTGCATGGCATGGCGCAGAGCTTAATGCTTCATGGTCATACATAATACATACATACGCACACTCGCGTGATTGTAGGTGACCTCGCTCCAAGCATATCAGCCTGCCTTCCGACGCAGCCTATAACCCGCTCAGCCGCGCCAGACACTCCCACTCCACGCCACTCCACTCCGCTCCACTCCCTCATAGAAGAACGATGTCAGATGTGGGATGCAGTGAGTCGATGATGGAAGGAGTTGACCCGGAGTTCTCCCGACTGCTATCCAGGCGAGCCAATCCACCGCGGCCGCCGGGGTCAGCAGCGGCACGCGGCTCCCTTTGCAACGGCTCCTGCGGCTGCTGCACGAGCCGCTGCTGCAGCTTCTCCTGCTGTAACACCCGCAGCTGCATCCCCTGCGGCTGCACACCCCGCTGCGGTTGCCGCTGCTGCTGCTGGCGTTGCTCCTCAAATGCTTCCGCTCGGATGCCGCGCTCGATGTTGACAAGGCACTGGATCACAACATCGAGCCGCGGGCGGCCATCGGGATTGTGGCTGAGACAGCGGCGACCCAGCTCAATTATTGGCGCGGCCATGGGTTCATCTTCGGGCCAGAGGAGGCTCAGATGACCCTCCCGAACTCCTATGACTACATCCGCTGTGGAACCGTAAATGTACACGGAATATACACACCGAAGGGCACCCAGGGGGGTCGTGGTCATGTGACATAAAACAACGTGGCCGCGTATGCGCGTGCGAGAGCGATGAAATTACTCATAGGCATACTTATATTGAGTCCCCGCGAGTTTCTTTTTTTTTGCGCTCGTGTGTGGCGCGTTCGAACATTGTGCGGTTTATGGTCAATTCACCGTGTGTGCAGGGCACCCCGTGCACCGCTTACCAGGATTAGCAGCTGCGAACAGCATGCGCTAGGCGGCTAGAGAGCGGGTGACAAGGGAGGAGGAGGAGTTGACGGATTGATATGCGGGAGAAAGATGCATGCGGACAGTCGGGCGACTTGGGAGTGCTGCACCACCAGCAGGCGACGAAATGAACGCTCTGCGGCGCTCTGGTAGCAGTGAACAGCAAACGGCACATCTACATCTGGTCTAAAGCACACACACACACACATGCACACGCACACACACAATCGGAGCTGAAAAACGGTGCGGGACTCCACACACGCTGTTCATTTTCCCCTCCATCCACACAGCTGATGTACGGCAGCCAGTGTACGGAACTAATCGGAACTCACGTTGGCGGCAGCCTGCAAACGGTCGCTGCGCCGTCAGCATCTCCCAGAGCACCACACCAAAGGCCCAGACATCAGTTGCACGGCTGACTTTTCCGCCAAATGCCTCCTGAAGGATTGAGGGTTGAGGACGTCACCGCGTGGACCCCGTTGGTGGCTGTGGGTGGCTGGCTGAGCTACGGGAAGGCGACATGCAGGCCCACGCAAACTGCGCAACTTGGGATGTTCGCGGCCGCGGTCAGGGCCGATCAGTGGCTAGATTAGACTAGATTAGCCTCCACATGGCATTGGCCCCGAAACTAAACTCAATCCAATAAATCTTACATCGTCTCGCATTCCAGACAGGGGCCCCGTCGCCTTAACATCACCCGCTTTGGGGCCAAGCCAGCACTAGCGTGGGGAGCGTTTGTGGCGTGTGGTATATGAGGGTGGGTGCTGCAGATGCTGCCACGCGCCGTGCGACAGCGCAGCTTTTGCTGCACAACCGTCGCGTCTTGTGTACTGCACAGTGAAGAGACGACATGAACTGAAAAATGTCATGTATCTGCCACACGCACGTACCGGGGCCATGTAGGCGATGGAGCCCCAGCTGTCCGTGAACAGGCTGTCGGCGGTGATGGGTAGCACGTGCGCCAGTCCAAAGTCCGCGACCTGTTTCGTAAGCAGTGGCCCTTAGCTTGAAGCTGTTCTAGATGGTAGCCCCATACAGGTAGAGGTGCAGGGATGGAAAGAACTCATCATGTCAGGGGTGCAACTCCCCGCGAAATAATAAAAAAAATCAAAGATATGTATATGTATTATGTAAAAAAATAATGTAAATTCCTACTAAGGTTTATGTCGACCTTGAAACAGGAAAAAAATCTTCAATTGATTTTAACAAAAAAAAGTTTTCTAGAGAGACTATGGAAAAAACAGTACGCTACAGCAGGCTGTAATTATTTTGTACAATCCGCCAAGATCAGCTCACACCTTTACCGCCTCAACCACCTCCGACGAGAAACACCAACCTGGCAACCTTTGCCATCCTTTGCCTTACCTTGACCACGAAGCCGCGCCTGTCTTCCCGAGACGAGTTCAGCAGCACGTTGGCGGGCTGGAGTTGTTTTAGGAGCACCGGGAAAAGGAAGGCAAGGGAAGGGAAGGGTTGTGCGACTTGGGGGATCATGCCTGGGGCCTAGCCCGCCACCATCCAGGTGTCGGTACCATCCATTTTATTTTAAGTATGCCGGCAGTAGTTTGAATTACAAGGGAGCACAGAGTTTAAATCGCCGGACGATCCAAGGAAGGCCTCTCTTCAAAGGAGAGCAGAAAATTCAGACACACACGACAACACTGTGTGTCTTCCCACCGCCATCCACCCAAACCCAACACTCAGCCAACCTCCATATCACAACACCATCCCATCATCACCTCCCGCACCTTGAAGTCCCCGTGAACGACCCCGCAGTCGTGGAGGTGCAATAACCCACGTGCGATCTCCGCGGCGGTGCGCAGCAGTGCGCGCCGTGCCAGCCTCAGACCCCACTGCGATGTAGGTCGAAATATATTCCTGCGGATGGCGTTGTCCAACGTACCGCGATCGCAATGCTCCTGGATGATGATCACCACGGTTTTACCGGTTTCGGCCTGGCGGTTGGTGGCGGTTGGTGGCGGTTAGCGGCGTGAGTGGTGGCGGCGTGGTTGATTTCGGTTAGGTGGCGGATGACAGATTACGCAGGCGTTATTTGCAGCGGCTTTGCTGTCGGCCCGAGTTGGCCCCGAGTAGCATGGGAGGGCCCGTAGGTGAGCAGCAGCAGCAACATAGCAATGCACAGCGAGCAGTTGCAGCATGGTGGACTATAACTTTACAGCATGGCATTCTGTGTGTGTGTGTGTGTGTGTGTGTGTGTGTGTGTATGTTACATGTTTGGGGGTGCGTGACCCCATACCTGTAGAACTACCCATACGAGCCGAAGGCCCAAGGGCAGTATCTATACGCCTAAAAGCCACGGAGAAAAGAAAACACCGCACTATCAGCCTAGGTTGGCGCCCAAAGGGGATAACTGAGTTGCGGTGAGCCCACATATGCTCCAGACGCCAGACGCCAGACGTGCTGGCTCCCAATGCATGACCTCCAACATGCTCTGTTTATGATCGAATCCCTCTTCCGCACGAATAGAATTATAGGCTGGCCATTCCAACAACACGTGTTTTCATCCTCGACAAGGTTATTGGTGCCACAACAGCGGCAAAACCGCTGCTCCCTGGGGACATGGTGCTTGGTGCATGGCATTCGTACCTACCCCAAGCGTGTGCAGGACTTGGTGCAGCACGAACAGCGGGTCGGACCCGTCATGTAATCCCGTAGGGTCTCCGAAACCATCCTCTGGAAAAGGCCCGGGAAATATATGCAATAAGAAAAATCGTCTCAAGGGAAATGGAAGAGGTGACGGTTCGCAGATTGGGGGTTGGGGGTGTAAATAGCGCACTATGAAGTTGAGTCAAAGGACCCGGTTCATGCCATGAGCTTTGGCATGAAGCAAGGGTGGCTTGCGTATCGAATATGGGTGTGTGCTCTGGATGCTGGTGTTCCAGGACACGAAGGATCTGGAAGGAAGGCCCAATCAGTCCACTGTGCCGTCAGCGAACGGCCAGGCTGGAGAATTTGGCCGCCGGCATTTAAGCCAGCGCCAGAGTTTTTTCGCTTTATGCGTTTTGCCGTTTCGACAAAGTCTTGCTGTCAGCGCTACTGGCCCACCGGCCGGGCGAATTAAGAGCTGCTTTGCCTCCGGGACGCCTACAACCGACAGCGCGCGCTTCATCCAAAGTAAAAAATATATATCATAGAATTGCAACTTAGAATTTCAGAGTTGCATTACTGCCGTAATACTGCGAAGCCATCACTTGCGCGGCTCATCTTCATTCATCCATTTGGAATCTAACAGATGAAATTAAATTAAACCATATTTAAAACGTAACTTGATCCGTGTGGGTCTCGTGGGCGGCATCCTAACCTTACCTGACCTCAGCGGGACGGGTTCTAGGGCTCGTGGCAGACGAGGGTCACGGTTGGCATCCCTGTTGGGGACGTGGGTAACGAATACGGCAAGCGCACAAGCAGAGGTATATATGAGTATCTTCAAAGCGCCCTCGCGTCCAGGCAAAGGGACAGTCAGCGGCTGCAGAAGCCTCCAAGGCCAAGCATTGAGTTAGGCACCCTTCCCCACGCTACCCAGCGTGATAAGGTCTAAAAGGCGCATGCATCAATTCTCTGCAATGCACTCCAGGCCGGACCTGTGTTGCCGGGAAGTAGTCAACAAAAGCCCCATCGGTTGAGCAAATCAGGAAATGCGTAAATAAATGGATGGGCAAGTGAAGGCATTTAAGGATTCTATTGGCGACGAAGTGGAAACGTCGGAAAGGGAGTCCTAATGCGAAGGGAGTTGCACATTGTAAACAGGACTGGAACCTGACAGGCTGGCGACGGGGCCAACGGCGACCGGCCGGGATGGTGGCGATAACAGTTGTTGATGGGGTGTTACACTGTGGGCGGCTCGCCCCGAGAAAGGACGAGCAGTTGTCGTTGCTGTTGTTGTTATAACAGCGGGCTACCAAATTTCTACACCGTAATGTGTGCAAAGAAACCGAGGAGCCAAAGGGCACATCGCCTGTCGCTGCAATAGACACACATAGCCTGGAAAGAAGAGCAAAGGCGATAGCAGTGTTGACGACGATGGAGTCCGCACTTCCCTGCCCTCGCATGCCCTCTCGCGCACACACCTTTCGCCCTCCAGAAGATCAAAAAATTCGTGCGTAAGATGTGCACAACGGGTGGCGTACGTCTGCATGCATGGTGTGAACACACATGGTGCGCATATGTCGGATTTGATTTCCACGGCCTGGGTGCAGCAATATCAGGAGCAGCAGCAGCAGCAGCAGTAACAGCAGCAGCAGAAGCCTTCCTTTCGAAGTCCCTTGTTGCATTGCGTACTATCATGGCTGAAACCCCCCTTGGAGGAAAGGCACATCGCGCTCAGGCGCGCCGCGCCCAGGCGAGCGGGGGGCCGGACCACAACGTCCTACCACCGCTCGGTTTCACAATAATAGTAATAATGACAATTGGCCCTCCGTGGGAGGTGGGCGCCCCCCTCAAGCTTTCACGGACGGCTCGCGCGCTCCTGCGGAACTTCTAATTTGTAACTTGCACAACAACTCAGAGCATGTTGGAGGCCATGCAATGGGAACCCGCACGTCTGGCGAGGATGTTGGAACGTATGTGGGCTCACCGAAACTCAATTACCCCCTTTGGACGCTAATCTGGGCTGATGTGCGGTGTTTTTCCTTTTCTCCGTGGCTTTTAGGCGTTGTAGTATTGCCCTTGGGCCTTCGGCTCGTATGGGTAGTCTTACAGGTATGGGGTCACGCACCCCCCAACCATGTAACACACACACAACAACTCCATCAGCGCAGCTCTAGGTTGTTTGGGATAGAACCAGCTAGTGATAAATGTGTTGTTACCACGCATGTGATAACAATGCGTGGTAACAACGCTGAGGTGAGGTGCATTTGCGACAGTCGCGGGGGTGCCGGGAAGCTTGTGAGGTACACGTTGGTATACAGACGCATATCAGTCAGGTAGGCTGACAGGCAGGCAGGCAGGCAACAAGGATCTTGGTGGCATCTGAGCACATCCGATAGGAACCTACCAGGACGGTGTTTGGGTGGACGAGTCTCGGACTTAGCAGAACCTCGCGGATGGCGGCCTTTTCCAAACCTCTGGAAAGCATGATCTTGACAGCACAGTTGACACCGCGATAGGTACCTGTACGAGCGCAGATCCCCGCAACCCGCGCATCCAGGTAGAATGTGTGATTGAGACAAAAAAGACTGTATAAAAGAACATTATGCGCGATTGAGGAAAGCGCAGGTCCTGGGCGATTGCAGTTGAAAGCGCACCTGGGACGACGATGCCGTAGGTCCCTCGTCCGAGTTCGCGTTGCTGTAGGCACAGGCCTTCCATAACATTGCGGGCATCACAGAGAGTGACATTTTCAGGAAGCACATCTTGAATGCGTGAAGCGTTGATGCCGTTTGGTACCGACGACGACGCCATGGGAACAGCTTGCCCAGTTGCAGAAGCTGCAGCGCCCTCGTGGCTTCTCCTGATAGGGCAAAGATTACCAGTCCTTTCATCGCTGGTGCGGTCCTGCTGTGTGTTAGATTCCGATAACCCTCTATTGCTTCCCTCATTCTCCTGCAGCCGAGCTCTCGCATCTGCATTAGAAGTGGGAAGACTGCTGGAAGGAATCCTATTCCTTACAAACAACCCACGCCCAAAGCAAGCGCTGAACATTATGCTGCAAGTTGTTCAGCGGATGAATTGCAGATTCCGAGCACGTTATATGCTGCCTTAAATACATGTGTCCTCTTAATGCGCCTGTGTCTTATCTTAATGGATGCGTTTGTCGACGGGCTGTTCTTGGCGCTGCACAGAGAGGCTGACTAAGCCCTCGTACGAATGACGGCATAACAGCATCCTGTCCACAAAAACTCTAAAACAATAATGTGAAATTATCATAGAACACTCCTAGGAAGTTTTGGCTAACATTTGACTTTTTGAACCCTAAGCATGAGTAAGTGTCCGTCAACGTTATGCCTTTTCAGATTACGAATGGCGAGCCAAAGCAATGCAAGATAACTTTTTTCACCTGGTTGAAATACTGTATACCGGCCTATGTCTGCATTTTTAATAACCTGCCTAATTGCAGACTGCCGTGCACGGTTTGCCCCCGGACCCACTTGCCGTGCATGTCATATCCCGCAAGCACCTGCTTCGAGCTGAGCAGGTTTTTTAACCATATTATTCAGGGTTTAGCATGAGAGGTGACATGGCTGTGGTAGGGTATGAGCCTGCATGAGTCAGACAGTTTGCCGACAGGCGTTTGCGTGTCTTTATCGCCAATGAGACTACTTCCTGCAACGTAACTCATTTTGGTTATTTCAGCAATAAGAATCTTTGATGCAAGTTTGCAAAGGACTGTCATGGCAAAGGTCGCAAACCATATGCCCAACACAGGTGGACAACACCAGGTGTTCCTCACGTTTACACGGAACGGTTGGTTTACGTCTTACGGGACAAAACGGTTTGATGTTGAGCCGTTCGCGTGCCCTGGCAGCCCAGATGTCTGCGCTGCGGATCGATTGTGCGGTCATATGCGCACAATGGTTGCGCTGGCCATAACTTGCGCAAACCACAGGTGCTGGGGGCTGCGTGTGGGCTGCAGTGGGGCAACAGCAACTGCTTCCTGCAGTCGAGGGCGTTAACGTTAATCACTGCTTGCTGCAGCTACTACGTACCTAAAGCTACTGGACATAAAAGCACACACGAGGACATCGTTTCTGTTTACATCCCAGCGACTGACGGATAACTTTTTGTATCGCTATCGCAGCATGACTACTCACTTAGTCATGCGAACGAAAAGATTTCCTAACCATTTGGTTTCCCTTTAGAAGACCCGTCGCGAAGGACCCTTCTTGAAGGACCATTCGGTGGCCCATGGTTAAAGCCTTTACGTGGTCCAAACGGTTTAGATTTAACCAAGCTTAAAAATGATATTCAACCTTGGCAAGAACGCACTATTATGCATGGTTAGATGCCATACTGCAGTGGCCTGTCTGTTTTCTGCGCCAACGTTTGGCGTTTGTGCGTGGACAATCTGGGAGTCACCAGCAGGAGGGAGGACCCCTGCCATGGGGAGCGCGGGTAGCCAATCCACACGGAAGTGTCATGGTTTACATGGGCCCAGACGTGCAACGTTTTGTGTCAGTGTTTGGTTGCATGGGCAGAATACCAGGGGCAACTTCATGGGCCATGCCCCGCCCAACGGAGAGCTCGATGGATTAAGGCACAGAACGCATGTGGAGCACACATTCTTCTCGACAGACATCTGCATTTTCATTTGTTTTCATTTTAGCTCGTGGTACTGAGTTTAGCGGTGTATCGGAGATTTGCAATTGTTTCCACCCGAACCTATTCATGCTTACGAGTATTGTGGGATAAACTGGACAAACTGCCGATGAAGTGTGGTAGGAAAACAGTGGGGCCTCGGCGACTGACTTGACTGGGTATTGCAGTTGTGGCCCTGAGTGCTTGCCATCCTACATTGCCAGAGTACGGTAAACAGGTGTGCAAGTTTTCCTGCTCCATGTCCTGGGATCGAAACCAATACGCACATGAGGCACTTGTAAGCGGTCCCCTTGCAAAGTTTTTTGTAAATTCCTTAAAAGTCATGTGCTTTTGGATGCCAGCCCCAGCCAATCCTGCCAACTTGACAGCCAATTCGACACCCTGAACACGCTAATCCGATACCCTGCAAGGCCAATTTGACACCCCGAACAGGTCAATTCGATACCCTGCCAGGCTAATTCGATACCCTGTTAGGCCAATTCGGCACCCGGACAGGCCAATTCAGGCCCAGCACAGCCCAATTCCGAGGCTCCACAGCGCAATTCGAATACCTCCGGCGAGCCCGCCAGAACAATTCAAGACCTCGACGGACCAATTCTTTTGTCAGGAATAAAATCCAGGCTAATTCTGCGACAGAGCTCTTCCCTAATTCCAGCCCGGATCCTACCCTCCTAACGCACAGAGGTCCGTCAAACGGCGTCCAAACGGGATGAGACCATGGCTGGTCAGTCCGACAGCAGCCCAGCAGCAGGTCAGGCACTATTGGTAGAGCACGCACCAATGCCCCAAGATCAAAAATCCTTCCGATGGTGGAAGGTAAAGTGCAACTAGTCGATGGACGGTGGTGACCTGGGATAAAGTTGGCTTGCGAGCTGACCAGGAATGGAGTTGGGCCGCCGTCGATCCGGCAGATTCCGTTGGATGTCGTTGGTGGGTGCGGAACCTGAGCGATCCACTGAGAACTTGACTGGAGTGACTAGATGAGGGTGTCCCGAAATACCGGGGAAGGAAGGGTTTCGCCGGGTAGCGGCCACGGGTGAAGATACGCCCCCCTTGTCCCGTACACCAGCAGCAAAAAAAGCAAGAAAAAGCAGGGCCATTGCCTATGGCTCCCGGCCTCAAACTGCCTACCGATCAACCTACCCCCTGCGCCCGGAAGACAGACAACTGCGGATGACGCGTCGCCTAGGTAACAAAACGTCTTGAAAAAGAAGCGAACGCTGTATCTGGGCACGTCCTCCAGCTGACCTCCTCAACCAATACCTTATCACATGCGTTCTTCATGCAGCGCCTGGCGCGTGCAATAGCCAACAACACGTTAAAAAACAGCCCCATTATCGCACGCAAAGACCGCAAGTACGCACGCACACCTAACGGTCAATATGCTTCCGGGCCACGAAACCCCTTCAATTTCATCACGTGCGCCACCTAAACGCTAGCCAAACCTTACATGCCAGCCCCAAGGCCGCGTGCGGCCGTTGGCAGTCTTGACCGCGTCCGAGCGCAAGTGGCCCTGTTGCGCAAAAGTGCTGAACAGAGCTGAGCATGGCTGGCCTAAGTCATAGGAAGTTATACCACAACCGCTGGCCGTGACGGAGCGAAATCGACCTTCCGTACTCAGTTTGAGTCACGGTGCGAGCTCCAGGGGCGTCAGGCACACTGTCCATTGGGGAGCACAACGCGGTGCGGAGCCCATACTTGCAGTGTTCCAGGCAGGCCAGGGTCCGTCAGGACCTGGATGACTGGCCAGGGTCAGGGTCCAGAGACCTGGGCCAGGGTCCCCAACCAGTTCACGCAAACACACGACGGGATCTGCGGGTGTTAGAAGACGCAGCCAAGAACCAAAATGTAGCAAAATGTTGACATCGCTCGAGAGGACGGCGGTGCAGCGGTACGGACCCTTACTGTATGCAGCCACAGCAGCCATTGGGCGGCCGCTTAAAGCGGCGCACCTTGCGGCCGCAGCACAGCGCCTTGCAGCCCAGGCAGCAGCACCAATACCTGTCGCGATTGCGGCGCGGTACAACGTGACAGGCGACGGTAGCAGGAGGTAGGAGGGTAGGAGGTTAGGAGGAAAATGGCGAATGTGGCCAGAAAGCCGGGGCCTGGCCAACCTCCGCCACTGATCGAAGTCCGTGCGCCCTTGCACCACAGTCCTTGGCTTCAGGGAGGCTCCGACCTCAATGGCAGCGGGTCCTCCTCCTCCAGACCCACTCGACAGCCCCATCCCAGCAGCGAGTTCCTTCCCTTAGCGCGGAATCCATCCACCGCGCTCCATTCCAGTCCCCCCCTGCCCAAGGCTGTCGCCCACACGCCATCCAACCGCATGATACCCATCATAGCCATATCCGCGCCCGCCCACAACTTCCCCCAGACCTGAAACAGCCCTCAATGCAGCCCCAGCAGGGCCCGCAGCATGGGTGCTCCTGCAAAGAGGGTTTATGAAAGCGAGGGTTTTGGCTTTGGGTTATAATTCAGTTTCCTGCAGGGGGCGGTATGTCGCATCACAGGCAACAGACAAAACTGCGTAACAACATGGTTTTACAGGTATGGGGTCACGCACCCCCAACTATGTAACACACACACACACACACACATGCATAACAACATGATGGCCAATTGCCCAGGATAGGGGAGGTAGGGCGTTGAAAACTGCAGGGTGAATGAGGGAAGTGTGACTTGGCGACGAAGACACCCCTAATGTGGGCAGGGAATGCCGTGCTGTTCTCGGAGACCCTGCTGCGGCGCGCAAGTCACGTTAGGGTGCCTTATATAGGTCATCGCTCTTAATATAGGCCATAGATCTTACACGGAAGAATACATAGCATGTAAAAGAAAGGAAGAGGTGCATTTGATAGCAACATTACCCATCCTGGAGCGGACACTGATTCTAAAGCCCATGCGCTTTCCTTTATCATTTGCATATGCACAACGGTGTAGTAATCAAACCGAAGGCGGAACTCATCCAAGCTGCACTGTGCGGGCAATAGCAAGTTGGTGCAGTACAGCGCACCTCGTGGATGTCAATGACCACGTGGTCGAAGCCGGTGCTCCTGAGCAGCCGGGCCAGGACCGGGCGTGAAGTGGGAAGGTAAGAGCCGTAACCAGGCAGTTGGGGATGAGAATGGGGCCAGGGCCGGGTTTGGCATGTTTGCGCGTCATGGCTATCTGTCATGTGCGTGTGCGTGTGTATATCAACAGGGATGAACATATTGGCATGCGGCAACCAGCTGGCTCCAGCTGCTTTCCCAAACGACAACCCCATCCAGTGCTTGTATTTAGCCATCTTAATGCCTGGTTGCTTCCCGTCCGAGGGGAAATCATGTCGTACTGCAGCCAGCCCTCCGCGGTTCCATGGCGACATGCGAGATGAACTGGTAACGGAGCTCAAAGAGGATTTGCCCCTACGGGATGGATATTCCGGTGCGGCAATCTTTGTCGCGCGTGAACCCAGCGGGTATGCGGATATGGTGCACTTGCCGCAATGTCCGTGTAGCAGCCCAGATGCCTTGCTCGCCGGTCTTCCGCTGCTGCACCCGCCGGCAATGGGCAGCTGACTAATCGATGATCAAGAGCTAATCCATGTGCTCACCCTTCCCCTTATCGCCAACTTACCGGCAGCAGAACTAGTGAGCAACAAAGCGATGAACATCACGATCCGGTAGCCGCGGAATTCATGGTGCGGATGCAGACGAGGCGGAGTAATGCCAGGCCCAGAAGCAGTGCCCGCACACAGCCGGCCGGACGCCGCCGAGGGTCAATTCGGGGAACGGCGGAACGGAGTTGGGGAGGATGAGAGGGAGCATGAGCTAGCGCACGGTCGTTTATGGGCACAGCGAACAACGTGGAACAAGCAATGAAGGCTTCGTGCCCTCCAAGTGACTCGTGAGCGGGAGCAAGGAAAACTTCCGTGAGAAGGGACGTTTCTATGATACAAGTGGGCAAGAAAGTAGCTCGGCGACCCAGCCCATCCACAATTCCTACGAACACCCCCCTTAAGTTCCCCCTCTAGCTCTGCAACTCATCCCTTGCATCTTTGGGCCATGCCTGAGCCAAGCGGTTTCACTTTCCCTTGGGGCCCCTTCCCTCTGCATGTCGTGTCATGCCATGCCATGTCATCCCGGTCACCCTGACCTCAAGGGTGTTGAAGTGGTTGACAAAGTCCGTCCACTCCATCCTGATGAGCACCGAAGGACCACGCAGCAAAGCAAGCGGGAAAGAGGGGGAGGGGTGATGGGGAATAGGGGAAGGGGAAAGGAGAGGGAGA
>NW_003307550.1:2339477-2340948 GCF_000143455.1 Volvox carteri f. nagariensis | reverse complement strand
GACAGCCCGCGTCTAGTTCAGCATAGGTTTAGGGAAACATTATAGTATAATAGTATCGCAGTCTTAGGTTCGATTCCAATACAATGCGCGAAATGGATTTCAATGTAAGAATAACCTACATGTGGATACCCTAATAAAGGGCGCCTACCAATAGAGGTGCATGTGAGAATGCAGAGGTCGAAACGTGTGTTTGAATTTTCATCATGACCCTTAAGAATCCCACATTTTTTAAGGCTTAAGAATGTAAGCAGCAAAAAGAATTTCCTGAGAATATGACTTAAGAATGAGTGCCATACTTAGCGAACCTATGGTAAGAACGGTTAAAACCGGCCAAAGAGCAGCTAAGTATGCTTTAGGCAAAGAATGAATAAGTTGGCCTAAGAATGTATAAGAACACCCCAAAGAACGAAAAGAATACATAAGACTGCTGGCCCTAAAGAATGCTAAAGAATGGTAAAGAGTGGTTTTATTTCTTAAGAATGAGACTTAAGAACGAGTGCCATACTTAGCAACCCTATGATAAGAATGGTTAAAACCGGCCAAAGAGCAGCTAAGTATGCTTTAACACTAAGTTGGTCTAAGAACGAATAAGAACACCCCAAAGAATGGAAGAGAATACCTAAGACTGCTGGGCCCCAAAGAATGCTAAAGAATTTCAAAGAATGGTTTTAAGATAAACGGATGCCTTACGAACGTTCTTAGAACGTTCTTAGAACGGTGTAAGAACGTTCTAATGGTTATTCAATTTTATCAATTTGGCTGGGCTAAGAACGAGTTAAGAACGTTCTTAACCCCCCTCCGTGTTTGTAGGGTCGCTGGTCGTCCATGCTGCCTCTGGAAGACAGACGCCTCCGCGAGATCCCCAGTGACCCTCCGTACACCGGTCTCCGGCACAAATCAAGTCTCCCCAACCCGATACTAGCACCATCCCTCGACCCACATGTACGCCGCGACACACCTATAGTGTGGAGCACGACCACGGAGAAGCCACACCATCCCCGCGCAGAGCCAGACGACATGGAGAGTGACCCACCAGCGCCGCCGAGCCACCCTGCGGAACCAGCCTGCACAGGACGGAAATGCACAAGATCCGTCCACCAGCGGCAACAGGATTTCATCAACAACAATACACGCTGTGACAACAGTAACGTGGGAACAGATAGTGCAGCTATACACGGCGTGCAACTCCGCGACCCGGCCCCGCAATGCACATCCTATATGGAAGCGAGACGCGTCATGGCAGCTCTGCGAAAAGACACCCGTAGGAGTGTGCCCAACCTAGGGAACCCCCCTGGGCCTATCGTCCAGGGACCGCGACCGCGCCCAAACCGGCAAACCCGTCGCACTCTAAGCATCGGCATGACCCCCGTGACAGGAGAAATCGGTACCCCAAACCCAGTGCTGGTGTACCTTGCAGAAAAGGGACTCGACTGTACGCCGGTAGCGCCACGTAACCCTCGCGCCGGCGCAG
>NW_003307550.1:2338169-2339274 GCF_000143455.1 Volvox carteri f. nagariensis | reverse complement strand
AAGGGAGGATCGTCCGCCTTCAGTCTGTATCACTGCCAATGGAAAGCATCTATAAAACGTAACTAGCACTATTCCGTTCTGACATGAATGAGCTTTATTGGTTGATACAGACATATAGCAGTTTCGTCGTTAATGTTTGCGAGCTCCTGTACATGGCTCCGATAGCCTGCTGGATGCCTATGCATGCACATGCATGCATGCATGCATGCATGCATGCATAGGCATGAAGAAATGTAGACCAGCAGGCGATTCATATGCATATGTCGAGTAATAAGTACAAAGGTGGGCATCACATCCTAAAGCACCTGCCTGTACATGGGGATGTACATGTGCCACATGGGTAGGTTCAAGGCCTAGGTGGGCGTCTCATTTAATCGGCTGTGTAATTGGTTGGCTAGAGTTATGTAGGATTTCTGGATGGGGTAGCTATAGCTATGCATGCTAGCCGACGATGTTATTGTGTAGTACGCTACATTTCCCTCCAAATATTTTAACGATTATTAATAACAACACCTGTTAATTCCGTTGACGATTCGACTCAAGTTCCGTACATGTACATGTCACACAATATCATGACACGGACATATCGGATGTTCGTAGCGACACCTAACAGGCTGGGGCCCCGGGCCCCATCGACAGTATCCTAGTACAGTACGACAGGACCGTAGTAGAGATTCGTCCGGCAGGTAGGCCAAGATATAAGCTACCCGGGCGGGGTGCTCTGGCCAGGCACTTCAGTATCACGACTGCTTGGTGTTCGGAGTCCAAGACTCTGCTGCCACCGTCTTAGTTGCTTCGATCTTGTCTATGTAAGCTAGTGCCTGTCGCTGGGTTGGACTCCTTCCCGCCTCAGCAAGGCCCCTAAGCTCCACGCTTCCGCAAGGTCAGTCGTGCCACCAGGCGAGCATCTGCCACGTGCTGCAATCTACTAGATCTGTAAGGATACAGATAGATGCTGCTATATGCCCTGCCTATGAGTTGGTAGCTGGATGGGCCAAGTGCGGCAGGGTAGGATTTTAATGTAGATAGAGCAGTAACCTCCGATGTTTGCACAACATGGATGTGGGGGGTTTATTCGCATCACAAATCATTCATGCGCACAAAA
>NW_003307550.1:2337273-2338119 GCF_000143455.1 Volvox carteri f. nagariensis | reverse complement strand
CCCGGCACACGCGCACGACAGCTTCCTCCTCAGCGACGAAACGAAGGGTCTCTAGCTCAGTGGTAGAGCAGCTGACTGCAGATCAGCAGGTCTCTGGTTCGATCCCGGAGGGGCCCTGGTATTGACCCTCCTTGACTCAAGAGTGTCTGTCAGAAGCGTGCAGAAATCCTCTTGCAGCGAAGCAGAAGTAGGTTTTTCACCCCAACCTGATGTATCCTGCGCAGACCGCAGGGGCGGTTTCTATCACCCCTATCGATAGCCTGTATGTGGTATGGGCACTGCACTGTGCAACCATGTCATGAGGACCTTACCAACAATCAGCATGCTTGTACACACTTTGCATATGCATTCCTACCCGCATGCACATAGCATGCATGCTGTGTACGTGTGGTTACATCTAATAATATAATAAGTAGGTTGAGCAGTTACATAGGTGAGGCTGGTCAATGGTGATCACCTACCATTCATGGAAGGCATTCATGCATTCTCAGACCAGATCCATTGTTACTTTATCCTGGTGCATCCACTTGTTATCATAGGGTGTGGTGACGCACGGCTACCTGCCTTCAGGCTCCATTCCACAGCTTTAGTCAACTTTCAAGTCAAAACGGATCAGATATGTCAGTACGGCCGGTCTTTCAGTGCATGATGATCGACATGGAAGACATTTCGCTCGTATGGGTCTTGATTGTCAAATCGATTCTATGTTGGATATGGCGGATGTTAAATGGTATTGGTTCTTGTCTCATCACATATAATTGAGCCAATAACCATTATCATGCGTTATGGACAAACCCAAGGGACCGACCGACTGACTGACTCAGGGCAAAAAGAGGCCAGATGCGG
>NW_003307550.1:2325697-2337223 GCF_000143455.1 Volvox carteri f. nagariensis | reverse complement strand
AGAGGGAGAGAGGGAGAGAGGGAGAGAGGGAGAGAGGGAGAGAGGGAGAGAGGGAGAGAGGGAGAGAGGGAGAGAGGGAGAGAGGGAGAGAGGGAGAGAGGGAGAGAGGGAGAGAGGGAGAGAGGGAGAGAGGGAGGCGCGGCAATGCGGCCGCGGTGGAGCCTCGGCAGCAGCAGCAACCACAGAATAGAACACCGAAATCCAAAACCAACTGAACAGCTGCAACTGAGGTGTTCATGGGGAGTGGTTGGGTGGATGGCCCCAGCGGCCCTTTCGGTCCGCCTCCCCACTTACCAAAAGGAGCCATCGCTGGTGGGGTTGAAGTCCAGGGCTGACTTGACCTGCGAGGGATGAAGGGAGTGAACAATCAGAGTCAAAGCCGAAGCCGGGGCCTAAACCCCGACAATCCACTGGAACCCGAGCCACAAAGCAGGCGGAGGAGCTAGGGCATGGGGAGGCAGTGCAGACAGCGAAGCCGCACGATGCGTCGTGGACCAAAATGTGGAGGTCTTCACCACCTTGGGATTTCGTTCCCACAGCGGGCTCTTGTCGCTCCAGGAGCCCGTCCACTCAAAGGTGCCCCAGGGGTTCCGGAGCCGCAGAAACCTCTTGTCGTCTGCCTCTTCTGCCCTGATGATGCTGTAGGCGTGACCCTGCGTATGTGTGTATGCGCGTGTGTCCAGGGGCAAGGAGTCAGTGAAATGGGGGACATTGGGGCAACAGAAAGAGCTGAACACTTGTGACTCGGGGGAATCGCCCTCGCAGCCCTTGCGGTATGGTCCATTAGGACATCACGGGGATCCCAACGAAGGAAGCCACTTCTTAAGTTACAAGTTACAAGTGCCGCACGAGTGCGGGGGCGTCCTTCAAAGGCCATGGACTATACATATTGAAAGATGATTCTAACGTACAACCGACGGTGGTTTTGTGGTCCTGCTACCTAGACCCCGCCCCATCCAGCCACCCGACATCCCTGGAGACATATCAACCATCACCACCAACTGGTAGGCCGTGTCCCAGGCCAGGTGAGCTTCCCCACACCACAGAGCAATACACCGATAAAAGAAAAACCGAAGCTGACAGAGGCGTCCCATGCCGGGGACCCCGACGCAAGCCTTCTTTCCATTTCCCTCCGTGCACCATTTCCTCAGCTCCAATCGCTCCCACTTTCGCCCCGACGCGCCCTTGCCGGGCACTTGGAACCACTCCGTCACCCCCACAAGCTACACCTCCCCCCTTACACACGCACACACCAACCTGCACGATGCCATGGATGCTCTGAGTGTCCCGCCCACCGGCATTGCTGGCGCCAATGGTGCTGCCGTGGCGCAGCTCCCATTTGATCGACTGCAGCCACAAAGGAAAAAACAACAGCAGAGTAAATAGCATGACGAGGAGGTCGCATTTCTCCGGTTCCGGCCCGAGGCATCGTCGAAGAAGCGGTTTTTAGGAGGAAGGAAAATGGAAAATGGACAGGGCCCCGCCGCCTCATCACTCACGCACCCGAAACATGAGGTCGTGGTTGAAGGGCTCGTCTTGAGCGTACACCAGCCGCAAGTCATCCCCAGGCGCAGCGTCCTTGGGCGGTGGTCCACGTGACAGCTCCAGCCTTGTCCACAACTGCTGGTGCCGCTGCTTGCCCCTACTTTTGGCGTCCTGATAACAGACAGCCGGTCGCAAGAGGGCAGGTGCATGTGTGGGCGACCGGGTCGTTGGGAAGGGTGCCCCACGGCGCGCAGAGGGGAATGTTGATGTTTCCATTGTGTGGATGGGTGGATGCCTGGATGGGTGAAGTATTACCAGCGTGTGCTGCTGCGCGTTAGGGTGTTGAGGCACTGCGCCTGAAATACGAAACAAGAATCCTCTCCATCCCCGGCCTGATCCGGCTCACTTGGGGTGAGGGTTCACTAAGACAGAGAAACCCGGAAACCCTGTACAGACCCTACCCCTCAAGGCACGAGCCCCTATTAGCAAGCTGGGTCTCTCAACCCGATTCTCCGTTGTGGGGGAGCGGGCAGGGTCTCTTTGTGTGTCTCTGTGTGTGTGTCTATGTGTGTCTATGTATGTGTGTGTCTGTGTGTGTGGGGGTAAACACGCTTGAGCGACACCAGTGCACGGGGTGTTCCGCGCCATGCGCTTGTGGGGAGGTGCAAAGACAGCAGAAGCGTGCGGAGGGAAAAGGGTGTCACAGGGTGGCGGCACACGAAGGCTTTGCTTGGACGACAAGAGCTCAACAGCCCCTCACCATCAGCTGCTACATGAACAACAACAACAACAAAGAAGCAGCACCACCGCCATCTGCAACTCCGGGAACGATGGCAGCAGGAAGGCTGTAGAACAGCAGCCGCGGAGTGGAGTCGCGCTCATCAACCTCATCAACCGCCTTCCTTCTGCCTCCTCCTCCCTGCCTCCCTGACTCCCACCTGGTCTTCTGCTGGCGCCTGCCTCCCTGTCTCCCACTTACCCTGACGTCCCCCAGTCGGAACAGGCACACAAAGTCCCCGGTGAGCACCTCCAGCGCCTTGATCATCAAGTTTCCGTCCAGGGAGGCGTAGTCCTTACCCTAGGGTGGGGCGGTGGGGGGGGTTGATCTTGTTGTGTCCGTGATGGTGGTGGTGATATCAAGACGTGTAAGGCATAAGCAAAGTGCGCCAAGAAAGCTAAGTAAACACCGACACCAAAACTCCAGCAAGAGGCAAATTTGCAGCGCCACGGCCGCGCACCATGAACTTTGCCATGGCCTTCTCTAGCAACATCACCCATGCCTCGTCTCCCTGAGGCTTGGCGAACAGCGGTCGCCCGTCGGCAGCACTGTGGATGGGTGGGGAATCACATGCAAGCAGCAGCAGCAGCAGCAGAAGCAGCAGCAAAGAATCAAATGTCGCTGTCCAAAGCACCAACTGGTGGGGTTTTGACGTAGGTAATAAGCTATTATTCCCACCCATCCACACAAGAGGTCCCGCACAGGAAGGTGAGTCAGCCACTACTCCACCGCTTGGTGGGTAGGTGGGGTGCCCTGCCCCCTTGCAATTGCACAGGTAGATTGCGCAGGGTCAGCAGGTAGGTCAGTCAATCGCATTTTGGGCAGGAAGGTCACCGGCTAACACTACCAATGCAAGCCAACTAGGTGGAAGCGAGAAGAGGCAAGTGGCCGTGTGGAGGTAAAGACGGCAATGGCGGTAACGGCGTGGTGGCGGCAACAACGACAAAGGCGACGGCACAGTAGTGACGATCAATCTTCACCCCTTTTCCGGGGATTTTTCTCCTCTGGTAAGGCCAACCTGCCCCTCAAGAGCCAACTTCGCAAGAACAATCCTTCGCAGACGGAGACCTTGCTGACCCAAAATCAAGCCAGGGGTCGTTTGCGTGCGGTCCACACCCATCCATATACCTGCTCCCCTCGCCCCGAACCCACGGATCACTCTCGAGCACCTGCACGGAATCCAATCGTCGACTACAACCTTCTCCCATCTCCGCGTGGTGCCGTTAAAAAGCCGGAACTTGTACCTGCCGAATGCGTTGTACTCTCGAGTCACAAACACCTTGGTCACATCGCGGTCGGAGGGCGGGGCGGGGCCATTCTCAGATGCAGGCGCGGGGCCCCAGGCGGTTGTGTCTATAGGCATACCACCCAACTTCCCGTCCGCCCGCCTAGCGAACCGTTGGTCCGTATGTCATTTGCTACTTCGCCACGTAGGATCTTCCAGGTCGTAGTTCCAACGGCTCACGGCAACCAACGGTAGGTGCAGCCCAACGGCTGCGCCCTTCACGTCTAGGACATGTGTACCTACCCCCCGGATGTTAGCCATCCGCCACCACAACACGCTGCCCCCAACCACCGATGAACGGTTTCCACCCTCCTGATCCCCCCCTTCTGCGTCCCCTCCCATTGCCGTCCATTCCATCCCCATCTTGCTACACCCTCATCCTTCGCACCCATTCTCATGCCCGCCCCGGGCCTTCCCGACGCCATTCATCCACCTACAGCCACCCGCCCAAGCACCTGCTGCACAGCTCCCTCCTGGTTTGCGAGACACGCCAACGCCGACATGAGCCAACAGTCCCCCAGCTGACCCTGACAGATGTCGGAGGGGTGGATGCCGTCTGCCGCAAGACGCCGGTAGGCAGGCAGCCGGGCAAAGGGGCGTGCGTGCGGTTCAGCACGTGTTGGTTGGAAAGCGACCACAGCATCCGCAGCAAAACAGCGGCGGTGAGGCCTCCAGGGAACCCCCACCAATAATGTGTGCACGAGAGTCCGGAACAGAGGGTGCCACTGCCGTTGTTGCTGCTACTGCTTCTGCCGTTGCTGCTGCTAGTGGTGTTGTTGCTGCTACTGGTGTTGCTGCTGCTACTGGTGTTGCTGTTGCTACTGGTGTTGCTACTGTTTTGTTGCTACTGCCGTTGCTGGTGTTGCTACTGTTGCTACTGCTGTTCCTACTGCTGTTCCTAATGCTGTTGCTACTTCTGTTGCTGCTGCTGTTCTTACGGCGTTTCTCCGCCAATCCAGCGGAGGAGGATGGGGGAGCACCGGCAATAGTTTGATGTGCACCAATGAATGCTGTTTCGGTCGGTACGCTTTCTCCTCCTCGTTAGGACGTGGTTGGGAGGTCGTGACCTCCCGGGGGAGGTATAAGCAGTAGCATCGCCATCGCCTACCCAACTATGGCAAGCTCCAAACTAATCCGCCGCTGCTGTGGCTTTGAGGACCGCCGGTATCGTATTTGCAAAACTCCACAGAGCACCCGGTTCCCTTATGTATGCATCCAAAATGGTACAGGTGACCCACGGGTCGAAAATGCAAAGATGCAAAGCACCAAGCTCCGCAATCTGACACGCCACGCGTGAGCCAGACGGCGGGTCCGCCTGGTCCTGCTTAATCCTGCCTGGTCCCCTCCCCTCCGCTCCTCTCCCTCCTAGGTGCTCGTGGTGGGGCATGATAAGGGTCTGGCTGTCCTGTCCCTCCTTAATCCTCTCCTGCTCGAGATTGAATTTACCACAGCACAACGGATTCCATGCTCGGTGCTTATCATACCTGCGAAAAGTCGTACGGTGGCCTTGGATTTGGAGCCGGATGCTGCGCCCGGCTTGCCTTTCTCCTGGGGTGTAGCCATCGAGCAGATGGCCCCAATGCGGCGCCTGTGAATGTGTGCGTGTGTTACAATCGGTGGAGTAGCAGGGGGTGAGGAAGCCCCATGGCCCTGCGGCTGCGAGTGTATTGGGGTTGGCGCTCAGAAGACGTGGCAAAGTTGTACAGTTGCCTTACCCTGGGGGTTAACCAAAACACTGAGCTGTTTTCATCCGGCTCGGATACTCGAGCTGCAGCCAAAAAGCCTCTAAGAACCGAAGACAACGAGCAAGGTTTCACACCCGCACTCTCCCAGCGATGCAGCACGTCTACTGTCTGACCCGTCATAGATGCAGAAGTGCCAATGGAGGCATTACAAGGAAAGACCTCGGGTGGTGTGCGCATGCAGGACGCAGCACAGGCGAGTCAGCACAGGCGGCGCGCTCTCACCAGACCACCTGCTTGTCCAGTTCCACGCCCGACTTGCCCTTCAAGATTCCAATGCTGCGATGGTCGTGTGGAAAATTCCGGTCCTGCAGATCGACCAAGTCGCGGTGGTTGGGTTGGCTGCGCGGCCCAGCTCAAAAAGTCAGCACAACCTCAGGTTGGTCATGTGGATAACGTGAATCTAAGGACCTACGGATATACTGCCAAGGGCTGAGGGCCAGCCTCGGGACGACTTTCCTTTTGCGACATTACTCTGTACATACCGGATTGCGGATCGTGGGATGTCATATGCTTTGATGGTAATTTGGGCGTGGCAGCAGAATAGGCTATGTAGTATGGTGCGTGGGTAACAGTTAAAGCGACCTGAGGCATGTCCCTGCCCATGAGCGTACTAAGTATAACCTTTATGAACATCGGGTTTCGGGTTGTGTTGTCAAGTCCTTGACGACTTCAAGTCGCGACCGCGACACACCTTGTATGTACACGAGCAACACACACACAAGCCACAGAAGACGCCCCGGCCAAGACGCTCGATGTATGCAGCGATCATTCCCAATACATAGATCCTGGTTGCTTGCGAAAGGATTGGCAAGGGGTTCAATTTGCAAGGGTTTTTTGCATATGCGCAGTTGGTTCGACATGGGTATTACATCGAAGAGGTGCAAAAAGGAATAATATGAAATTCAAAGAATTATCTGAGGTTGTCTATTGTGGATGCAGCGAAAGAAGCAGGGATGCTGACCGGCAAGTAAAACAGTGACCGATGGTGTCAAAGCGAACCGACTTACTTGAATGCCATGAATAATAAGATGAAAGGTGCAAATATGTACTTGGCAAAGCAACAGCAGCTTATGCAGCTGTCCTCCTTTTCCTGTTCTTGTGTGCGGGAAGACTTGGCCATAATTTCCACAGTTTCACAGTACAGTAGGTACAAATAATAAATTTAACAAGAATGTTGTAGGATGGCAATCGTCCCCACTACTTAAAGCATTCCCTTGCAGCTATGCAATGCCACGAAGTGGTTAAGCCGTCGCGCTTTCAAAGAGGATGCAGCAGCGTGCAGCCCTCTATTGGGTCAGATGCAAGATGGATAAACCGCCTTTAAGGGTGGATGGATGGATGGATGTTACAAGCTTCCGCGAGCTCGTACGGCCCAAACGAACCCGGAGGCTCATGAACCGCTTTGACAGCGCCGTCGATAGGGAAAAGAAAAAAGAGAAAAAGTAAACGAAACAAACAAAACAAACAACAAAAAAAGAAAGTTTTACGCGAGAAGAAAACGAGTGTTTATGAGAAAGAAAAGCGTCAATTTGACTCTGAAACACAATTGCCTGTTACCGCCGAGAAAGTTAGGCAGTTAGGTCCTCATGCCGGGAGTAAGTAAGGGTAAGGAAATTTGGGGGTACGGGAACATGCGGCTTGGAACAGCGGTACCAGCAGGGGCTCTGCTACGGGTAATAGATAGCGTTTTTAGTGATCATTCATATAAATGCCTTAATGTTTGTATGTGTTTGAAAGTAAGCAACGCGGTTTTACAAGGCGTCCACCTTGTCAGCGGAGGGCACAGTTGTGTGCTATGCCGTGCGTGCTGAGGTGGCTGGCTGGCAGGGAAGGCCCGTGTGATGTTGGTGCGGCATAACTGCCCATAAACCTGTACAGCTTGTTATTGTCTGCACAAGAGCAGGAAAGCCTACTGCACGTTTGCCAAAGTTAAGCGGTTTTAAGATTCAAGGTTAGTGAAGGTCGGGCGCGGTTGTACAATATACAGCGACCTATAAGGCCCGTGTCCCCAGGGCCGAGGTCTTATTAGTCGGCTGACGCATTGCTTGTGATATCTTGGCTATATCCTGGTTTTGTAATTCGCCTTCCTGTTGGTGCCTAAGCGTGACGGTTCTGTCCCTTTTTCTTTCTCTCCCCCCCGCCCCCTCTCTCTCGCTGTTCAGTTGCTTTTAATGGTCAGTCTCCATCTGTCATCACTCGGCTGCCTTAGCAGTGTGGCAATCGGACGACAGGACCGTTCTTGTGACTGCGCAGTTAACCATCTGCGTCAGCAGCCTGCAGCCTGCAGGGTCATCAGACCCGATGGCATAAACACGTCGGTTGGGTGCAAGTGGTGCGTCGGTGGGTTGCCGTACATGTGGGTTTTGCCGTACGCGTGGTGTCTTGGGGCCGCCCTTGACTATACATACTGGCTAGGCACGGACCCAGCTGAGCGTGTGGCGCTGGCACAATCTACGGGGCCCTGAAATTACAGTACGGAGCCTGCGATTACGCTACGCACACGCATACATACATGCATACATATATATACATACATACATACATGCGGCAGCCGCGCCTCTTCAAGCAACGTAACTTCCACCTCCATACCCAATTAGAACAAATATAACATCTTGCAGCCAGCGTCACACGCAGTAGGCCGCAGTAACTCAAAAACATCCCAAACCAAAAGGGATTGCACGAGCTCGTGCAAGGTGAACGAGCACCTGTGTTTATACCACGACTTCAGAAAAGTATCGATTGGCGGATGCAGATCCCGTGATATGCCCGGGCATGTCACTACCACCTGGCAATGCTTACACCTGGCAAGAGCGCTCATGTTGCGTCATAAGACTGTCGCATCGAACAAAACAGGTGCGTACGACAGACGCCCCAAATTTGCATATTCCTATCCGTACAACAAAATGCAGAAGCATAAACATTCTCCCCTATAGGAGACCACCGCGGTCTCCTAAGTGCAGCACTCCGCTCGTTAGCGGCCGGCTGACCAGACAGCTTCAAATTTTCGCACGTATTTCGCAGTGCCCATCGTCACGCAGTGGCTGTGGATATACATATTCCCTATGTTGTGAAAGGCGGCTCTTTTAGGTTACCGCCGTCGTGCTTGTTTCAGCTTTATACTAATTCACGAAGTATTGGATTCACGCTGCACCGAGGCTGCCGGCAGCACCTTAGTAAACCATGTCGCCCCGTCCTCCTTTCCATGAGGTGCACATCTTCCTGCATGTTCATATCCTAGAGCAGGGCGCGTATAAAGCATGACAGCATAAGTATATCATAGCCACCAATGCAGTTGCAGCTGCCGGACAAAGTGATTTGTGTCGACCTGACGTGGTTGGTTGAGGCGGCGTTAGTTGTGCGCCCACCATCGGGCGCCTATTTGCCGCACATACAGCATTCCACCGCGAGCATGGTAGCACAATAACCAAAAGCTAAGGAACTAACTCAAAGGATAACAATAATAACTGCTGGCCTAGAATAATATATGCGGAAGTCTTGGAAGCCCGAGCTCTACGGCCATCGAAATACAAATTGAGTCCTCCCAGTCGACCCAGTCGACCTGGGTTCAAATCCGCCTGCCGGCTCCTCGGGTGTTTGAGGAGTGATGAAATGGGAGGTGGCCCCCCATCTTATGGACGGTGTAGGACGTGATAATATCAACTTGCGAGCCGACCAGGAAATAAGTTGATGCGCCGTTGATCCGCTAGATTTGGTTGGATGCTGGTGGTGAGTTGCCGAACCCAACGAATACATTCTGAAGTCGGATGGGGTGACGGATTAGGGTGCCCCTCTAGCAGGGGAGAGCAGGGACTGCCCCGGGAAAGGGGGCCGCTGGCGAAGTTAACCACCCTGTAACAACATAAAAAAAAACTGAGATATTGGGCGGCCGAGGCGGGCGCTAGCTAGGGTGTAATCTCATCAGCTAAACGACGAGCCTTGCCCTTAGTTTTCCATAAACGGATTGCTCGTATATTATGCTAGAAAGAATGTTGTATAACCTTCTCCAACCAATCCTTCATACGCTGCAGCCTTGGGCCATGCAAGTGCACACGCGCCCGCACGCATACTTAGCCGAAGGCACGCACAACCGATTCACCGCTTAGATCGGCCTCAGTACGCGTAGATAACCATTTCTCGGAAATAAACGTAGCAGGGCAAAAGCACTCCTCACTTACGTAAAATGTGCGTGTACAACGAACAGGTTCATGCGGGATGCGCTTCTGAATATCAGAGGCGGTAGGGAGCTGGATGTCAACAAGGGCCAAGCGTAGAATAAAATGTCGCCATGCTGTATATCCGCCGTACGGAGTATATATCCTCATACGGCGGTGAGCACGACAAGCGTCTCGACATGTTGACCGCACATCTTTGCAATGGCACATCCTGGCTAAAAATATATGACTTATAAGCAAACGTGCGAACTGGGAACCCGCAGAAATGTTCCAACTGCACTGCTGCGCTCCGTGTCCCAACGACAGCTTTGAAAGGAATTCAAAATTTCAATACTGCTATTGAATTCACCACCTTCGAAGGTGGTGAAGCCGTACTTGTTCATATCGAGCAAAGCAAGCGTACTAACAACAAAAGCGAGGCCAGCAGACCCGAGGAATGATGTCCTGCTGGGACAGGTCTTTGCCGACATGGACGCGCAGATGCTGCACGTCAAAAAAAATGATAAGCTGAACAAAGAAACTTTCCTATTCGTTGGATGTGTCGAGGCACATGGGTGCATGTCACCGCCTCGTCGAAATTGGACATCGCTGACCCTGCTGCAAGGCATCAAAGAACAAACGCAGCAAACAACCTTCGGCCACTTAGTCGCGTACTCACCCCCAACACGCCAATCCAAAGTCAAAGTGCCCAGACATCGGCAAAGAGTTCCCGAAGCCGGCCGGCTTGCAGAAATAGGATCATACGCCGTATTCGAAATTATACGAAGCTATCCGGCCCGAAGGACCGCCCGACGACCTGAGTCCGCGGCCAATGATGACAGAAATAGACCCGTTCCCGAAACCAGAAATACCCCGTTTGCCGATGTCTGTCAGCAACACGCTTTCCACGCCAAGTAACAAAGAACTTCCAGCCGGCAACTACCAAAGCAAAGGATGAACAACCAACAACGCAAGAAGAGCGTGTCATCTTAGTCGGAGGCTTCCTCCACACCCAAGACCTGCCCGCATGACAGTACGGTCCTGGACGGCGCGACCTCATACTCCTCTCCATCGTGTCCAATCCACGACGCCCGCGACGATGCGCGCTTTCTTACCCACGTAGGCGTTTGAGTGCACGATCTGACGTTTGTGCCATTGCGGGATATGCATCGGCTACGGGACGGCTATGCGACTTCTATGGAACGGTTTATTATGATCACCTATGAGGTCCTGGAGGGTCGCGTCCGCCTATGTGGAAAACGAACGATATGGACCTCTTTCCATTCCATGTAAAACAGGCACGCGCCTTGCGGGCAAAGCTAGTAGGGAAGAGCAGCCCGTCATCGTGATACGTAACATATACAATGACTTGATAGGACCCTCTGGGAACCGTCCAGCCATGAACACACAGATTCGCGTGGCCACTCCCGCGTCTCAAGCCATCAAGGCGTCTCGCCAAGGAAAGTGCGAACCGCTCAGCCGAACAATCCCATCGTCGTTTTCATTCACGTTTACATTCCTATCCCCAGATGTCAGCTCTCTCCACCCGCCCCGGCCCTGCCCAGACTCACAGCCTCTGTGAAGCCGTTACAGCTCGATATCCCGCCGTTGACCCTGGTCTGCTGCAGCGCCGGCGGCCAGCATCCAGGGGTGGCAGCGCAACTGCCGAACCGTGGGTCGTTCCTCCGGCAGATGGGCCAGCGCGGAGATGATGAAGTCACGTGCCCCAGGGGACACGGAGGCGGGGAATTTGAGGCCACCCTTGCCGAGCAGTATGGGCGGGAAGCCGACCAGCAGCTCGTACACCAAAACACCCACACTCCAAACGTCCTGGAGCGTAGAGGTGTGGGGGGGGGAAGCATGCAAGATGTGTCAGTCTTACATGCACCTGAAGAAGCACCGTGACGCCAGTTTTCGGGCCTCTGCCGTGTTGGGCCACGGCACGGCACGGGGCGACACGGCAGAGGCCAGAAAACCGGCCCTGAAGGGAAGGCTCCTGCGCGCAATGCATATTTCACGTAATGGAATGAGGCTTCAATCACGTGTGTTGTTTTGTCAACACGGAAGCCCACGCACCCAGCA
>NW_003307550.1:2305697-2323197 GCF_000143455.1 Volvox carteri f. nagariensis | reverse complement strand
AGAGCCCAACCCTGTGAGCCGCCATCCCACATGCAAACCGACCCTTGGGCCGTTGCAACCTGCCTTGATGTCTCGGTGGCACACGCCCTTGCCGTGCAAGTACGACAACGCATCCAACAAGGGTTCCACGACTGTCTGCCGTACTTGTGCCTCACTCAGCCGCCCGCCATTAATACTCTTGCAGATGCCCGACAGGCTGCCGCGCGCCGCCAGCTCCAAGACCAGTACGATAACGTCATCGTTCTGAATGTACGACGTAATACAGGCGCACAAAAGCTTTATAGCTTGCTATAAAGCATGAAGGAGTCTGGAAAGTACGCGTGGAGGAACGCTCGCACGCCGACATTGCTCAGTCAAGAAAACACAGCTGACGGGCAAAATGGAGGCGCACCGTCATCACAACACAAGCCACGCATGCTAGTCGCCGTGGGAATAGGAAAAGGGCAAGAATAGCCGTTCCCTCCCCTTGAATGTGGACCAACACGTGATCAGGAATACGAGAAGGTTAACGAGGTGCTTCGATCCTTGGCAAGTCCAAGGGCCGTCTTTCCTCGCAACGGGGGAAACGTTCAATGGATTGTGTCCAGTCCTACGAATACTCCAATTACTTATCCTGTTTAAATATTTCGATGGCTTGGGCATTCAACGGCGACTCTGTAGGTATACGCGTATACCCAAAAGGTCTGTCCAATTGGCCCGATGGCAATTTAGCAGTCACGTGCGCTTTGTCGGTTCTGGATCACAAGTACCTGGAAGACGCCGTACAGCTTTAGCACGTTTCGTTGCTCCGTGGCCTGTAGGTGGATGCTGACCTCCCGCATCACCATGTGAATTACGTTGGCGGGCACGCGATCCTTGAAGTACACTTTCAGGGCGACCGGCAGGCCAGATTGCAAGCAGCGGCCCTACAGAAGGTCGGGGTCAAGCCACACATCAAACACTTAGAATCGCGCCTAACAGCACGGGATACTGGCTTGGGGAGATATGGCAAGGGGCAGATGAGAAGCGCTAAGAAACTTGCCCAGGAAGCGTTTTGGCCCCCCCTACGGTGCGGTCCGTCTAGGCTGGATACGGAAAACCTAACATTTTTTGCTTGCTATGGGTGGGGACAGGCCGGCTCAGCTGTAAAAAAAGGGTTACAAGGGTTACAAGGGTTACAAGGGTTACAAGGGTTACAGGGAGAAGTCATTCCCGTTATCCGTCGCCGTCGTATACCAGGCTGACCTTGTACACGGAAGACATTTTGCCCTTGTACAGCCGCTTCTGCAAGCTGTAATTATCCAGAGTCCAAAAGCTCCGTTGCATCGCCGGTGGCGTGCTACAGCTTGTCACCAACAATATGCTACGGCCCACCGCTTCTGCCGAAGCTGCCGGAGGCAGCGCTGCCTCCGCCACCGTCGCCGCTACCGCTGCTGCTGCCTGCTGCTGTTGCCGTGGCTGTGGTAACGGCGGATCTGCAGGTTCCTGCTTAGATCCTGCTGGGTACCTAGCCCCAGGACTCAGACGTTGCACGACGCTGCTGATGTCGCCCCGCCCGACGCCGCCAAGCGATAAAGCCAGCAGGCTGGTAGCTGGCATAACAGGAGAAGGCTCTCTGAGCGCTGCCTCCTCGGCGCTTGGGTTCAGGAGGGGTACCCTTCGATAGCCTTCCACAGGAGGTGAGGCTTGCGTGCCAGGGAGGTTTATGGAGTCCGCCGCTTGCACCTGCAGCGGTGCGGCTGCCCTGTTGGCTACTCTCACTGAGGAAGCGCATGCAGCCACTACTGGTTGTAAGGCTGATGGCGGCAACAGCGGCGTTGCCGCTGCCGCTGCTGCTGTTGCTTCAGTGCTGTGCTCCAAGCCCTTCAAGACTCGCTTAAGCGATGCCACGTGCGGGTTGGGGGCTGAGAGACTCACGTCTATGCGTTCAGCCGCGTGGTGGCGGGATGGATGTTGCAGGACGAGCATTGGGGATGGCAATGGGTTGCGGCGGTCCTGCTGAGCTGGCAGAGAGTCGTACAGCCACCCCATCGCGCAGGCCTGTGGAGCCCGTGGTCCTGGAGAGTGTCCCGGGTTGGGTACGTGGCAGAGTGAGCTGCAAGCGGGAGGGCCTGGAGGGGTTGGTGGCTTTTGCAGCGAAGCTGAATTGGCGGGCGCAGTCGTCCCGGCGTCGGCAATTATCGAAGTGCTGGAGGACTGGCGCTTCAAAAGCGCGCTGAGTAGCGATCGCGGCTTCACCGTTGATGAGACCGGTGGTGCAGATGATTTCTGGAATTGAGACTGCTGCGGTTGAATGGATAATGGGGGCTGCCGGCCGGGGTCTTCCACGCGGCGCAATGATTCGGGTGTGGGAACGGTGGAAACCTTGGGGGAGGGAAGGTCGGCAAGTTGATGGACACAGAAGCTGTTATTGTTATCGGGTAAATGTTCTGGCAGCGCGGCGATATGTGAGCACAGCGAGCTGTCCCCCGGGGTCTGCGCGTCACATGAAACATCACTAGCGCTGCCACTTCGCAAAGGGCCACGGTGTTCAATGCTCCGCGAAACCAGCTGCAAAGCGCGCCTTGCTGAAAGGCTTATTTTTTTGATGGTAGTCAGCGCCCGGCTCCTCTCATTATTGAAGGAGCGTGCCAAATCAGAGTCCTTCCCGCCGCAGATGCGGGAACCGTCAGCTGCAGCCATCAGCAGACCATATTGATGAATGCTTGAAGACATCCTGGAAATAAAGTGGTACTCCGTGTGTTGGGAATGTCAACAGCCACAGGCAAGCGCAAACATACGAGCGGAATGCAAAAAGCCTACCTAGTGACACTGAGATTTGCTCTATTTCACACAAATCAACTTAGAAAATATATCCCTCTCCCGCTGTTTACCGTCCGATGGACAGCTAGTAAGCCACGTGGGTCCCGGAACACGACTTGTATGACTGGAAGAACGTGGCAGAACAAATTTGCAAGATGGAAAAGAATTATAACAATAAATTCAATTCAATTTTGTGACGACTGGGTCCAGCTTGGTTGATTATGCAACACAAAACCGTACCGAAAGGCATGGCTTTTGATGACAACAACGAATAGCTTTCCATTTATCAGGCATCCTGTCACGAAGCGTGACCTTCTAATTCACTTAGGGTTCCAAGCACTTTCATGATATTCCAACAACCCTACTTGCCCTTCTGGGAAGTCCCGCGCCATCGTAACTCCCACGTGACTGCGATGCAGTGTAGCTTTATGGCAGCCAGACGACTGTATTCAAGAGAATTGTTTAGCGCCTTCCAGTAGGTTCTCCTAGGACCCTCAAAACCGAAATAGAAATCATCATTTGGTTTAATTGAGGGCCGCGCCGTTAAGTAGCAGGTCAGAGTTGACCAATGCTAAATAAGAAATAAGCTGACCTCCATTTCGCGCTGGCATGCACCTAGGGTGTAAGCCTTAGTCACAGCCAGGGTTGCTTAGGGCTCACACCGTTCCTACTGTTATTTCACAGTTATCACACGTATTTTGAGCGATTGTGAAATTCTATTGCATACAAAGATTATGCTTAGGGATTCACGCAAAAAAACTGAGTGACACCCAATTATCAAGCGGCGTCCTGCACGCGGTCCTGCAGGGCCCCACTTTTGAATTATCACCTTTACCGCTTATCGTAATTACAGAGTAGCTTAGTTAGGTAGAATCCATGGTTGATGTCCCTGGGCGGCCCTTTGCGCAGCCTTCGACTAAAGCAATCATGACAATCCTTCTTCTTGACATGGTAACTGAACTCTATGACAAGTAAAATAAACAAATAAATGAGCCATGTGGGGAAACGAATTGCAGCGTTGCGACGATTGCGTTCCCAGGTTTGGCGCGAAGCCCTACAGGCCATCGCCTGTTCTGGTCCTTCCGGACGTCACCCATGTAATGCGCAGAGCAGGCTTTGGTTGCTCACCTTTCAACCCTTCGCAACACTAGTTGTTGAGTCTGCAGAACGATACCTGGAGACAGTCCGCGCTCGAAACCGATGCCAAACAGCTACCTGCAGCTACCAGCCCGTAGTTCCACGTTCCAGAAGATCAAGCTTAAGCCTTAGTGCTGTCCGTTAATAGGAGTCGGTAAATGTATCTAAATCTACTTCCTGTTTATATATGTCTGAAATTACGCTTGATGGCAAGGCCTTGGGAAAACCATGGCTGGGCCAACCAGTTCATCACAGGGTGACTCTCGGCCTGGCCATAATTCCAGTAGACGCATACAAAATGGCTGTTGTGCCGGGTGGTGCGACAAAGCACCTGACATCGCTTCTCGGTTAGAGAGTCGGAATGGCACGGCGCCAGGAAAGCCAACCTGCGAGCAGTCGCGTGCAGCTGAGCTGGAACACGTTCAGAAGCGAACAAAAGGAGTCTGAAGAACGAATTGAGATCTGTGAATACCTGACTTGCGTTCTCAAGCAGACAGATGATATGAGAGGCATCGACTTGAATTACAAACCAAACCCTAAAAGATCGTCTGTATGCATGTGTGTACGTACGACGATGGCTTAAGAGCCAAGGTAAGGTGAGCACGCAAAAGGTGGGCACACGTGCTGAGACAGACAGACGTATGGACATCCAGACGGCAGCAGGTGGACAGACAGACAGGCAGGTCGACAGACAGAGACATGGACAGGCAGACAGAAGGACGGACAGACAGACAAGCAGATGCCAACGAACCGAGCAGTAGTGCAAAATAATGAGATTGGCGGAGGCGGCAGCAGTTCACTAGATAGGGGTCCGGGTGCGCAGTTGGCGCTCTCCCTTTCCGACCGCAAACCGCTGTTTTTGCATTCAGACGGTGCCCGGCCATAAACCTTCCGTTGCGTGCGGCACCCAACGGAAGATGGTATCTAGAAATGCTTTTAGCATGCTGTGCCCGGACACGCTACGGCTCGGTCAAAAAGGAACACCCAACCATTTCGCTCGCCAGCCCTAGCCCTGCATTTGCGAAACAAAAAAACAGAGCCATGCAACGAAGCGGGTCTATTTAGGTGTTGCCATCACCGATTGAAAGCATGCAGCACCAGCACGTGCACCAGCACCACTGCCGCCACTAGCACCACCAGCGGCTCGCTCCTGTTCCCATAAATGAATTCCTCTAAAGCACGCGCCGTCAGGCAGCAGCATAAGAATGAATTCCTGCTTCAAATCCTTGCGCTCAATCCTCCACGTCACTACAGCGACCCCTATGACGTCCTTCGAAAGCATACGCAGTATTGTCAAAACAGGATAGAATCATCCAGCGCCGAGCGCCCCGTTATCACGTGCACGCTTAACGACATTGCCAGCGGGTGGGGAAGGCTAGCTTGCGTTATTATCAATTATATTATGATCATCAGCGTCAACATACAAATTCTTAATAAGCATCACGAAGCATCTGCCGCCCCCGAAACCATATGTAATGCAAAAAGGCTTCACCACCTACAGACATTTCCTAAACAGATGCTAAAAATCTCTGCAAACAGTGCCTCGTGGAAATGCACAACATATGTATTGCTGCAAATCCTGCAAAAGGTCCTGCAATAGTGGCAGGGACAAAAAGATTTATTGCAGCCAATACTTGTCGCCAGCAGCAGCAGGCCATCCATCTGACGTAGCGTCTGCTGCGGTCGTTTGCGTGGAAATGGCCAGAAGCACCAGTAGCGCACACCCCAGATAGAAACACCTTACTTTTCTAGGCTTGTCAATCAGCTGTCAATCTAGGTCAGCACGTATGAAGATTGAAAGCGCATAACCGCCGCAGCCAATGTCCCGATCATTGTCCAACATAAATGGAAATGGAGCCAAAGCTACATTTCATCGAAACCTTCTTCAAAATCCGCAGTGCAGCCAACCCCGCCCCCAAATGCAAGGGACCAGTGCAGGACGCCGCTGGACTATAAGAGCTCAATCGTGCAGCCGCGCGTTAAGCTGTAACTTGTCCTTATAACAAACGACAAAACTGTTGAAGCACGCTTGCCTCAAGTTCACGCACCCGCAGCAGCAGGCATGAAGCTGCACCACGCTTGCGCGTCGTTGAGCCTTCAAACACGAACATAACGCAACTACTGCAACTAATCGTCAGAATCGTGGACCAAACTAGCTACCTACATCCCTAATAGGATCGCACGGCATTAGATTGCAGATCTTGATGCATGCTTGACATAATGCGCTTGCAAGGGAACAAGGGAACCAGCTAGACTAAAAAGCTAAACCGACAACCAATAAAAAGCTACAACAGTATGCTCGGCCAACTACTAAAGCTGCACCTGACTAACTAACAGCAACGAGCCGTCAAAGCAGATCTAGCTCCAGAGCTGCAATTTAAAAGTACGTGTAGTGTAACCGAGCCGCCCCGACCTAAAAAGGCCTAGATAGCTTTTGACGAAAACAAAATAGGGCCAGATGCATGTATGTGCCAATACGCAGTACTTCAATCTGGTATCATCATATGCCTTCACAACCTAATGGCTCGATTATTGCATCATTTCCGAAGCGCCGCTAGCCAGCAGGTGCAATCCAGCAAGACATTCAGGGAGGCTTACTACCTGGGATGGCGTACATAAGCTCGATATGCACAACCATTTATGAAAGAAACGTACCTTGCGCGGGATGTCAATGAGGTATTGCGTGCGTGTGTGCGTGTGTGTGTGTGTGTATGTGTGTGTCTCTGTCGTGAGACTGCTGCCCGCACCGGCGTTGTTCATCACCTCCTGCCCGGCCTACATGCCCAGAATAAAACACAGTGGCTCCTACCCGCCCTAAACCCCGCCGGCCGTGCTGCCGGACGTATTCTCCATAATCAATCTTCAGCGCATATAAGGTGGAGATAGAGATGGTAAATCGCCCACCTATCTATCCATCTATCCATCCATTTATCCAGGGCGCTCGTGTGTCGTCCTGGCAACATCTTTATGCGTCATGATGCGCGAACGACCACCCGCAACAAAATTCAGTATGCATTTATTCAACCATCAACCAACGTAATGGGCAGCATGTATATGGGCATATATGTTATGTAATATATATTGGCCATTATCCCTGTTTATTAGAGCTTGTAGAATATATAATAAGGGACGGGATAACCCGGCGTATTCTTATCTGCTGGCGAATGCATGTATTTATATAACTCTTTTGAAATTAGCAGCGAGGTGAGATGCAGAATAGGAAATCGGATTTGCTGCTAATGGGACGCGGTCGCAGCGCCGGCGGCCAGCATCCAGGGGTGGCAGCGCAACTGCCGAACCGTGGGTCGTTCCTCCGGCAGATGGGCCAGCGCGGAGATGATGAAGTCACGTGCCCCAGCGGACACGGAGGCGGGGAATTTGAGGCCACCCTTGCCGAGCAGTATGGGCGGGAAGCCGACCAGCAGCTCGTACACCAAAACACCCACACTCCAAACGTCCTGGAGCGTAGAGGTGGGGGGTGGGAAGCCTTTAGAGCCGAGGCCGGAACGTAGCAACGCGTCTTTTGGGGGGATTCATGTAACTGCCCAGCAAAAGGGGCTTACCGCCGCTGTGGTATAGGCCAGCAACATATCGTCCTTGTTATCTTCCGGACATGTCTTGAGCGGGCAACGATCCACCTCGGGCGCCTGAAGACGCGACATAAACAGCATGTGCACCATGTATGTATGCATGTATGCATGTATGCATGTATGTACCGGTTCCAGGGCCAACGTTTACAGATGCCCTCAGGCGCCAGCGAAGTCCGTCCCTAGAGATTCGTCGGCATCATGCGCACGCCATGAAAGACGGAGTCAATCCTAGTTAATCGCCCGGCGCGTTCGCTTGTGATACAGCCATGCAAGCTGGTGAGCAGCAGGAAGAGTTGCAGCAGCTAGCAGATCGTGAGTATGGTAAGGGCGGGAGGTCAGGGTGCAGCGCGCTCATGTACAGATTTACGCGGCCAACATTGATGGGGCCAAGGTGCTCAGACGCAACGGAAACGCTTGTTGACGCGGAACGACCGCCAGCAGACACGGCAAAACCCGTCGTACATTTTGCCTTCCAATGAATGAGCACAATACAATTATCGTTGAAGCCCAATTGCAAACCCCGCTGCTTTGCCTTCCATGCGTTACTGCCCCAACGGAACGCCCTGACTTGCCATGTATTCAGCTATCGGCGGAAGTCGTTGAGGAAGATGCGCAGTGGCGGTTGACAGTTGACGGTTGTGCCGTGCGCGCCGTGTCATTCAGCCATCCCGGCCATGATGTCCATATGCGCAAGCATGTGTAAAAAAACGCATAGAAAGTGGAAAAAGAACACAAACGTAGATTGGTAATCATGGGCCGAGGAAAAGGTTTTTGGGGTAACTCCTAAATAAGACGTGCTATTCATGCTATTACAAGAAGATGCAGGACGAAAAACCTGTGTGCGGCATGCAGGTATCCAAGTCGAGCGCCTCACGCTCATTCGCCGCGTTTCCGGCGCCCTCAACGAAGAGCCTATTTAAGCCTTTTTCCTAATTTCCAGAAGAGGCCTCAAGCTTCCGGACTCGAACACTCTACACAGACGCCATATCTCGCCCGTGAGGGCCCCAAAAATTTGAACCGGTGCTGGCACTGGACCGAATCCGGGCCTTCCAGCCATCTAGCAACTCACTTTCGTGCTCCCCCTCTTTTTCTTTGGCCCCAGCCAGCAGGGGCCCTCTTCCTCGCCTCCACCCATTCACCTGTCCCTGCTCTTGTGACCGCCCGCTCCTCCGTGAGGTTTATGGACACCCCGAAGTCCGCGAGACGGAGGCCCCAGTCGGCGGTGATCAGCAGGTTCTCGGGCTGAGGGAAGGTAACACAAGGTAGTGAGGAGGGCAAGAGGAAAGGTAAGCAGTAGCAGCAGCAGTAGCAGTAGCAGCAGCAGTAGCAGTAGCGATAGCAGCAGGGGGAGAAGGATTAGCGGTAGCAGCAGTAGCAGCAGTAGCGATAGCAGCAGGGGAGGAGGAGGAAGAGGAGAACCCACGCGCACATGCCAGGGTTATACGGCATATATATGCAAGGATGAGCTTCATTACATATGGCTTGGGATATACTTTATAAGATATGGTTTTAGGAGCATCGTAGAGTAAACAACCATGACCCGGAAGCAGCACCAACACCTGCACATTGCTGCAGCCGCCACTACGAAATGGGGTCGTTGAATCCTTGAACGCCCGCATCCCGCAAAACCCTCTCAACTCTCGACACCTCTATCTGTGGCCATCGCCATGTCCGTGGCCTAGCATAGATAGCCCGCCGCGTCACATTGTACGACACACCTTGATGTCCCGGTGGCAGATGCCTTTGCCGTGCAAGTACGACAGAGCGTCCAACAGCGGCACCAGAACCACGTACCGCAGCTGCTCTTCACTCATCGGCCTGTCCATAGCGCTCTTCAGGGCGAACAGATCTCCACGCATGGCTAACTCCGTAACCAGGACCAGCCGCTTGGAGTCCTGCACCAGATACGGGCCAATAGAACGCGTGATGAACTCATGGTTAACGGAAGCAGACCAAATGAACCAACCAAGTGGAACCGAGTAGTTGTATTGAGTAACTTTGACTGCAACAGTGGAGTAGCTGCACCGAAAAACACAACCCAGCGCGTGTTTGGTACCTAGCCCGGCGGGCGAACCCCAGAGGTGAACCATATGGCTGAACAAGGCATTTTCCGTTGGGAGTGCCTGAGGTATAACGGGCTCGCCGTACTGCGTGTCCGTGACTGGACAAGACACGGTCCAAAGCCTGAGAGTCCATACCGTCTATCCGCCCGTTCTTGTTCTCTTCTTGAGAGGTGTTACAAACTAATCTGCCATGGACCCGACAACCAGCGACTTTAAGACGTCGTTGTGCTGTTCTGACTTCAATACTGTGTGAGTGCTGACTGAGGCCGTATCGTCCATGAGGCTATGAGGCTATGCTTGGCCGTGTAATAAGGCCCACAGCAGTGTTGCGCGGGCGGTGTTCGTTGTGACGGGGTTGATGCACTGCACACGAGCCGTTCATTCGAGCTCTATTTGTAACTAGTGGGTGGAGAATGACGCAGCAGCAGCAGCAACAATGCGGTGCACCAACGCGGTTGTGGTGGTGGTGGTGGAGGAGGACATGGCAAGCGAGGGCCTGAAACTGTCCTGGCGGTAGTGGACAGAACGAAGAAAGAGCTTTCATGAAATGGATGAAGATGGCAGCCAAAGGTCCATGCACGGTACTAGGCCGCATATATATGGTTATGGCGAAAGCCGCCCCAAGCGGCCACACCTGAAAAGCGCCGTACAGATCCAGGACGTTCTTGTGGTGGAGACCAAGATGGATCTGGATCTCGCGCGCTACTTGATGTAGCACGTTGTGAGGTGTGCGGGACAAGAAATAGACCTTGAGGGCTACGGGCAATCCAGTGAGCTTACAGGTGGCCTATAATCACGCAGCAGCAGCAGCAGCAGCAGCGATAGCGAGTAAGCGAACGTGTATGTGTAGCATGTATATGCGCAGTCAGGCGAGTAAGTTGACAATGATTTCGTGGAAAGGTGTGCATTTGAGATCCTGCAACTACGAACAAAGTGAAAAAGAAAAAATCGCCTGGGACCGCTTGCCTTGTACACCGCAGTCCTTTCACCCTTGAACAGTCGCCTCGCGATGGAGTAATCGCCGATGGACCAGTTGCTCCTCCGCATTCCGTGAGGCAGCTCCCGGGCCATCCCAAGTAGGCAACCGGGCTCCGGCGGGGTGCGTGTTTCCTGAATAGGCGACAGACGCGAGAGCACCTCCAAGTTGCCCTGCTGCTGCAGCTGCTGTGGCTGCAGCTGCTGTGGCTGCGGGTGAGACTGCTGTTGCTGTTCCAAATGATGTTTGACTTGGAGCAGCCGTTCAGCTTCCAGGCTTGTATGCTTCTCAGCGCATGTGGATATGCCGCCCGCCCACGACTCGCTTTGCGGAGAGCACCTGCACCGTGATTCCTGCACCCCGGGTGACGCAGGGCCCGCCACAGCCGCCGCAACCGCCGGCTTCGCCGGAGGCACCAAATGCCCTGCTGGACCTGCGGCCTCGACCCCGGCAGAGGACACCAGCGAGCAGACCCGCTGTAGCTCTTCATGCCAATTAGGTGGCGCTGAAAGGCTGGCTTCCAGGCTGAGCGCTGGCGCGACGTCCCGCCTGTCGGATTCTAACGGGATTTGGCCTTGCTGCTGGTGATAATTGTGGTGATGGGAATGGATCTTGAGCTGTGCAAGTTGCTCAGATATGCAGCTGACTCCGAGGCTGCGCTGTGGTGCTGATTGGGTGTCGGGCTGCGGCGGTAGTGGCAGCGGGTTAATGTTGCGGGCGGATGCACCTGGTGGGGCCATCTGCAGGCCAGAACTGGCGCAGGAGATGGGCGATGCCGCCGTCATCTTAATGCTGGTTGCCACGGTGGCGGCGGTTGTGATGGGGACATGGCGGGCGCGGGAGATGGGGGCAACTGGGCGGGTGGAGAAATCGTCGCCAAGGGTGAGGTCTAGAGCGCTGGATGTGAGGCGGAGGCGTGCGGGTGGGGCAACCTCGGCATAGCTTCGATTTTGCAAACCGCCATGTGCTGAGTTCACTGTGGTGGAAGAGAGGCAACTTCGGCGGTTATGACGGCGACGGCGGCGGGAGTCAGACGCCAGACATGCCATGTAAGGCGTGGCGGAAAAACTGTCAGCCGTCGCGGATCACTTACCGACAATGTGGCTTTTAGAGTCTCGCAGATGTGATTCCTTTGACGTTCGGGAGAGTTTGCCGAGACCGAAGGCGTTGCCAAGTTGGCGAAGCGATGCCATGACGGCGCCTTTGCGAGACCAAGATCCGAAGATGCCTTTCGGGGAATTGACGACTTGAAAATGGCTTATTGGAGAAGTTAATAAGTCGCCTTTCGACGTGCAGCTGTTGTTGTTGAGAGCAGCAAAGGGCGAGCAGCTCAACGGAGCAGTTGAAGGGGCAGCTTTCATCGTGTTGCGGCACATTAAATAGAAAAATGTGTGTGAAGGACTCAATAAGAGTTTCTGAGTTATTCTTTGGGGGTTTCAGGGCCTCAAACAGGTCAAAGCCACTTGGCGGCGGTCAGATGGACCGAACCGGGTCATCGGATGTAACTCAGACGTAAGCAGGCTTGATGGATGACAATGTTAAACCTGAAAGAATTAATTCTATTATTGCATTCAGTTACAAGAATAGGCATTAAGTTTTCGTTTTGTTCAGTTAGTGTCCACTGGCGTCACCTACTTGTCGTGAAGCACGTGCTCTCGTAACTGGGGCCCGATACACCTTGAGGTTGATATAGTTGCTTTGTAAGAGATTAATGTTGTCTCTTTTGTAGCTTTGCTTTTAATGCGACTATCTGAAATACATGCCTCCGTCACAAAGGTACACACTGGCTGCCGCTGCGGCAGCCCCATAAAGCTTGTTCTCACGTACGCTCAAAACTACTGATCTCACGCCCCATACATGTTTTTAATCACCTTTATTTCAAGAAGCGCTGCGTCAATCCTGAGCATTTTTCGCAACATCCTGGTTGCAACGCTCCGAAAGCAGTGGAACTTTTTGCGATGCTGAGAATGTAACCTGATGCTAGCACTAACCATTATCTGACTTTCTGACGGGTACTTCACGCGGCTTTTGAAACTGCGTTCTTTGGTGCCCGCGAGCAACCGAGCCGCTCGACTATTTCCTTTGCAATACGTTGCGTACCAGTCGCAGCTATTCGCAACCGTGCTTAGGGTTGTGCAGGGCGAAGACACTTAGAAACGCAGATGCTACCTAAGCCAGAAGATCAAGTTGATGGACCAAGTCAAACTCTACAATTCAAAATTCTCGTGCTTCGACGTTACACTACAAAACTGACATAGCTAACAAACTAGCCGCCGACAAGCCGAGGTAGAGTGAATTGCCGCATACATATTACTTGCTCTTCACGTTTTCAACCCTGGGATCCCGTTATCCATAGGGAAGAGCGACCCCAAAAAGCTTGGGTTGTGATTGAAGTCTGCAGCCAAGGCAGCGAGGGCACTATTGCCCAGGCTGCAGCACTCAGCAGCTGCGGCATCAGTACCCAACGGTGGGATCGTGATCCGACGGAAATTGCAAACGCACTAGCGCGTGAACCTTCATGGGAAGAGATAACCATAAGCGTTCCCAAGCTTACTCGCAGGTTCGTGACCGCCACGGCCGGTCGTACCCGGTGTGCTCGGCCCGCTGAACGATGCCATTTCTCCTCAGGAGATGTGCCACCTCATCCTTTGGGTTTGAAATCATTATTGGGGCCTTACATGGTAGGTACCGCGGTAGGTAAAAAGGGTTTTAGGGTTGTGGGGGCCAAACTTCATCATTCTTCCCGGGTCAGATCCGTCTGACTTGCCAACCTTGAATGGTCAGCAGCTTCAAGACAAGACAATAAATGTTGTGGACTTGAGAGGCGTTTGCTTTACAAGGTTGGTTTCCATGGCTATTATCTTCTGGCTCTCAGCCGCGGTACCGGGGGTGGAACGACGCCAAAAACCAAAATACGTCAACCCTATCATCATATAACTCGTTTGGTGCTAATACGTTGGATGGCATTGCCTTGGCCACGGCGACGTAGCTCCCTGCAATCAGCCTGTATGAGCTGCGTAGTTGGCAGGACAGGGCCAAACCGGGGTCAGTTTTCGCATGCTCTTAAGCCACCACCACGAAAGGCAGGGTAACGGAACCCGTACCTGCTTCGGCAAGGTTGACGTGTTACGTCTGGACAGAAGCTTATACTATACAGGGCTGTACGGCAACTGTGCAACATCATAAGGCTTATGCATTATGGTGATGCTACGCCGACGCAACTCGGCAATAAGCAGTGTAGCGTACATTTTCATACTTGCGTTCTTGGCAAATGCATCCAAACACTTCTCAATCAAACATTTATTAAGTCTTAATAAGTGTTGTAACATCCACGACTACAAGATTTGCGAAGTAATCGGAAGAAAATTTCAAGATGCCAAAAAATGTTTGTCAAAGATTACGGATCCTCCAGCGACTGGCAGCAGGTGCGCCTATAATTATACGCGTACGAGCAGCACGGAACGCCAACTGCGGAGTCTGCGCAGCAAGAGTCCTTTCGGGAGAAATGCTCAAATTCCAATCATTATCATGCAGAGAGATTGTATTAATATTGGAAAGCATGATCCAGCGGCTAGGGTATCTGCAGCCGGATACCTACCACACGCTCGCGGCCCAGGAGCCTGTGACCCAGCCCATGCCCGCACCCCCTTAACCCTCTCGCAGCAACCGCTGGAGGGACCGCCGCGACGGCGGCCGCCCCCGCGGTTCCTTGCCCGCCGTCTCTATATCCCTCCCTACCCGCCGACGTCATGGCCCATTTCCAGTCCGTTGCTGCTTCTTCGGCAGCAACGCCTCGAGCCTGCAGTAGTAGCTGCACCAGCCAATGTCCTCCCGCAGCTTCTCGCCTCAATCGGCGCATCCTGACACCCTTCCGACTCGTCGGGGTCCCCAACTTGGCTCTTGTTAAGCAAGGGCAACCCGCAATCGTCGTCGCCCTTGGGGCTATTCCGCCACTTGGCCAAGCACCGGGTGCTTCTGCGCGGGCGCTTGGCAGCGGGGCAGCGGGGCCCCCGGTTCCCAAGGAGGTCGGTCCCGAGGGCGCGGGGAAGGACACCGCGAGAACGAGAACGAGCGGAGGAGGTGAGGCTGCCGGCGACAAAAACACCAGTCACGGTGGCTTGGCAACCCAGCAGCAACAACAAGAACAGCAGCAGCAACAGCAGCAGCAGCAGCAACAGCAGCAGCAACAGCAACAGCAGCAGCAACAGCAACATGAGCACCAGGGGTGGGATGAGGTTGAGGAAGACGAGGAGTCGGCGCCCGTGGTGCCACTGGATCCGAACGCTGAAATCCCCGGCACGCTGTTTGTGGCGGCCGGGGCAGCCATCAGCGGTACGTCGGTATGTATGTATGTACGTACGTGCATTGTGATGGATAAACGTTGCTCGTCTGAAGCCGCAAAGCCCGTAATGTACACGCACATGAAGGGCGAGAAATGACACGTGAACTCTGGACGGGTGCCGAGAGCCACATGCCGTCGCAGCAGTTCCCAATTCATTGGGGCTCATAACATGCACCGCCATACGGCTGCTGCTACTTCTGCTACTGCTGTTGTCAACGCTCCGACTGATCGTGGCCAGCCAATGCTCACCGCGCGACCCCCTCCTTTTTCCCGGCCCAGCTATCGCTAGTTGGTTCTCCTCAGGTCGGCAGTTAATCTCCCCCCTGCCGCCCCATGACTCCCCATGGCCTCTCTCGCCTTCGCTTTCCGTTCACCTCAGCCACGTTCGCTCGTACGACACCGTACTCACTCACGAACGCCTTAATTCCCAATACCCGCACACCTTGCAAGTCGTAGGCCATCACCTAATTGTGACTACGGCGGCACCCTACCGTCTGTCTGCCGTGTGTTTCCCCCCGAAAACAAACATCTGCTTACCCTCTCACCCCTGGCCTTTTACACCCCACCCCAATATGGCCCCTAACTACCAAAATGCCACCTCGCGCAGCGGTCCTGGCGGTCCTTATCGCGGGTCTAGGAATCGTGGGTACATTCTACGCGGGGCGCGTGATCAACCAGATTGCCAGGGAGGGGCACTCGGGGATCCCAAGGGGAGCAGCAGCAGTATCACCATCAGCAGCACCAGCACCATCAGCAGCACCAGCACCAGCAGAAGAGGAGGAGCAGCCTGGCTGCCGGACCACGCTGATGGAGGGCAATGCAGGGGCTAACAGCAGCGGCAGCAGCAGCAGGTACGATAGCTCCTCGCCAGCCGGTGCTACGACGCCGGCCAGGGCTACTACTGCTACTACTGCTACTGCTGCTGCTGCTGCTGCTGCACCGCCTAACAAGCGCAGCTGGTGGTCATGGCTGGGCCATGGATGGTGGAGAAAGCAGCCTCAGCGCCCGACTTCGACTTCAAACCCTAGCCGTAGTGAGCCGGCGCCAGGGCCCGCAGCTGCTGGCTGAGGATAGGAAACGGAACGCACATCGGCACACAGCATTGGCGAGATTTGTGGTCTTCAAACACTGTGGGCTAGGTCCAGAGTGTGAGAACTGGGGGCCTTTCCCCGGGACCCGGGGGGGAAAAGCCCGTCTGTCCGTCTAGGTACTCAGTTTGGGATTTCTCCGTGTAAAGGCGCCGAGAGAACACGTGCTTAGATGGGCACCTGTAGGACGTGACTTGTGCTGCAGTTATACAGGTCTTTGGATCCTAAAATTCTTGAAGACGTTAGGGCGCAGCCAAGATTTGTCAGGGCTCAGGGCGTCAGGAACCCTTTGTACCGGGTTATTCTGTACGGCCCTTAGGGCGGTTAGCTACTTAACCATAGCGTACGACATGGAATTTGGTTTCAAAGCGTCAATGAGCGCACAACGGTTGGGCTTGTGAAGCTATGATTTCTTGCGATTAAGCAAATGTTGTTTCACTTGTACTACAGGTGCGATCGCCGCGTGGGTCCAATTGAAGGTTGGTGGATAAAACCAAAGCCGCAAAATGATCTTTTCCATAAAATTGTACCGCAGAAATATCTATCTCAATCCTGAAGGCGCGCAGCGCCAAGGCAGCTTCCCGCTAAGACCTGACAGACGCACGATTGAGCCTTGGATGCCCAGGCTTCATCATATATCATTAGATCACGGATTACTGCTTAAGGATGAACACTTCTGAAAAACAATCAAAGTGGTACCCGTGGTAAGTGACCCGCTTCGCAGGTTGATGTCATCGTGTTCCCTAGGACACGTACCCTTGCTAACTGCTCCCAAAAACGATTGTTGCATTAAGTTAGACGCTGCAGTAGCGTCGGCATGGCGGCACGGCCGCTCTCACAAAATGTCGTGGCTGCGTGTCGCTACTGCGCGAGACTGTGCTAAGCTGAATCGTGCTTCTTTCGCCGTAACGGACGTGCGATAGCCCTGACCTGCCTTCCTAAAACAAGCCTTGCCTCGCATGCCTCGCCAAACGATTCTGGACAGACAACCGTATCAAACGGGCGCGCTCGAGAGCTGCACGTTGGGAGCAGCAAGCGGTGTCAGTGCCTGCCGCAGCAGCTGCCAGCGGCGGCCCTCGCCCCAATCTCGGACTAACCGAATCGCTGCACTGCAACTAAGATGATTCCAATAACGTTCGAGGAGGCCTTAGGGTACTTCGGGGTCTATGTGCTCCTCCTTTGCATGTGCCTCTCAGTCATCGTGGGGCTCTACTACTTGGTAAGTTTTCCCTTCCTAGCAGAAGCAAGCATGTGCACAGGTACCCAATGGCGAACGGCACTACAGCGGCGGCGTTGACGGCCGGGATGTGGCAGTGCTCAACCTCGGCCCAGATACTTCGCTATGCTTCATATAATAACAAGGCTGAACGTGGAAATGGGTGATTATGAATCTGCGCAGCGGCGATGGCAGCCGTGGATTGTGTCATCCGTACATCCCGACCTTGCCTGCTGCGTTAGGGCTGTTGCTCGGAAGGATGTGGTTCTTTCGAAGGCCATCAGTAAGGCGTTTGGACTGTATCAGG
>NW_003307550.1:2287618-2305647 GCF_000143455.1 Volvox carteri f. nagariensis | reverse complement strand
CGCCTGATACAGTCCGACAGCCATGTTCCTTGTAACAAATGGAATATAAATATATAACGTGCGGAAGTAGTCGAGCCGGGGGGCGGGGACATACCTTATCTTCCCTTTCCTCGTGCGGCCCCCCGATACCGATATCACAATTTCCTTGCCTCCCTTCACCCTTCCCGGCCCCTCTGTTTTCCTTACTTTCTTCGGACTCTTTCAATCAGGCTGAGCTGGTAGAGGAGCATCTGAAGACCACGAAGAAGGTGAGGAACGCAGCCGTAGCAGCAGCGGTAGCAGCAGCGTGGGAAAAATGATAATCTTTTCAATTAACCAAGTTTTCCATCTCCACCGCTTTTCGCGAGGAACAGTAATAAGTTTTCTATTTGGTTTCGTTTGACCTGTGTGAAGTCGGAGATTTTACGTTTGCGTTGCTCATGCCCACGTCGTCATCATTGCAACAAATTCGTTCTCATGTACTACCTAACCCCTTCCCCGTGCCGCCATACTCAAGGTCATCATTTACACCATCCAAGGCCAGCTTGTAGTGTTGCTCCTGCTGTGGGTGCTAGAGGGCGTGGACATACTCACCATTGTACCCACCATCGCGGCACCGCTGGGATACTGGCGGGTTGTACACCAAAGCTTTCCGTTCATATCCTTCCGCGACCCCATGCTGGTGTTATCCTCTGCGATGACAATGCTCTCGCACATTATGTGGATGCGTTATCATATGACTACTTTCCACCACATCGCTGTTTTGCTTGGGTTTTTCTTGGTGGTAGTTTGGCTGGTGCCGTTCCAGATGCTGGTTTCGTTGGCAGCCAACGAGAACTGCCTGCCCGGTGCCGCATCTGGAATGCCAAGTAGATATTATGCAGCAGGAGGCTTAAGCGGAGGCGGTGTCGTCGCGGCATCAGCCGGCCGTAGCGAGCGGAAGGGCACACGGACGCTATTAGGGAGCCTGTTTGACAGGGCAAGAGGACAGGATGCTAAGTCGAGTAAGGCACGCAGAAAGGATAGGGATTGTTAACACGCCGGCTATCCACCGAGCTTCAAACCCAGAGGACCACTCGAAGTCCGCTGGCTCCTGCATAGTGAGGACGGGACTCAGCTTTGCGGTTATTGGCTTAGGGTTAAGCCCGATGGGGTCATTCAAGGTATTACAGCACGACGTTGCTCCGCTGCTAAACGCACGCGGCATGTGGGCACGGAGGACGGGTTTTGCCCACAGCCCCACTGCGGCCCCCGGCCTGCATTGTTTGCTGAGTTAGCAGGTTGCAAAGCTCCAGCCTGTACAACCGCCCTAAGCCACACATTGCTTTATCCTCCCATGCACCATGAGGTGCCGCAACAAGGCAAATGCATGTATGCATAAGTACGCAGGCAAAAATGCAACCCATGCTCTTCTAGAACGAAGCAAGGACCGGCTTGGCTTCCCTCAAATGCACCACGTAGCCTCAGCCCAGCGGCTTCCCCTGCACCCCGCACAGCCCCAGCATAAGCCCGCACCTCTACACAGGTCCTCAAAGACCATTTGGCGATTTCGCCGAGATAGGAGAACGATGGATACACACACAGTACAAGCGCTGCGGATTAGAGTGTGACCCCTACAAAGCCAAACACTACAGGCAGACCTGACGCGATACTCTGCTGCGCAATGCACGTGCTAAAAGATAATCCTTAACGATGCTCTTAGAAGGATGTCTTGTATACGATGCCCTTAGCCGTAAGTACGATTCGCATGAGTCACAATGCATGCCTCCCTTCCCCCTTAACACTCTCCAAAAGACCTGGAAGGGCATGGTCGTTCGCTGGTCCATGCCAACCAGCATGGTAAGGTATTTCATCCAGCCCCTTATTGTGATGGGATAGACACAATAACGCATGTACAACGTCATCCACAGCCACGCAGCCATTGCCTTTGCCTGAAAAGCAATCCGGCACAGCTGCATCACCCAGCGCACACATCTCATTGCAAGGTACGATACATTCTTAACCACACGGGCAAAACTCCATTCGAATCCCAACGGTCCACAACGGTGAAGAAGGGAAATATCGGACGAACGGCCCCTGGCAACGGGTCCGAAATCTCCCAGGCGCTTGGCTCAGGATAACCCCCTTGCAAAACAATGTGTATTTGCATCACGCATACAAACATAACGAAACATATGTATATGCATACAAGCCCAAAGCAGCAGTCGCAGCGCCGGCGGCAGACTAGCAGCAATGGAAGGATCAGCTCGCCTCCGATGACGAAAACATCACTAGCACCGCTGGGACCGACATGTTACGAACCTCTCAAAAAAAGGGCATCAATGACGTTTGCGCCAACCTGGCTGCTAGCTTGCAGCACAGCACGGGGCCAGCAACACGCAGATACGGTCCTAAAACACACGCAATTCGCTTGTTTACGATACAAAAGCCGCGCGACCAATTTTCCCCCAGCAGTATGTCTATCATGACGTCGGTCTAATCATTACCAATCAGTTGTCGCCTTCCTACAATCATCCTCGTCCGTTTGCTCCGGATTCCGTTATCAATACCCGAAACCGGCTGGACTGCAGCCGTTAACGCGTCAATAACCCCCTCCCTGCCAACCATACGAGCAGCAGCACAGCAGAAGCAAAAGCCCGCCAGAGCATGAGCATTCACGCATGCTCGCTGTACGCACTTGCGCGCCGTACCAGGTATGCACGTTGCAAAACCTGTGCAACAGTCGTGCACCAACCACCGAACAAAGGTGGCCAGCAGCAGCAGGTAGCAGCAGCAGTAGCACAAAACGAAAAGCAGGGGAATTGGAAGCACGGACAAGCCGTCCCTGAGGCAAAGACCCGACAGGGTATCAACCCATGAGAGCCACATGGCGCGTGGCGACATAGCTATCCCTACAGCCATAATCCCAACGGCCGGCTCGTCACACAACGACAGTCCCACGCGCTGATGCAGCGAGGCGGGGGCGGTCAGGCACGCAGGCCTCCATCGCCCCTTTTCCCCTTCACCCCGGATGCAATCTAAAAAACATCCAAAAGTAATTCCCACGCACGTAATGACTCTTAACTATTTGAAAGACACCGTGCTTCCAGCAAGAGCCACAACAAGTCGCTCGCGTTCTCTCTGCCGCAACAGCACCACAACCATATCAGTACCCGGTCCTCCTCCTCAACGAGAGCCTCCCGAGGGACGGTAAGGTGCGGCGGTTGACTCAGGGTCCGATGGAGGCCCCCTTGCACCCACCGGAATCCACTTCCCGCCCGGTGACGCGCGCAACTGCAGCAGCAGCAACAGCGAGAGCACGGGACTTCCACACATCGGACGGCAGGGCGCATATCACCCAAAGCCCACCCGAAGCTGGGTCTTCCAGCCAGAGGACGCCCAAGGCCAGGGGGCTCACACCCAGGCCTAAAAAGCGGCGGACAGTCAAACAAACAAACCCATGCGGCACCGCTGAGCGGTTCCCGTGGTGCCATCAAGAGGGCAACACAGGGGGCGTTGGCGCGTGTAGAGATCGGCGTGCAAGAAGCCACCGGCCTAGAGAGGGAAACAGGCCACATTCGCACAAGGGGAACGCCCTTATGGGGTTTCACGGGACCACAAAGCGCAGAAGCAGATCGAGGATACAACCATATACACACACACACGTGCGCGCGCGCAAAGAGGTATGATGCCCATGTGTACTCGCGTCCCAAAAAAACTTCCGTGTTGTTATAGCGCCATTGTCGTCTTTGTCATCATCAAGCCACGATTGCGGCAGCGTCAGGATAACCCGCGAAAAACAATCAACGTGTCAGCATTTCAGCTTGCGGACGCGCCTGCGCGCGCCACAACAACCCCTCCCCCGCGTCTGCAACTTCGCGGCTTCAGCAGCATGTAGAAACACAAAAGGCCTCCGGCGCTGAGCTTTAACCATCGGACCTTGAAATGCGACTCCACACAAACAAACTAGCCAACCAAAAAATGCCGGCTATATCCAGTGTCGACATTCTTAATACTCCAATCCACTCAAGCCATGCCCCCCAGTAGCCAGGGCAAGCACGGGCCTCTGCGTCGCCGCGTGAACGCCACTGCGCAAGGTCAAATCCCCAAACCGTCATGAGGCGGTGCACCGCCTCGGGTGGTGGTGACGATGATATCCGGAGGTTGATCCGGAGCTGGAGCCCGTAATTGACTGCTGGCAACCTTTGCCAGCCCCGCAGCCTGTCTGAACACCGAATGACCGACTGGTTCAGCTCCCTGACATATCGCCTACGTCTTTGACAAACACCCACACCTACTTGCGTCTGTCGCGTCCGCCGTTTAACATCATGCACCGCTACGTTTCAAGCACCAGACGGCAGCGGCGCGCCACCACCCAGCATCATGCTACCAAGGGCCGCTACCGCCGCCGCCGCTGGCGGCGGCGGCACCGGCGGTCTGGCAACACCAACACCTATGCCACCTCCTCCTCCGGCAACCGTCGCTTCCATCGCCATTGCCGCCGGCGCGCCACCTACCATCGCCACCATCCGCAGCAGCGCCACCAGCTGCCGCTCTTGCCGATCCTGCAAAAAGCTGAGCTTCATGCGGATCTGTTCCAGAAGGTACTGGAAGCTGTGGAAGCTGTCAGGCAGCTGCCCTAGCATCTCCCCGAGCGCGGACGTACCCCCCTCTGCAGCGTCGGCCTCTACAGCGCCAGAAACCGCCGACGCTGGTGCAGCGGCTGCAGAGACTGTTGAACCAAGATCCGACGGCCGCCTGCTGCTGCTGACGAGGCTGACAATGGTCCAAGCGCGCAGCAGCGCACGCTCCGCCATGGAGAGGCTCCAGCAGGTTCCCTTGTGCTCTAACACGCGCGCCAACAGCACGTATGCGCGGCCGGTCTCCGGATGCAGAGGCCCCATGCGTGACTCCGTCTCTAGGACCTGCAGGTTGATGCAAGATGGAACTTGCTTGCATAACGCAACATGTAAGATAACTAATGGCGCGCATTAGTGCACAAAAGGACCATCCACAATATAGCTTCAGAAGTTTTGAAAGACAACCGAGTTGGCAACAGCAGTGTGTGGAAACATAGTCCCTGCTTCCATCCAAAAGGCAGTTTGAAACAGAATTACATAGTCATGACCGGCTTGCATGCGTTGCAATCAGACGACTACTTTCGCAGATTTAAGCCTGCGATTTTTTCCTCGCGCACACCAGCCGTCCCTCCTAGTCCTACCTGCTGGCGGATGCGGTTTATGGACGCCGGGTCGGGCACATCACCCTGTCGAGCAGCGTCTACTGGCAGCAGCAGCTTCAGGTGCTGCTGCTGCAGCAATGCCAGCTGAGCCAGCACCTCGCCATTGCCCCCGGCAACCTGTGGCCCTAAACCCTGCGCCTGTTCCGCCCCTGCTGCCGCAGCGGCAGCAACAGCCGACTGGCGCCCGCCGCTGCTGCTGCAGGGCTGTGGTCCAGGCGGCGCAGCCACACCTGATGCCTGCGCCGCCGGGCGCCGCTGAGGCCCTCCCGACGCCGACGCCGACGCAGCTCCCGCTGCCCCTGTTGCTGCCGTCGGCTGGTTGTCTAGCTGACCTGCGCTTTCGCCTTCGAGGCTGTGGCGGTCAGCCCCGTCCGTGTTGACGGGAGAGGCTCTTCCTGCGCCGCCCGCAAGCTGCGAATCTGGGCTGTTCATCGCGTCGTGCACTGCGACCGAGGCCGCGGGCGGACCTCCCATTGGCGATACCGACGAGGGCGCGCGAAGCAGAACTTCTTCGAGCACCTGCTGCTGATGCTGGTCAAATCCTGCGGTACACGCCGCAGCCGCCTCCCCTCCATCACCAAAGACGGACCGTGATGACGACCCGCCACCTGCAGCGGCTCCGTCAACGCCTGCTGTTGCCGCTGCTGCGGCATCAGCACCCATCTGTAGCGACTGAGGACTTGAAGCGCCGCCACCACCGGGGTAGCTGTTCAAGGGCGCTTTGGCAGCCCTCCTCGTTGTGCCACCTTTCCCGAGCTGCCAGCCGCCGCCGCCGCCACCGAGCTGATGGTGGCGTTCCTCACCATCGGCTGCGCTCTGCCGTGACGCCGATGGCCTACTACCGCTGCCGCCGCCGCCACGTTCCTCAAATTTCATCGCCACCGCCACGGCGTCGCGCCCCGTCTTCACGCCGCCCCTGCCTCCATTGTCATTGAGTTCCGCAGCGGCGCCGCTCATCTCCGCTATCCTGTTGTGTGCCGCCACGAAGCTGGCAGACAGTCCAGGCGAGCGCCCCAGCACCGCCGCAATCTGCGCCAGCGATGGCGGCAACGGATACCCATGCGTGCCGCCGCTCGCGGCCCCCCCGCCGCCGGCAACGGCGGTGGCCAGGTTCGCTGGCATGTCTCCAAGTAGAGCCCCAACGTCTAGACCGGGCAGGCCCATCCCAAGCCCCGGCGGCAGCATCTGCGGCCCGAGCATCGGCCCAAATGGCCCCGATAGCTGTCCGGGGCCCAGACCCAGACCCAGGCCGGGCAAAGCCAGAGGCCCACCGCCCATCAAAACCGCGCGGAGGCGCTCCGACGAAGGAAGTGGCAGGCCCCCGGCGATACCGTGACCGTTCCCGCTGACGCCGCCGCCACCGGCAACGAGCATGGCGTGCACGGCGGCGGGGTTGTATGGTAGACCAGCGGTCGCTGCTGCTGCGCCCTGCGGCGGCAGTCCCTGGAGTAGATGTAGCGGCAAACACTGACCCGGCGGCATGTGCATCATCGGGATTGACGATTGGGGCATGGGAGGCATGCTTCTAGAGGCCCGGCGCCCGTGAAAGTGCGGCGGCAATGGAACGTCAGAGTGCTTTCGACTGCTGGCAGAGCAGCGCTGTGCGCCTCCTCGAACCTGCCTCCGGGCGCCTCCGCCTCCGCCGCTATCTGCACCTGTTCGGCGGTCCGAGCCAGCAGACCGAGGAGGTAGCGCCGTCCGTCGCCGCTGCGCTGACACGGTTTCATCCCCGCTCATCATCACATCGTCCTCCTCCTCCTCCTCTTGCCCTTCATCCTCCTCCTCAGCCTCTCGCCCTTCGTCTTCGTCTGTCTCTTCACCCCTGCCCGCAGCCTGAGCACCAAAGACCCCGGGCCGGTGAGCATGCCGCCTTCGGCCGCCACCCACTGCCGCAGGTGCTATCCCCGCAGCGCCGTTGTCCCCAAGTATGGTCCGTCCGGAAATTCGTCCGCCCCTCATTCCGCGATAAATCCCCGGATGATGGTGACCCAGATTCTCGGCGTCGGGGCCCCAGCGAACGCCGGCAGGCGTGCCATGGTTCGCCGCGTCCTCGCCGTTACCCTCGCTAGGTTGACCATGCTCGGGCCCGTCGTCGATATGCTGCTGCTCCTCGCTCTTTCTGTCGTCGCTGGCCTCTTCCGCCAGTTCGCCTGCTCTCCCAGTATGCTGCTGCCGCTGCTGTTCGGCCGTACGGTGCAACTGGTTTGACGACTGTTGACGTAACTGCAACGCCAGTACGGCATCACGTCGATAGGTCGCCACCGCCGCCGCCGTGGCCCCGTCCCCTTGCCCCATCATGTCGCCATCTGACTCCTCTCCCTGCTCGCCATCGTCATCAAAGGCCGCTGCTTCTGCTACCCTGCCAGCATCCTTCTCCCCCTCCTCCTCCCCCTCCGCCATCTCCTCCTCCCCCTCCTCTTCGCCTTCCGGCGCCTCTTGACGATCGTCTTCAAGCTCGTCGCGCATCCTGACCTTGGCAACCATGCACGGCATCGAGGGCTCCCGGCTAAGCGGCGGCCGCTGGCGCCGGAAGGACGGCTGACGATGTACGTCGCCACTACGCCGTCGAACTTGCGGCGGTCCGTGCATGACAGCTGGATCATCCTCAGGGCCCCTGTTGCGTACAAAACATACAGACAACATATACACATACAAGCCCATACATGTTACAAACCACCAAAAGCTATCTTTCTTTCCGCGGCTTTGGTATATCAACCATACTACATATTAGATAGCGCGCGAGAGTGCCAGGGGATCGCAGCGTAAAAGCCAATAAACCGTGTTAACCCGAACATGGAAGGAGGGGGTGCACACGCGGTGAAAGCAGAGAGAGAGAGAGAGCACAGGAACAGCCATATACTCGCAATGTCATGATGAGCACCCAATCCTGGCAACATGCATGTTGCCTAGTCCAGAAAGAAACACCCCTCGCTTTGTCCCTTGGGACCGCCTCCTTTTCGCTCATGACCTGCTTCGGCCATTCAAGGATTTCCCCCAGTACTGGCCTTAAATAACGAACACAAACCTGCTACAATCTCTTCCTATCCAAAAGGTATCTTACCCCTCAATCTCGTCCGCTGCATCGACCAGCAGGTGTAGACTGCTCAGCGCGTCGCTGACAGCGCCACCCGCCGAGTTACCGCCCGCCACCGCGCCCGCCGCCGCCATGCCGTTGGCCGTAACGCCGCGCCCGCCGCCGTAAGGCACCTTCGGAATGGCTCCGCCGTTGCCCGACGGCGCAGGCCCAAAGCTCGTGAAAGATCCTCGACCCCCTCTGCTTCCGCCGCCAGACCCCAGTGCATCCCCTGCGCTCAATGATCCCCTGTGCCCCGCTGCGGTGACCGCCGCCGGTACCCCTAGGGACGTCCCCATCCCAGCGGAAGAGGACCGCAACAATGGCGCCCCGTTGGACGACGTACGGTTCGAGTAGTAACCGCCGCCGCCAGTAACGGCGCCGGCGCGGGAGGGCGCGCCATTGTAGCTGGTGCGTAGCTTCTTGGGCACGGGCTCCTGTGCGCCGCCTGGGTCGTGCAAGTCCGCTAAATCAATGCCCTCCTGGGCTAGCCAGTTGAGCAGCCAGGGCTCGTTCAGCCAGGATTTCAGACCGAAGAGGCCTTCTTTAGGCCTGTACAGATCAAATACAGGAAGCCAAGGCGGGCGGTGGGGGAAAGACGAACCACGAACGAGTGAAGCTGCTGCCAGGGCAAGAGTGTACGGGCGAGTCGGGGGAAGCAGGCATGTGCAGCATGCAGGGGTCGGCTTTGATGCCGCGGCAGCGGGACTGGGCAGAGACTAGGTTCATGTGGTTAGAATGCTGTTAGGCGCGAGGTGAGCTGTGGTTAGGCCGGATTGGGTTCAAGGAGCTCTCAAGTGCCTAGGAGGGAACGGCGGTGTGAAGGCTTAATTGCAAGGCACCTTGCGAACAGCGTCCCTGGATGCTCATGCCCAAGTCAGCTTCTTTCACCAGGGAACCTGCGGGAATGGGGTCGCTATGACCCAGATCAGATCCCCTGCTGCGCTGAAAGTTAATTACAGGGATGCTGGTCTATTAAGGGATATGTACAAAGATAAACACAAAGCACGTCCGCCAACCCACATGATGCTGAAGAACAGGCTGGCATTGCAGACGGGGGCGGCTTGGGAGAGCACTGGCATGGGCAAAAGTATTGCAGCAACGGTGCACTGTGTGCAACATGATTTTTTGCATCAGGCATCCCACCCTCGTCTATGGCTAGTTCCTTCTCCCCTTGCAAGAAGAGTAGCTGTTGCATGGGCCTTAGAACTTTAGAAAACCATGGCAAGGAGGTTGAATGTATGACCCAAGGTGTCATTTGACTGGATCTTCCCAAAGCCTTACTTGATGAATACGGTGGTGTGGGCCTTCTTGCGGACCTCAGTGTACAGCGCCGACGCCATCGTGTTCTCGGGGGTTTTCCCCATGCACCTAAGCAGCTTCCTGTCAATCGCCAGCTTTGTAATCTCCCCTGTTAGCCACGTTGCAGATAACATCTCAGTTCATTATGGCTATACAAAAGGTGTGTAGACGTTTTGTAAGAAAAGCATGTCACGGCAGGGAGCTGGCCTGCCGGCTCCCTGGCGGAAGACAGGACTCCTTCGACCAACTTGGTCAACGCCCCTTCAAAGTTTGGAGTGTTCTCACCTGACGTCATAAGCCGTTCCTCTTGCTTGAGAATTTCGAACGCGGCGTTCTTAAAAATACCGCCGGTCACAGGTGCGCCGCTTGCATGGTCACCAGACTCTGTGTCGAAGTCACCGCTATACATGTTCCTCCTAGATGAAATAAAAAACATATTTATGGACGTAGATGGTCAGCACCTGGAGCTATATTCTACAGTTGCAGTTGTGGCCTGATGTAAATTCAGCACGCCAGCCGGCCAGGGCATAGAAACAAATAGGCCTAGAGCCTGCGCGACACCCAAGGAGTCTTCGACCATGCAAGATATTGAAGCGGGAAGAGGGAGGTACACACTACGCCATTGGCACAAGGCATGCCATTAGCCGACCGGCGGACGTCAACACAACTGGCTGTCCCCTAAAATCCTGCTCCCAGATGGCAAGCCAAGTTTAAGACCCCACTGCAAAAGGAGATTGAGCTCGCATCGATTGACCTGTCGACCTTGGCCGCGGGGGACGCGCCTTTCCCACAGCCGGCAGGCCCCACTTACCTTGAACGCCCCGAGCCCGTGGTCGCCCTCCGGCCGACACTGGCCATCCCACTCATCTGTGGCAGCGGAGAACGGCGCTGAAAGAATCAGCGTCAAGGAAGTCGTCTTGAGATGTGGACATGGTCCTCCATAATCACCTTAAGCCGCTGCTCCCAGCAATTCCAGGCTGAGCTTTAAGATGCCTTGCTAAGCTTTCGCCGTTGCTAGCAGCTGACAAAACAGCTGGGGCCAGGTTTTGTAAGGACTCTATCCTCGCGGCGCAGCGATGAGACCCATAGCAGGGTTAACAGAAGTGCAGCAATATATCAAGGAAATTACGTTTGTCTCTAGTTGCCTCGCTTGGAGTTCAATCATCTTCCAGTTCGTGCAACCATCCTTCTCCCCCCAAATTGGTGACAGACTACAACTTGGAGACACTTTTCAGAGCCACTGTGTAATAGACATACACTCGAATGCTTAGAAATTAAACGAGTGCGTATTCGGACCTTCAAACGCGTTGACAGAAGATTGCACATCTGCCTTAAGACAGTTGGCCAGACACCAAGATGCACACACCCGCAGCTATTTGGCAAAGATAAGCAGAATTCACTACAGGTTTGAGAATTGGCTGTCCAGCGTCAGTGGTCGATGGCTTTTCCTTCTGAAGATACAGCTTCGGATGCCAGGACAATTTATGCGGTGAGAAGGGGTCCTATCTATTCCTGCTATATTGCACTTTGGAAATGCGGTTATGTTTCGGTCCATCGACGGTTGCCTCGTGTTTATGTCGGCAGAAACCCTTTCCAAAGTCGACAACGGATGAACACGTTAGGGAGATCTTTGGAGCATATGGCAGGTGTGCAAAAATCGGGTTCGACCCAGTCACACCTGGTTTATGTGCTTGCTACATTGTTTTGGGCCGGCGGCGACGAGAGCTTCGAATTAGAAGTCGTTTGACGTGCTGGGCACAGCATCCGGCTGCGAGAGCAACTAGTTCATCTCGCCTTGTCAAGGCCACCCGCTTACCGTCACTGCTTGCCTGCCGTGTGCTCCCGACGTGTTAGAACCGGCCTCCCCAGCCGGCCTCCCCAGCTGTGCATAGATTGCTGCGCTCTCCGTAAGTACAATAGAGCTAACACGCCAGGAGTTAATGCTGTCCCAGTCCACTCATGCGATGCACGCTGAGCCGTTCACCCATAGAAAACCACGCGTTGATCGATTCACGACGTGGTGGGGGATCCCCCGCCACCCGACAACCTCATCATCCCGTGCATCGTCGTCATGTTTTACAGCGTCAGGCGGGTCAAACTGCGCCGCGAGCTCTCCACAAACAGCTTCCGGGGCAGCGTGTACATTGAGTTCGCGGAGGCCGCCTCTGCACATGCCGCGGTCAGCAACCCCCCGCAGCAGCCCCACACCAGCAGCGCCTCACCTGCCGGCGTGCCCCAGAATTTCCATGTCATGATGAAAGCCGACTATGAGCGCAAGCGCGCCAATGCGTCCAGCTCCGGCGGCGGCGGCAAGAGCGGCACTGGCTCCGCGCACAAACGTGCACGGCATCGCAGCGAAGGCCCTTCCTCGTCCTCGCAGCGGCATCCGCCGCCGCATCCGCCGCTACCGCCACTTTTTGGGGACCAGTTCGGCCCGGTGGCAGTCGTGTCAGCCAGCACCGAACAACATCAACATCACCACCACAATCACAGTCACCAGCAGCAGCAGGAAATCCAGCACTTGCGGCAGGTCGTTGAGGAGCGTGAGTTAACTGTACGGAACCTGGAGGAGTCCTTGCGGAAGGAAAGGGAAGAGAACCAGCGGCTTTATCAGCGGTTAGAAGAGGTACGACATGGCAACGACCCAAATAAGTCGCGTTACGGTATTCCGAGTAAAACGAGGTGATTCTCGAGATTTTGGATGGGGGGAAAACCAAATTCCGCCCCCTCTTTGGGCAGTGGTGGATGGCAGTTTGTGGCTGGGTGAGAGTGCGTTGACGTTTGGGGAAAGGGTCAAAGGACTTCGGTTCTGTGTTGGCAGGGTCTGTTACGGTCGCGGTGTTAGCGGTGGTGGTGGCGGATGTCCGCTCGATTGACGAAGCAGTCACCAAACCAACGCAAAGTAAAAGAGAACTGACAGATCTCCAGGTCACCAGGCCAATGGCTCCCGACATACGACCCAACGCGATGTGTGCGCTGTGACCCAAAAAGTAGATGTGTTGGATAGCTGGATGGCAGCATGTCCTGTGGTGAGCCTTATGACCCATGGGTCACTGGTGCTGCCACCGTCAGCGCCACCTGGCTCTCCTTGCGCGTGTAGGGCACTGGCTTGCCGACATTGACGTAATCCTGGGCAGCTCCCACAGCCTATGTCTGTCTGAACACTGTCTTGTTGTTTGTCAAGTTTGTCAGCTTGGGAACAGCAGTGTTCGTAACAGTCCGGGGTCGCGCGTGTGCGGGGTTTGCCATGGACCCATAGACCTCACGCGCTCTCTGCTCCACTGCATTTTGCAAGCATTGACCTGCTGTACAGCTTGGCCGTCCGTCCGTCTTTTCACCGCTGTCTGTGTGTGTCGTGCGTGTGCGCGTTGATGACCCGAGGACTGCCCCTGTGGGCCATGTTTCTTAGGGGCAGGGCCGCGCCACGCCACTGCTCACGTGGTGTTTGCTTTCTTCATTCCCTCCCTCGTCTGCCTGTCCGTCTGTCTGTCTGCCTGTTCAGGCGCAGGGACGCGCGCAGGAAGCGACCACACGAGAGGCGGCAGCGAACCAAAAGGCGCTCGCACGCGACGTGGAGATCGGGTCCTTGAAGGGCGAGATTTCCATGTTGCGGACTCAGGTTGTGCGTGTAAGGGGGGGAGGAGGAGGAGGGAAAGCAGGGGACTCGAAGAAGGTGGCTCGACACTAGACATATATGCGCCACGCTGTCCTCATCCTCACGGGCGTCAACTATTCGCCGAAGCTATTAAAGCTGGCATGTTCCCTTCGTGCCGTTTTGTTCAAGCCTGGGGCTGACTTGCCGCTGTTGTTGCGGTTGTTGGTCTTGTTTGTTGCGTGACACATAAGGCCCGAGTTTGCTTTGCGTGAAATTGTGCATATTTGTATGCGGCTGTAATTGCGCACCGGACCGCAGGGCTCAGCACAGCTCGAGCGACAGAGTGCGGCACATAAGGCCCGCGTATCAGAGCTCGAAGCCTCTCTGCAGCGCCTGAAGGACTCGCTAATGGAGAAGGAGCGGGAGGAGCGAGAGCTGCGGAAAGCCGCCGCAGCCGCCGCAGCCGCCACCAGTCGAGGCGGCGAGAACGGTGGCGATGGCGGCGGAAGCGAAGGCGGAAGGAGAGTCCGGGCTTCCGGCAACGACGGAAAAGGAGGTGGCGACGGCTTCTTGGACGACCTTTAAACGGACTTGATGTGCCCGAACGACGGTGGTGTCGGTGGCAGTAGACGTAGCTGCCTTGAAATGCCCCTGCCGGTACCCCGCCCTCACACAGCAAGGCTCAAAAACCTGGACTACGATCCTGGAGGGATGTGATGCAGCGGCGGGTGGTGTGCGTGGCTTCTGCCAAACTGCTGTTGCCGCTGCGGCGGTGTCGGCATCGCTATCGGCCGCAGCGGCCTGACTGCAGCAGCAATCGGAGAACTAGCAGTAACCCACCCAGACCTCCATGAGCTTCTTCCTTTCTCCAGGTTTTCAACCCGAGCATTTTTTTAAAGGAATGTTGATATGAGGGTGTTGAGAAGAAGGGTATATATCTGGGTGCTTAGATGCCTGGGTGGTCTGCCCCACGTTCGGATGTACGGATGCGATGCATGACGTACGGAGTGCGCTCTCCAGTGTTGTTCTTGCCCTCGCTGTCCCAGTTGCGCCTCTGGTCCACGTGTGGGGGTCCATGGCGTGCCGTGGCGAGACGCATATGCCGGGTGGCGCGGTGAGGAGCAGGCATGTAGGCATACACGCTTGGCGCTGAAGCATGTAGCGAAACGCGTCCTTCTCTTGCACCGCTGCGGCTGCGGCTGCGGCTGCCGCCGCAACTTCCTGGATTGAGCCCTGACCAACCTGTTTACCGCGCAGAGGACGGAGGTATGTCTCTTTGGAAGGATACAGCTCCCAGCGTTCCATTCCACTTGCTGGTCCATTTAGAGCGGGGCCCGCAACAAGGGAAGTATCCAGGAAGGGAGGTCAAGGCATGTGGGGCTTTGCAGCATGCGATGCAGCTGGGCTGGGGTGGGCTGAGCGACCCCCCATGCATTAAGACCCATGCATGGCATTGTTGTGTGTCCTTGAGGTCTCTGTGGGCCGGGGGCCCTGAGGCCGCCTGAGGTGGCTCATCTCGCATCTTGGGGTGCGCTCGTCTGCGTGTGGACCAGCTCTCTCCCTCTCTATCGTCCCCTGACTAATTCTCTGAGCAGGAGTTTGTACGTCGGACGGGGGAAGTGGACGCTAATAGGAACAAAATACACACGCAGCAGGAGTGCGTGTGGGTTCTTTTTGGAAAGGTGGGGACGTGGTGCGAATCTGGATGTTCAGGTAAGGTGTCCGGTGTTTCGCGGTGTGTGCATGCCGCCATGGGTGTTGTGCCGGGGTACAGCAGCAAAGCAGCGGGCTACCTGGAGGTTTGCTTGCAGGGAGATGTAGAGGTGCTTGTTTCATGCTTGACAGGTAAGGGACGTGGTATACAGGCGTTATGAGAGGATTTGGTTGCTTTGTGCGGGTCATTGAGTTCGTGTTTTTGGTCGCCGTGACGGCGGTCCTCGATGCCAGCACAGCGAGCGTTTTGTCACCGTGCGTGAGTGTGACCCCCATAGAAGACGCAAAACTCACAGCTGTTCCTTTGCCGCGCGTTGTACTCTTGCTTCCCTTCACAAACGCTTGAATCTGGGCGAGTAACGATAAGTGCTCTGGTAAATTTGGGTCTAGCTATCGACTGTTGGGATTAAGTTTGGTTGGTTAGGTTTCCTACAGTTGGATACTTAACCGAACGCAAAACATGATCCTATTCTTTCGTCTCCAGTTTTGCACATTCCTCTCATCTAGGTTAAAAGCATGCTTTCGACCTCAATTGACAATCGGATTAGCCGAGCGGTGTGGGTCCAAGCTGTGTCCGTTGCTTATCCTTGACTGGGGATGAATAATGAGGCCGCGTCCGTGGGAAACAAGGATTTCAAATGTGTGGTTGTCGCTTAGGCTGATTAATCTCAGAGGACGCTATATTACCCTTGGCTACATTTACCCTTTTCGCTGTCGCTGTGGTAAGTGCTTTTTGCTCGTTTTGTCCGGACCTTTGCAGTGTATGTTGTTACAGGGTGGTTAACTTCGCCAGCGGCCCCCTTTCCCGGGGCAATCCCTGCTCTCCCCTGCTAGAGGGGCACCCTAATCCGTCACCCCATCCGACTTCAGAATGTATTCGTTGGGTTCGGCAACTCACCACCAGCATCCAACCAAATCTAGCGGATCAACGGCGCATCAACTTAGTTCCTGGTCAGGTCGCAAGTTGATATTATCACGTCCTACACCGTCCATATGATGGGGGGCCACCTCCCATTTCTTCACTCCTCAAACACCCGAGGAGCCGGCAGGCGGATTTGAACCCGGGTCGACTGGGTCGACTGGGAGCAGAAGTCAGGCCTTAACCTCTGCCAGCCGCCTGCATGCAATTGCACCCTAAGTCCAGACTTTTGCAGCCTGCATGCTGTCCCAAGTCATGTAGCCAACCTAGCCCATGGCCCGTTCGGAGTTGAAGTGAATGCAAGGCGATGTTACAAGCTGACGATATTGTAAGGCCCAGACGAGCTAGGAGACTCTAAAGCGCGAGGATTAGCTGAGCCAAACATTCTATAAAATGTTCCTACTTGCTTTTTCCAGGGCCGGTTTTCCTCGCGAACATGGTTAACTATGTCCTAAAATAAAAACATCTGGCGTATTTTCAATATACAGCAAGCTGCAACCACAAAATCATGTAGTTTTACAAATGTCATGTAGCTCTCCATTAGACTGCTTCTGGCCCGAGTCGCGTATGGATGGTTTAGGTAGGGATGCTCGTCATTTCACCCCGAGGTGAGGAAATGACGAGCATAGGATCTAAAACTGTTTGTGAATTTGGTCCAAGTTTTGAAATTTACCTCTGTAGAGCGTATGGTAAATAAAATCTAAAGATGTATACATGGGCAGCCATTTTAGGAATTTTTTTGTCAGCGCGCACAGTAGCACGCAGCAGCTCAGCAGGCAGGTCTGGTCGCTTTACTAAACCAGGCGTAGACAAGGCACTTCTTATGCATGGTTACCCTTTCCAATACATTCCATTACGGTCAACCGTGTTTTTGTCCAGGCAGGCCGGTAACCGGTTAGTAGGGTAGCCTATCGGTGGGTTAACCCAACGGTAAGGTTAAGGCCGGTAACTCCTCGGTAACCCTACCCTACCACGGCCCCGCCCTACCTAACGACCAGTTGGACCCGGTGACCGATCGGTGACCGGTCGAATGTATATATATTCCATAGGGAAGCAGAAAAAAGTAAAGAATACAACAAAAGTAACTCTATAACCTGCAGGTGGTTCAGCCAGGGTGGAAATCCTACCAGCAAGCTTATTGCGAAATGCGCCGCCGCAGTTTACCCTTTTTTCCGAGTCCGCTGCAACAGCTCTTTTAGCCATTCCGACAGCGTCACCATTCCCATGTTCCATTTCCGTTCCCATTCCAAGAATGCCTAATCACGGCCTCAGCTACCATCTATGCAATCGACATCTCCCGCAAAAGTAAATACGACCTCGCGAATGGTAAGTCGGCTGGTCCGCAAGTTTTAGGTCTTGGGTCCGGAGCGGCAGTAAGTGCTTGCATTTATGACAGGGAAATTTATTGGCTTCCCTTGCGCCTTACTGTGGTCTCCAATGCGCGTGGTCGATTTACGCCCTGTTCGTCTGCCTCCTTGCATCTCGGCTGATCTCTTTCTCCTTAGGCTTAGATTATTAAAATGTAATCCACTGATTTCCGGTTGTCCTGAATGAGCGACCATTTTTGATGCGTTTCCGTACCGCTGTCGTGCCTAGATCGATGACTTTGCCTTTCTCGGCACTGACGCGACTAGCTCCGTGCCGCCTTCCTTTGTTCCTGGGCGGAGCTTGCGAGGCGTGGTGAGGTGTCGCCGTCCGATTATGTTGTACTTTTGCGCGCCCCGTGAGACTGGCCCGGCTCTCCGCAGGTCCCTCTTCGCACTGGCGGCCTCAGCCTTCCCGGGGGTCCGTTTTCCCGGGCTGGGTTGTCGGCTCCATCTCTCGAGTCTCCTCCTTTGGCGCCTTCTGTGGGTTATCTGTTTGCTGCCACCTGTTCCGTGTGCGGTGTTGGCTGACTCTCGTGTCTCGGTGGGCTTCCCGTAGGATTTCTTTCCTGGCCCTGGGATTGTCGCCGGCGCCGCCGCCGCCTCTGCCGGGCCCCCCGTTGGCCGGTCTTTTCCGCTGGGCGTTCCTGCCCAGGTTGGTAAGGAAAATGTCCGTTGGCTGTTGGCCCGATCTAGCGCTCTCCTAAGCGATTCTCTCGTCTGCAGGCACCTGCTCCCCTGGGTGTGGCTCACGGTCGCCTTGACCAGGTGATCGCTCGGCTCCGCCCTTCCCCTCTCATTTCAGCCGCGGACCAGGAAGCTTCTTATCAGCGGGGTCTGGCCGCGGCCAACCAGTGGCTCCT
>NW_003307550.1:2274402-2278178 GCF_000143455.1 Volvox carteri f. nagariensis | reverse complement strand
TGCTGTAAGTGTCTGTCCGGTCACTCTGGCGTGGACCCACATGCATGCTGGCGCACATACACGTAGGAACGCCTTCCTGCACCCACCCGTCAGGGGGGGGGGGAAAGAGAAAGGAGGCCTGTGCTCACTCACTCACGCACTACAGGCATTATAGCCGTTTGATAATTTTCCGAGCTGTCTATCGGCCTTAGGCGTTTGGCAGCTGACCTTCTTCACACATGAACAGCTTCATTGTTGTTGACGCTTTCTGGAGCATTAATCGCGCCATAATCCTCTGCATCCGCTGCATCGCTCCCTAACCATTCCCGACCGACAATATGCGCCACTGCCCGCTTCCTGCCTCCTCTCTTTATTTCCCCCGTCCCTTCTTTTCCTGTTTACCGCCTTTTTGTCTTCCTAACCCAACCCAGCCTTACCTAAGCCCAAACCAAACCAACCTAACCCAGCCTTACCTAAGCCTCTCATCCGCACACGCGCACATCTGCACACCTTATCGTCAGGTGATCCAAGCTGCCATCTGTCCGGAGCGGAAGGGCGGTGGCGACATGCTGTCAGCGGTAGCCAGCATCACCAATACCTACGTATCCAACGACCTGCAGGTGCGGCGGCAGCGGCGGCGGCGGTTGCGGTTGCGTTTCGCCCGGCTGTAGCCGGCTGGGTGGCGAGATGTGGCCGTTGATGATATGACCGACGCCCCTTAAGAGCCGGGATGCTCCGAAGTTCATTCACCCTTATCAAAGGCTGGGGGGGCTGGCTCTGGCTCTGGGCTGAGGTCGAGGCGGGGTCGGCACCGCAGGGGGGGAAAGACGAACCACGTGAACGAGTGAAGCTGCTGCCAGGGCAAGAGTGTAGTGCCAGAAGTAGAACTGACCAAAAGGCGTCCGTGAAGGTGCCAGGGGGGGAGACCTCGAGGAGGGGGGTACCGCATGGTGGGGAGGAGCACATGATCGATGATGCACATCGAGCTGATCGATGCAAACATGACTGTTTATAATGCACGGATTGGGTACAGGCGGAGGACATGAGCTGCGTCCCCAAAAATCCCATCCAAAGTGCCAGGACCGCTGTGTGCGCCGTCTTCTCGCTTATCATTATCTCAAGACCTGCAGGGAATGGTAAAATCTATCCCATGACTGCTCCACACCGCGCGCGATGCGATACCAGGTGGTCAAGGTGTTTGTTTCCGTGTACAGCGACGACTACGGCAAGCGAGTCGCCATGCAAAACTTGGCGCGCCTGGAGCCGTAAGTAGCAGTGCCGGGGGGGGGGGTATGTCCCTGTGAAGGGTGCAGGGAGCGTGTGTCTTACTAGGAGGGTGGAACCGCCGCCAAGCGACCCCTGCTACCCCCCGGGGGTCTTGTGCATCTCTTTGCGAGCGTGTGGGTGGGTGGGTGTGGATGTTTTAGAGATTACGGCGGTCCCAAATCGGCGTCTGAGCGCTTGCGGCACCGTCCTGACACGGTGATGATGCCCTGGCACCGGGTGTGCAGGTATGTACGGGTTCTAATTGGGCAACGTGTACGGCTCCGGCGGACGCCGGAGGTACGGTTTGTGTACGACGACAGTGAGGAGGAGGCGGACCTGGTGGTTCGGGTCTTGGGTCGCGCTGAGGTGGAGCGGTACCGCTCCGAAATCGAGGTGCGTCCTTGTAGGACGACGGTGACGATGGCACTTGCGTCGAGGCGCAAGCGTGGGCCCCCCCGCGCGTGTGTGTGCGCGTGTGTGTGGCATTTCGTTGAAGCATGCAGCAGCAGCCAGCATCACCACCACCGCCAAGTTGGAGTAATGATTCGCGCTTGCCGGAGGGCGAGAACGGGAGGCCGAGGTTGCCGTAATGCAGGGGTGGTGTGGTGATGTGAAAAAAACAGAGCAAAGGGCAAACCGCATGGTGGGGTTGAGTGGGTATCGTCAGGTTAGCGCACCGGGGAAGGCGAGGGAGCAGAGGAAGGATCTGGAAACGGTAACCACAGGCCCAACCGGGATACCCGAACCCATTTAGGGAAGGGAACGTACGACATGCAACGACGACATGCAAAGCACCTCGACCAGCCACCACGACGCCGAAATTGCACGAATTGACAGCCACTCAGCAACACAGCTCTCCTCAAATACCCAGCTATCTTCTACAGAGGAGCTCCAACTCATAACTGGATGACTTCCTTCCTGCGGCACAGTTGTGTTGTATGTCGCACCTCTCAACCCGTACGATGCCTCGGGCCTAAACATTCAGTCAAAAAAACATGCACACACGCACCAACTCCGCTACATTACGTTACGCCTCGCGCAGTCGGAGCTGGCGCCCAATGTCGAGCCAGCGAGTGGTGTGTCGGAAGGTGAGTCGGAAATTGTGTCGGGGACGTTTTAGGGGGGGTGTAGATGCCGATGGGGATGCCCCCCTCGCCGCCCAGGGGATGGGGAAGGATAGAGCTGGTGGTGTAGCGTTTTTTTTCCCGTTCCCGTTCCCGTTTTTTTCCCGTTTGTCTTGTCGTCATGCAATTACACATGCCGTACTGGTTCGTGTTTAAGACGCCGTGGGCTTTTGCCGCCTTGGGCTTGCAGAGGACGGCAGGAAGGCAGCCGAGGAGGAGGAGGGCTTCGACGAAGAGGAGGATGAGTTTGGGGAGGATGGCGACGAGGACGATGAGGACTTCTTCGAGGACCCTGATGAGCTTCCCCAGGAATACCCGGACCCGTTTGGGGATCTGTTTGGTGACGTCAGCGGTGACACGCTTGTGGGGGAGGAAGCCAAGGGACGCGGGGCGCGTGGGCGGGGAAAGCAAGGCAAGGGGGACCGTGGCAAAATGGGGCGCGGGAAGGCGGAACAAGAAAGGGCGAGAGCTGCGTAGCAAGGAGGCAGACGAGATGTCTTACGCGGAGGTGCAATAGGTAGGCAGACGGAGCAGGTCTTGGCAGTCCTGGTTCTGGTGCGGATTTTTTTCACCGGTCGGAAATGTAATCGCCAAGAAGTCAAGCAGCAATGGGACGGGAGTTGGAATGCGTTGTATCTGTGGAGGACCGGCACTGCGAGCTCACCTTGACCGTTAGCTACACCTAACAGCAGCTCATTTCGTCTTCTTTGCTAATGCACATCGTTCACTTCTATTCAACTGCAAGCATGAAATCCTATAAGGATGGTATGTTGGAAATTCGTAATTCTAGTTGCAAGCTTCTTGAGTTTATCGTAAAGCCAGACGAGCCACGATGCTTGAAAGCCAACCGAGCTGGAAACAACGAAAAAAAAAAGATAAGAAAAAAATAAGAAGGATAATCAGGACTCAAACAGGCAGGCCCCGCTGCAAGTCATTAAAATTGGTTGGTTAATATGTATCCGGGTAACTGACTGTTGTTGGGCAAAAATCCTAGAAATCTGTCCTTTAAGCTTGACTATATGTACAGTTTGCAAGCTGCTGTCGCCATCTATGTCCGTTGATGCAGCTCCAGTGTACGGGTGGCCTGATTATAAAACATAACCTGCAGAAGTCACAAAAGCAAGAGCGTCGCTGAGCAAGGCCTAACATAGATATCTATAACGGTATTTATTATCATAGCTCTTTCCAAATGGGCTGATTCGCCTAAGCGGCCACTTCCGGTCGTGAAAAGAATTATCCAGTTGTTCGATTAGAAAAATGGAACGCGAAATGGAGGGAAAATGTAGGACGTGTCGCCTACCTTGCTTCCAGACGTAGCTGGTCGGGGCCCCAAAATACCCTTCGGTCGGCACAAGCACCTGGGAACTGCTGAAGCACAGAAGGACGCGGGAAATGTCTGTAAGTTAT
>NW_003307550.1:2273147-2273886 GCF_000143455.1 Volvox carteri f. nagariensis | reverse complement strand
TCCAGCTTCCACCCATTTTCCTAGGACCGTCCGACAGAGTCGCCTCTCAATTCTCCAGGGTTCGCTCCTCATCCTGCGCTAGCAAAGCTGCTCCAACCCTTTCCCCCAGCTCCCCTCCCAGCTCCAATCCCCCGCTATTGCTATTCCCCCGCCAGCAAACCTCTATATGCCGCAGTCCGCCCTCCCCCCTTCCCCCCACCACCAACCACCCCCTCATTCCCCTCCTCCCCCCGGCCAACACAGCTGCCGAGCCGGCGCTCCACCGAGCTCAAACCCGTGCCTGAAGGTGACGGCGGCAGTACCGCCGGCGACGGCACTGCGGCATCTACGCCGTCACCTTTCACAAACAGCCTAGGCCCAGGCGATGCTGTTCGCAAGGGCCGTGGTGGCAGCGGAGCAGGAAGGGCGGCTGCCGCCACCGCGGGAGCGCCCCCCGCTGGGGCCAGAGTCGCCTCTAGCTCCAGCGCAGCACCCGGCGAAGGCCCCTCCGCGGTGCAGTCCCGCAGCGACATGCGACCAACGCTCTCGTCCCGGAGCCAGAACCACCCCCTTGGTCGGACCAGCTTGGTGATGCGGCTGCAGCAGGGCGGCCGGCAGCTGATCGATCTGGGCCGGCTTCAGGCGGATTGGCTGAGCAACACCGAGGTCAAGGGGCCGGAAGCACAAGGATATGTCAATGAAGGTCAGTGCGCGGTAGAAGAAATACCCGCGGTGAGGGGAGGGGTGAAGTGAGGGAGCA
>NW_003307550.1:2269043-2272259 GCF_000143455.1 Volvox carteri f. nagariensis | reverse complement strand
CGTTGCCGCAGGGTCTTCCCGTTTGAGTACTTTTCAAGTTAGACCCAGTGCTGTGGAAGGGCGCGGACTTGTGCGGTGTTACCCCCCCGACGGGGGCTATCTCCCCTGGACTAGCCCAGGGAGGGAGAGGCGGAGGAGGGTAGTAGTCTCAGGAGGCTGTTTGGCGTCTTGTGGTGTGAGCTCTTTGCGCTCTTTTTTTTGCTTGAGGATTTTTGAGCTTGGTGACCTCCCCAGCCCGGGATGACTCGTCGGGCTCCCGGTCGCCCAGGTCCTGGTTGCGAGCTCTCTGAGATGCTCGGTTCGTTCGGTCGGCAGGAAGAGCCCCCCAGTTGCGACTTCGTTTATGTTAGGAGACCAACGGGCATAGATCCCGTCTAGTTGGAGCGCCAAACAAGCGCTGTTGCGTGCCGGCCGTCGTTTCCCGTGCGGCCTGACCCGGGGGCGGAGTGCATGAGACTAACCAGCCGTATGCACCCGCCCCTCGCGCTGTGCTTCGGCCCTGGGCCCCCGGCTTTTCAGCCCACAGTGTAATCAAAGTCATACATACATACATACATACATACATACATACATACATACATACATACATACATACATACATACATACATACATACATACATACATACATACATACATACATACATACATACAAACATATCCTCCTGTCTTTAGTGTGTTTGTCGTCCCGGCCCCCGCACATCTGCCCCCCCTCCCGGCCCCCGCACACTGCCACAGCGGACCAGGGCTTTGTCGCTCTGTTGGCACGTCACGTGGAGGTGCCCCCGGCGTCCTGGCAGAAGCTGCAGAATGCACTGGGGGGTCAGGACGGCCACTACTGGCAGTGAGTTGAACAGACAGGCAGACAGACAGGCAGACAGACAGACAGGCAGACAGGCAGACAGGCAGACAAGAGACAGACAGACAAGAGACAGGCAGCCAAACAGACAGACAGACAGACAGGCAGACAGACAGACAGGCAGGCAGACAGACAGACAGACAGACAAGAGACAGACAGACAGACAGACAGACAAGAGACAGACAGCCAAACAGACAGACACCGGGGGCTGGGAAGAGGCGCGTGCGCACATACAACACACGTACCCCCCCCTTTGTACACGAACACACAGCACACCATCCACCATCTTCTGTACTACTAGGCGCGATTTTGTACCATTGAAACTACACATTGCATCATCCCCCTCCAACGCATACAAAGCAACACAGACACACGCTTCTGCGTCACGGTTCAGTTCATGGAGACGCATGCGCGCATGCACATACATATCTATCTGTCTGTCTGTCTGCCCCGATGGCTTACAGGAGCTCCCATGCTCCCGGGGATTTCACCCGCACCTCCAACCTGCCGCAAGCGCGAGAGGGGCCCCAAGGGGGCGCGGAGACTGCTACGGCGGAGGAGGGCAGGGGCCTGGAGGCGGCGGGACATAAACCGTGAGTAGGAGGAGCCCTAACCCGACGCCGCGAGAGCGTGCGTATGTATGTATGTGCGTATGCATGTATGAATGTATGTATGTGTATGCATGTATGTATACGTGCTACGTTACCGAAGTAAAGTTGTGCATTACACATACATTGTGTACATGTGCAACGTATGTCTTAATGTACGTGTGTGTCTGTGCCTATGTCTATATGTGTGTATTCCATGCGGTATGCGGGAGAAGGGGAGGAGCTTTGGGACAATAAGGGAGGGTTACAGAAAAAGAAGGCTGCCGACTTGCATCTCACGTGGCGAGAGGATTTTAGGTTTTTAGGGGTTTTAGGGTTTTTAAATGTGGTGACACTGTGGTAACTTACTGGGCGACTAGGGCTTGACGTGTCGGGGTATGCAGAGGGGCCCATTTCTTGGGGGGCCCCACCGGCCGAGGAAAGGAGGTTTGGGGTTTCGGGAAGTACGACAGTTAAGCTTATTAGTGATTTATTAGTGGCGTGGGCGCAGCCGCGCCTGGGCGTGGCTCTGGACTTACCCCCGGTCGTGTTCTCTAAAACTCGTGCTTGTGTTTGTTTTTCCCCGCTCCCCCAACCCCGGGGAACCCCCACTGTCCCTAACTCACCGTCACTACCACCACGCGCCTTGCGGTCGAGACCCCAGCCGAAATTCGATTTTTGGCCTGCCCGTCATCCAGCCGTACAACCTGTTCGCCGTACTATGGACGATGGTCATTCTCTTCCTAGATCTGACGTACACGGCTTTCTGGGTCCCCATGAATGTGAGCACGGCTTGTGTGCCGCAATGTGTGCGTGTGTGTGTTTTGGGGGGAGGGTTGGATGGGAAGATTTGCGAGGGGGAGAAGAGAGATTGAGAACGCAGGAGGGTTTGTAAGGGCGGAGGAAGAGAAAGCGAAGGGGAGGGGGGAAGGGGGGCGCCGCTGGGTTTGTCCGGGTACGGCATGTTACATATTTTTAATATGTGGATGGATTTCATTACACAGTGTATCAGGATTCGCTATGTACCTGGAAGTGTGATATGAACACGTGTACACGGTGTTGAGGGTTTTTGTAAGGTCGGAGTGTGCCCCAGGGCGCCCTATTTCGCAGCGTTTCAATGACGCCATGTCTCACCCTTCTAACCCATCTAAACCCCGCGCCTGTTGCTCGGCTGGCGCATAGGTTGCGTTTTGTACGGCAGAGTACGGCAGGCTGTCATCCGGATGTACGACCAGCGACATCGTAGGCGGGGCGCTGTACTTGGCAAACGTGCTGTTGTGCTTCCAGGTGAGACCTCGTTACCCGGTGGGTGTCTGTGTGTGTGGGGGGGGGGGGGGGAGGTATGCTTCTTCCCAATGCACGGGGGGGATGGGTGTCTTGCCATGGTAGTCGTGTGTGTATTTGTATGTGTGTGTGTTTTGGGGTAGGGAGCCCGGAAGCTGTGCCATTTTATCCCAGCGCCAGTCTGTGATGCATCCATCCTTTTAACTATCTGTCTGTTTGTATGTTTATCTGACTGTTTTGATAATATGCTACTTTACCCGCAGATTGGTGTTGTTGCCACAAACGGCATTCGGAAACGAACCGTGGTGGATGGTCGTCTCGTATCCTGGCTGTACATCTGGCACGGCAGATTCGTACTGGATGCCGTAGCGTCCGTACCCATGTTGTACTTGATTGTCGTACTGGCGGGTCAGTCACATTTTCGGCTGAACAAGGGCTGGGTCAACTGCTTGTCGCTGCTGAGGTTGTTGCGCATGGTGCGGTTGGTC
>NW_003307550.1:2268074-2268753 GCF_000143455.1 Volvox carteri f. nagariensis | reverse complement strand
AGACACTCCGAGAGCAGAAGTCAGGCCTTAACCTCTGCCAGCCACCTGCCTGTATATATGTTTGCATGTATGTATCTATGTATGTATCTATGTATGTGTCTTTTGAGGTTGGGGGTATGGTACGGCGGGACACAGCGGCAAGGTTTGCATGTATAGTACGAATAGCGTCATACGTAGGAGATCCCCCACCCCTACACATACAACACAATTCGGTAACCCGCACATCAGGGGACCACCGGCAGTTCACATTGTTGGCCCCCTCCCTCCCACCCCCTCTTCGTTTCCGCGCCTTTTCACCCCCACTCAAACTTTCCTCCCTCCGCCCCTCCCTCCTCAAAACCGCCTGCTGGTCAGTTCTGCTTCTTGTACACTCTTTCCTTGGCAGCAGCTTCACTCGTTCACGTGGTTCGTCTTTCCCCCTCCCTCCCATCCCCCCTCCCTCCCATCCCCTCGCTCCCATTCCCCCTCCCTTCCATCCCCTCGCTCCCTCGCTCCCTCCCTTCGTCCCAGGTGGTGTACATGGACTCTCTGTCAGGTCGTTTTCAGGACAGCTGGCTGGCGCGAGTGCTGTCCGTGACGGTGCTGTACTCCATCTTCCTGGCGTACCAGCTGGCAGTGGCCATCAACCTGTTCGCATGCATCATGGTGCTGTGCGCGTACTTCGAGGTGGGGGGGGAGG
>NW_003307550.1:2266322-2267995 GCF_000143455.1 Volvox carteri f. nagariensis | reverse complement strand
ATATATGTAATTCTTGTTTGGGATATTCTTTTGCTCTCGGCTCTCAGAAGCCCCCCCCCCCCGCATTTATCTTCTCCTGGACTACCCGTCTTTTGTATCTGCTCCAGTCGCCAGTGAATCGTCTCACCCGCCTCCCCCCCCCCCCGGGGATAGCCGGCAGTGCTCCTCTGATTTCCTCGCATAGGATTCCGCGTCTCCCTCTGTGCGCGGAAGTGCTATCCTGCTCTATTCTATTCTACTCTCCCTTCGCCAGCTCGACACCAGCATTTCTTCTCCGCTTCCAGTTCGTGGCCGCATGTCGGGCTGCTACAAGCCACACATCCATCGCGTCATGCCGCCTCCTGAACCAAATCATTGTTTTATTTCTGTGTTGTGAAAAATATTTAAAAACCCAAAAAGGTTAAAACTGAAACCTCTAAAACCTTAGGACCCTACTCCCGCGCATTGGCATTCGCATTCACAAACTTGGTTTTCGGTCGCGTTTTGCCGGCATCTTCCCTCCTTGATATACGCGGCCCCCCCCCCATGTTTTCTTCTCCTCAATCGTCTGTGCTTCGTCGTCTTGCCCTCCCCCCCCCTGGACTCAGGGTTACGAGAACAGCTGGATGACGGCGGTGGATTGGGCACATGTACCGGACGCGTCACCGCTCTACCAGTGGTACTGTGCCATATACTGGATGATCGTAACGGTACGACAAAAACCGTTCTCACCACTACCAGTGTGTCGTTGTTGACAACAAGAGATAGCCGGGTGAAACTGAGTAGCCTGGGGTGCTTGGGGACTGGGGATAGGGGTGGGGGTGATGGGGTGGGAGGTGAGAAGAACGGGAGGAGGAGGAGGGAAGGGGAGGAACAGAGGTGAAGGGGCAAAGGGAGGAGAGGTGATCTAGGAAGCAACACGTCATTGCTGAGTACGGTGTCCCCTTCCCACCCCCCACCTCCGTGTGCCTCTCCCCTTCCCCCCTCCCCTTCCCCCCTCCCCTTCCCCCCTCCCCTTCCCCCCTCCTCTTCCCCCCTCCCCTTCCCCCCTCCCCTTCCCCCCTCCCCTTCCCTCCTCCCCTTCCCTCCTCCTCTTCCCCCCTCCCCTTCCCCCCTCCACGCACACACCGCCCAACACACCGCCCAACACCCCACCCCCAGGCCACTACGACGGGCTTTGGTGACTTCCAGCCTCGTAGCATCGCAGAGCAGGTCGTTGCCAACGTGGCAATGGTGGGAGGTATGATCATGTTTGGTGTGTTGGTGGCATCCATCGGCCAGGCGCTGTCTCGAGCGACGAGGGAAGCGCACCAGGTGCGGGCATGCGTGCGTGTGCGTGTGTTTTGTGTGTACGGCAAGTGTGTATCTACTACCAGTGAACTGGCAGCAGAGGTGGCGCGAGATGGCAGTAGTAGTATGAAAGGGATGTCGCCGTTACACACCCGCACTGGGTTGTCAGGGGAAGTGGTCTCCCACATCAGTGAATTGTTGTGGGGAAGACGTTGGGGGATTGTTACTTTGATACTTGACGAGATGATGATGGCTGGGAGGAGGACGGTGTGCGCGTATATGTTCGTTTATGTATGCGTGTGCGTATGTGCGTGTATGTGTGTGTATGCGTGTGCGTATGTGCGTGTGTGTGTTTGTGTCCCCACCCCCACCCCCCAAGGCCCAATCCTCGACGCACCCAGTTT
>NW_003307550.1:2188391-2266272 GCF_000143455.1 Volvox carteri f. nagariensis | reverse complement strand
CCCCACCCCCACCCCCACTCTCTCTCCCTCTCAGGCTTACAGCGGCCGGCAGAAGGTGCTGCACGTCATGGAGTGGGCTAAGATCCGGAAACTGCCAGAGCACTTGCAAAACCGTGTGCAGGTGGGCAGAGGGGGGGGAGGGGGGAGGGGGTTAAGACGAACCGAGGGGGGAAGGGGGGAAATCTAGGCGGCGCGAAGAGAGGGAGGTTTGTGTTTTGAGTGTATTTTGAGTGTTTCTGCGTACGTATGTATGTGCGGAAAGGGAGGGATTTAGATATTCGGTGCGGGAAGGGAGGGTTTAGGCATTCGGTGGCAAGGATGGTTGATTTAAACACCAAGCCCTCCATACCCCCATCATGCATCTGCCCATCCCTGTCCACTACCCCTCAATGCCCCGATCCGCACAAACCCCATGTCTCCCTTCACTCACTCTCGCCTGCCTCTCCCGTACTTTTCTTCTCCTTCAGTATTGCTGGTCTTACTTTGGAGTATCCATCTAAGGTTTGTTCTTCTTCTCGTCAGTCGTCTGTGCTTCGTCGTACTCCCCCCTCTCCTCCCCCTCCCCCTCTGCTCCCAGAATTTCTTCGCCGACAAGTACGGCGGCAAGGAGGAGGAGGCGCGGGACCACGTCATGCTGGACGCGCTGCCCAGCAGGCTGAGAGCCAAGGTGGCGCTGTCCATCTGCGGTCCCCTCCTGCGGGAGGTGCACATCCTGTCGAACATGCCCAGGAGCATCCGGGTAGGGCGCTGGCAGGGGGGACTGTGACTTGGCTGCGGACTGTGTGGGCCCATGTTGGTTGGTTGGTTGGTTCGTTGGTTGGTTGGTTGGTCGGTTGGTTGGTTGGTTCGGGGGGGGGAATTAATGTGTCATGCGGAAAGGCAGGAATAAGGCAGGATAAGAAATTAAATATGGAAAATGGAATAATGGAATGAATTAATACTAATAATAAAAAAGAGAATGAGGCTGAGGGATGTGGAGTATGAATCCATGAATCTTTACAACCCCTCTTTTAATCTCCCATCGGATCGCTGCGTCCTGGTGTTGATGCCTCCCCTCCCCTCCGATCCTTAACGCCGGCCCCTTCCCCCCATTTGCAATTTTCCCCTCCCCTCTCTCTCCCCCCCCCCCCATTTCCCCTCCATATCCCAACCCCCTCAAACACGTACCTACACACGCACACGTCCCTCGCCGTTGTAGGACCTCCTTGCAGAGCACATGCGACCGTTGCGGTTGCCGGCAGGTACGGACGAGCCAGAGAGGTTGGGAGAGGTGGGAAACGGCTGGGAACTTCCTCTGGCGGTTGGCGGTTGGCGACATACCGGTCAACCTAATTGATGTCCAATGCACGCACCCACGGGTAATCCATTAGTCCCGTACGACATACGCGAACGTTTTGGGCTCGGGGGTTAAAGATGCCCGTGCCGTACTCTTGTTTATCTCGCCGTACTGCCGTATTACCATCGTACACTTCCTGCACAGGTGAGGACCTTTGCCAGCAAGGCGACGTCGCCAGCTGTCTTTGGATCCTGTACGAGGGCGTCATTGAGGCTGTACGATACAAGTACGACAGCGCGGGATGCGTCGGGACGGGATGCCGATGAGGGCATGGCGGGGGCTCGGGGGTTGGACGCATATATATGCGCATATATATACCCATCCAACACCCTATTTAGCTCAACCCTGTGCCCCATATCCGCAATATAGGCTCCGAACGCGCTCCCCCTCCCCCCCTTCGTTCACTCGTTCGTGGTTCGTCTCCCCCCCCCTTCCGTCTCGGGGGGTTTGCCTCGGCTCTCTTTTGTGGCCGTATGCCTGGGCACAATGACTTTTATGGTTGTCGTACGGTAAATTTTAGATTTTTCCCTGATGTGTTGAGTATAAACCCTACACTATCTTGCTTCGCTTTTTGCGCTTGAACCGCTTTTGAATGCGTATGCTCCTGGAACGCTATCTTGCGGAACTGTACGTCGGTATTTCTCCTGACTCTTCCTCCCTTCCCTCCCTCCCTCCCTCCCCTTCCGTGCCCTCGATCCCTTTGACTCCGTACTCCAGGGAGGCCCCTGTACCGGTGTCATCTAAGGGCCAGCCCCGGCTTTTGGGGGAGAGCATTCTACTAGGGGAGGCTGTTGAGGCGTCCAGGTAGGTTGGTGGCTGGTATGAGTTGAAGGAGCTGGTAAGAAATAGCTAAGGGCCTCCGGCTTCCAGAATTCTTTTTGCCACACTGCCCATCTGAACATCTTTTGCCCTAAGACGCTACCTCCGAAGACTCTATAACGACTTTTCTAAAACCCTAAAACCCTAAAACCCGGGTGACACCTAACACGAGTTCCTTTCGAAAACCCCGCCCCTCCTGGCATTCAGGATCCGCCCGTGGACCATTCGCACCAAGTCCCCTTGCCGGTTGTGGGGCATAGCCCTTCGGGAGCTCTACCCGCTGATGAGGATGTACCCGTGTATCGGCCAGATGGCTGCGGAGTACGTCAAACACAAGGCGGTCACGATGTTTCGCGAGGCCATGATTGAGGAGGGCCGCGGCCGGGAGTGGGCGGAATCAATCCGTCCCAACGAGTTGTGGTGGGTTTTCTTCGGGTTTTAGGTCGGTTTTTAGAATTGGTTTTCAAGCTGTAGTTTTAGAGAGGGGGAAAAATATACATACGATACAGGGGGGTCACATTTCGTTGTGTGGACGTGTGTGTGCGTAGTTGGTAACTTGCCGGGGGGGTGTTGTTAGGGGTTTCCTTTCCCTCCCCCCCCCCCCCCCGCAAGATCAGCTGCTGTAGGGCTTTAACCCCACCTCACCCGCCGACTCTTCCTCCTCGGTCCTCCTGCTACTACCACTGCTACTACCGCTACTACCGCTACTACCTATGCCGTACATAGTCGTGACGAGGAGTGGTGCGAGGTCGCTGACGTCATCAACCGATACTTACTGGTGAGGTCGGGCCCCCGGGGGGGGGGCTTGAGGGCCTCGGTTGTTGGGTTGCGTGTGTGCCTGCTTATGGCAATACGACAGGCAGTTTGATTAGGAGGCAAGGCTGATTGTCTGTACTTGTCTTAAACCCTGTATGTGGCTCTTTTATTTATATATTTATAACTTCATTTTCTCAGACTTACACATCCATGCCCGGTGCAAGGGCAGAAGGTGGCGGGGTGCACCCGCATCGGCTCGTGTATACTGACATATACCAATAGTCTTGCCTTACAGCCTCTGAGTTTAGTGATCACCGACATATCATCAGGCCATGAGCCAACGGGAAATAGTTACAGCAGTGGTGAAGCAGTGGGACCGCAGACAGTTCGAACCTCCAAGCGTCAAGCGACAGACAGACAGGCGAACAGAGCCGCGAGCTTAATAACAGAGTCGAGTCGCTATACACAGGATATGATAACACAACTCCCTCTACCCCGTACTTCCCTCCCCCCCACCTTACTGCTAGTACTTTTGGGGTACTGCCAGCCGCAGAAGCATATCCTCTCCATAAACCTTCCTCTCCGCATCCCTCCACATCACGCGTCAAAACATACATCCGCTGCAGGGTGATCTGTTCCCTACCGCTTTACCCACCGCTGAACTCAAAAAAGAACCACTGATTGATTTGCCGGTGTGCATGACTCTTGACTGAACTGAACCGTGCTACCGTCCTGTGTATGTCGTACATCGTACCTACACCCCTTACCTGCGGTAGTGCGCCCCCTACGACGAAGCAACGGAGATCGTGGGGGCGCTGGCACAGGTATGTGTGTATGTATGTATGTATAGATGTGTAGATGTATTATGTACCAGAACGCGATTCTTGCACTTCCATTGCATTTCCAGCCCTTTCCCTTCGGAGTTGTTGATGGCTTGGACCTCTGTGTGTGTGTGTGTTTTAGTCCTGTTGATTGGTTTCATCGTGTGATTACCGTTCCCTCCCCCTCACACACATGCACACTTCCACAGAAGCATACATACATACATACATACATACATACATACATACATACATACATACATACATACATACATACATACATACATACATACATACATACATACATACATACATACATACATACATACATACATACATACATACATACATACATACATACATACATACATACATACATATATACATACATACATACATACATATATATACATACCCCTTCCGCCCGCAGGCCTCAGCACTGGACGGCTCCCTCCCAGCCCTCCTGGAGCAGCTACTGGCCCTCTGCGCCATCCGCCGTGTTGCAGACCCCACATCCACATCGCGGCGAGACACCAACCCCCGCCTCCACTCCGTCGCGTCGCCGCCGCCCCCGCCGCCGCTGTCATCGTCCGCGGGCGGTCTTGGCGGCGGCCTGGATGCCAGCCCCGCCGCCGCCCTCGGTGGCGGCAGCAGCGGTCCTGTGGCTGAGAATCCGCCCTCCCAGACATCGCCGCCGCCACCAGGCCCCCAGCAGCAGCAACAGCAGCAGCAGCGGCCCAACCTCGGCGCATCGGCGGCCGGTGGTACGGCATTTGGTACGGCTGCCGCCGCTGCCGCGCTGACTGCAGCTCTTCAGGCGTCTGCTTCTCCTGGGCAACAGGAACCCCCGTCGGGGCAGCAGCAGCATCACCCTCTTCCGTACCCGTACTCGAGTTACTATCATTCCCAGTTATATTCGCATTCCAGCCAGCAACAGCAACAACAACAACAACAACAGCAGCAGCAACACGGGCTGAGTGCGGGGCTACAGCGTGGGCCGGACTTGCAGCCGGTACTAACAGGCGGTGGCAGCGGCAGCGGCGGCGGCAGTGGCGGCGGCGGTGGCGGCGGCGGCGGCGGTGGCGGAGGAGCCGGGGCCGCAGTAGAAGGGATGGCACATGCTTCTGCTTTGCCTTGTAAGCGACCATCTAGCTCGGGATGGAGGGTATTACACAGGGCGTATGTTTCGGCACGTGTCGCAATGTGGGTGTTTGGGGTCCCCTTATCCCCCCCCCGGCCCCCTAGGAGCCACCACCCCAATCCCCCCGCCCGGGCGAACCCCCAGCTGCCTGCTGTCTGACCGCCTGGCCGGTCTGAACCTTTTCTTCTATACATATACCCACGGGTCGGGTCGGGTCGGGTCCCATTTTTCCGTACCTTCCTCTTTGAGCTACAGCAATCCTCAGGCTTATCTCCTTCGCACGCCTAACCCTCCTAAGGAATTCCCTTTCGACTGATTAAACTGCCCTCCGCCGTTGCCTTCTTTGTGGGTGAGGGCCTGTCATCGCACACGCACCTGGTAGCTGGTAGCTGGTACCACTTCACTTCATTTAAAACACCTGCATGCCGCCTTCGCAACCTCCTTCACCTTGTCCACCCCCTCTCCCTCCCCCACCACCATCTCGGTGCTTTCGCTCCCCACCCCAGCTCGCATTATCGCCGGGCCGCAAGCCGCCGCCGCTGCGAATGCATCCCCACTCTCCGCCGTAGTCCCCGCTTCCGGCGGCAGCGGCGGCAACGGCAGTGTCGTACATTGCCCCGGCTGCCAGCGCTGCATCTGCCCGAGCTGTGGTCAAGGTATGGACGCGGCGCCGCCGGGGCCCCTAGCGGCGGCGGCGGCGGCGGCGCAGCCGCTAGCAGCGGCAACAACCGGTGGCGGTGCCGCTATCTTCACACCCGCCGCCGGCAGGCCCGCCGGCTTGGCGCCTGGCATGCTCGCTTGGGTGAACCGGCAGGCGACGTTGCGTCGAGTGAGCATCGGTCTCCGAGCGGACCAAGCCTGGGCGACGGAGCGTCGCTCTCTGGATCGGCGGTTGGCGACGACCTCAGTGATGTCAGTGTACGAATAAATAATAGCACTGCTTCGGTTCGTCTGTACTGCTGTACAACTCCATTCTCACCACCTCATTCGCTGGCAACTGGGAGAGCAGATCGCGGTCGAGGGATTGGGGTGTATGGGGGGGCGTTTTCGCGATGTATTGGTATGGGGTTGGTTTGTAGTGGTGGTGGTGGTGGTGGTGGTGGAAGCGGAGGTCTTGTGAGCGTTATGTGAGCGTTATGTATGCGTGTATATATGTCTGTCAGGGTGCGTGTGCGTGTATGTCTCTTGCGTAGGGATGGTGAGTTTGCGTTTGCGTTATGAAGGCGAGTTGGTTAGGTGGTTAGGCACGGTAAGCGTGTGCGTAAACTTGAGATGAGGATGTCCAATTGTATCTCTTTTCCCCTTTCAAATCGGTGATCGGGTTTTCTCGTCCAAACGAAAGCGCGAGATTTTGCACGTGCATCCGTACACACCTGAGGTGTACTGGGGTTCTGCGTATCCGTACGGCATGTAGCGTGAGTGCGTGTGTGTATGTATGTATGTATACGGCATGTACCTGACCCCCCCATCGGGTGGTTCTCCCCTTTCTGTCATTATTATCTGTTTTTGGCCCGGGGTGGCGGTGGGGTGCCCGGAAGCCCCTCACGATGATGTGATTTGGAAGCTCTTAATCGTGTATGTGGACGTAAGGCCCACGGGGCCGGAATAAAGGGAAGGTTAGGATCGGGCATCAGGTCGTGGATTGCAGAATGAACAACAAGGAGTGTTGTGTTGCTGCATTTTGTGTGTGTTTTCCGCCCGCTCCCCCCCCCCCCAGGTCCCCCCTTACCTCTTGCGCTGCCATCTCAGCAGCTGTTAGGTTAATAGGGATAGGGAAGAGCGCTTTATTTTCTATCTATGTCAGTGTCTCTCTACGTCAACTTGTCTTGCCGGTATTGTCGTACTTGTCGCCTCTTTAGCTGTCGTATTCCGCATCTCTAATTCCCCCCGTAGACCCGGGGGCGGCCTCACGCGCGATTCGGGGGCCGTGCTCTCCCACAATCTTGAAGTGCGTATGTATGTGTGTATGTATGTACGTATGCGTGTACTTATGTATGTATGTATGTCAGTTTCCTAAGTACGTCTATGCGCATACCGTTGCGCCGCAGTCGGTGGGTGCAGGTGGGTTTGTGAAGAAGCCGCTGCCTGCTGGTTGAGTGAGAGGTGTGTGGTGTGGTGAGTCTAGTGCCGCGTGGGTGTGTTTACGTGTGCGCTAGCAAGCTCGGTTGTTGTCACTGCCGGTCGGATTGAAACGGGCTTGGAGGGCGCAGAGCGGACAGCGATGCCAGACACACACACACACACACACACACACTCTCTCTCTCTCTTGCAGAGGGGTTAGGAAATGTTAAACGATTGTGTTATGTTGGAGGGGAGGGGATGTTGGAGGGGGGCGGAGGATTAGGTCAGAGTGGGTCGACGTGTGGGACCCGAGTATGGAGGTGCCAGTCGGCTAGGTGAGAACGAGCTGGCGAGCTTGCAGTGCGTGACAGCGGCACTAGTGCACCCTGCGGGTGGCGCTCTGCAAGGAAGGGCTTTTCGTTGAGTGGTAGACACATCAGCGTGTTTAACTGGGTTAAAAAAGGGTTTTCCAAACTTGAGATTGCGGGGCTTTTTGGCAATCGTGCATGTATTAACATGCTAGTGCATACACGCGCCCATTAGCATCCCTCAAAGATTATGTATGCATGCACACGCGCGGTCGTTTTGTTTTGTTTGGCCAAAAGGTTATTATGTCGTTCATCCTTCTTATGTATGTTTTATCTTATGTACGTATATACGGCAGTACAGCGCAGCGCTACGGCGGTACGTCGGAGTACGGCGCCCTGTATGGACATACATCGCGCAAGTCGCATGACCCGCGGGTATAACAGCTGCAGGTGAGGAGGGAGAAACTTCAGAAATGGCCCCAAGGAAATGCATTGGTGCTGCTGCTTTCGTGTGCTGAGTGCGGTGGTTCTAATGGGGTTGGGAATATCCCCAGAGGATGCTTCAGTCGAACATTGCGAGAGGGTGGCTGGGTATGGGTTGGCATGCTGACTATGGATAACACTGTGAAGTGATGTGTGTCTGTGTGTGTGTGTGTGTGTGTGTGTGTGTGTGTGCGCGTGTGTGATGCAGTGGGGATGGAAGCTCAGTGAAAGTAATGGGGAAAGAAAGCGCCCAAAACCGTCGTGCCTTCATGGAATCGATGGACGTGAGGCTCACTAACGTTTTGCGGCGATGAGATGGAAATAACTGGCCTTGAGCATATAGAGTCGAGAAAAAGCGCGGCTCTAAGAAGGTAGAGCTGAGGTTAAAGTGTTCAGTACGGTACGCGGTACACTTCTCGTGCTAGAATTATTCTTGCTGAGTCCAGGACAAGTTTCGGGCTTGTAACTCATATGAAATATCCTTAGGCTGGCACTGCATTGGAAGGGCTCTGCAGACTGGGTCGGTCAGGCAGGGGTTTCTGTTACACATTCGTTGGTCAACAAACATGCTACTTTTCACTATAAATCGGCAGGTTTAAAGATCTAGTTGGGAAGGCGTGCTAATCCAAAATGTAGGGACGGCGCCAGGTGAGGAAAAAGCCGAATTCGGACGTTTGAATAACCCTTATTATGGTAACATATGTGAGCGCATGATAATAAAAGCTATTACTTGCTGAGACAGCGAGACGCATACAACTCAGCCAGCACATAACATTTTCCTACACCTGTGGGTTACCCTGTCGAATGTGTATGCTGGCAGGACACCAATTATAATATTACCATGGAAACCCCTTAAAAGCTGAGGAGCTCATCATGCAATTTGCGGTCAGCCGTACGTATTTGTCACCAGTCCCTACTCTTTGGCGTCAAAGCACAACTGAGGCGTACAAACAGCTGTCATCGCTTTCATGGCTCCTTACGACCGGACAATATACTTGCGAAAGATATTTTGTACAGCTGAGTAGATAAGCTGCCTTGCACATAACATTATGAGCTGTTATCCATAAATAACGTTGTCAGTATGGGCAACTCGTGGACTTCTTGGCTGTGGCAAGTATTTTATCCCTGAAGCGGAAATCGTTACGTCAGGAAGGGCGCTTTTGCAATCAGTTAAAATTTTATTTCATTGGATGTCTCTAGGTAAGCACCCACGACTTGCGGGATTGCCGGGATGTTAGGTAAACTACTCGCCATCGCCGTTCTACTCACGACTTCGCTACCGCGGTGCAACAATGCTCCTGCCCTGTGCACCTCAGCAGCTTCACTAGGCAAAGGGTTCCGCATGCCTTAAGCTGCCGTATTGCTATGCCGCGTCGACTCGCTCTAGTAATGTCGCCTGCGATGTCGCCTTGCAGTGCCCGAGGCCGCGAGGGCCAGCGGACTCCTGCTGACAGATGTGACCGGGCGGCGCGCGTAGGCTCCTGTACCTGTGCACGACGGTGACAACCGACGACGACACCGCCGGTAGGCTCCTCCATCTATCTCCCTCTTCTCGCTCGTCGCCGCGACCTAGTTATCACAGACTGCCCAACCGGTCCCATCGCATCCAACAGGCCACATGTCCCTAACGGGTCGATCGGAGGGACCACAAACGGGCGAACCACCCCACAGCGGAACGTTGGACGCGCTCAGCAGCGAGGCCACCAGCGGCGGGGAGCCCTCCGAGGAAGGTTTAAAACGCGCCAATCTTAGCAGCAGCTGCGGCTGTAGCAACAGTCAAGTTTGCCAATGCTGTTGCTGTTGCAGCTGTGGCGGTGACGCAACCCATATGATCGACGGCGGCGCTGGTGGCGGTGAGGGATGCATCGGCAGCAGCGGCGGCGGCGCTGGTAGCCCATGCTGCACCTGCGGCCGCCGGCACCGCGCGCGGCGTAACGGCATCTTGTCCATCCGCCGCCGCCGTAACGGCTTTCTCTCCATTCGGCGTCGACGCAACGGCGTGCTGGCGGTGGAGGAGGACGGCGGGGACGGCTCCTGGGACGGCGCCGCAAAGCGGCCGGCGTCTGGTCTAGCATGCCGAACTCAAGGACCGTTTGACGTGCCCGACGGCACAAGGTGTTGCTACTGCGCTGGCTGCTGCCGCGGCGGCGTCTTGAGTGACGGCGGTGAGGCCGAGGACGGCGGCGCCGCAGCTGACGGTGGTTCGCCGTGTTCTGCGACCCGCGGGCTGCTGTTATCCGGCGGCGGCGGGGGAATCAGGACGGATCGCCTGGTTGGTGCCGTCCCGACGGTGGGTGGGAGGCAGCCGCTGGGTGATAGCGGAGGAGGCGGAAAAGGCGGCACCCGCAGCAGTAGCAGTAGCAGCCCCCCGGCGGGGCAGCCACCACCACAACCATCTCCTCCGCTTCCGCTGCCGTCGCAGCTGCCGTCGCCGCAACAGAAGCCAACCGCACGGGAGTCCAGGCAGAGCGATGAAGCGGCGGCCGCCAGGGTACCGCGCCGCGGCACCGTCCCGATTATGCTGCCTGGCCCCCCGCCGCCGTCACCGGCCCTACAACAACAACAACAACAACAACAACAACAACAACAACAACAACAACAACAAGACCAACATCAACAACGACAACAGCTGCAGACGGTTGGAAGCCATTCAAAACCGTACCCAAATCCAGATCTAAATTCAAACCCAAATCTGATTTTAGTTTCAAACCCGAACGCGTGCATTGTCCAGCAACGACTGGAGGAAGGACCCCCGGGGCGGAAGGGCGCTCTAGGCCCGACGTCGCCGCCACAGCAGCTACAGCAGCGGCAGCAGCAGCAAGAGGAGCATGAGTTGCTTCAGGAGGGTTTGAGCTCTTGTCCCGTCGCAGATGCTACAGCCGGGGAGGTGGGCGAGTACGGCGGCGCCGCCACAAGCGCCGTTGTCGAGATAGGGTCACGTGGCGACATTGGCGTGTACGACATCTACAGCTACCCGCGGTCCTGCCTAAGCTCACCTGTCGTACGGCCGCATCCCCCCGTTTTTGGATCGTCAGTTAGTGGAAGAGTGTTGGCGCAACCGCAGCTTGGAAAGAGCACATTTCCAGGCGCGGCGCAACAACTCAGCGTTCCCGGAAGCACGCAACCTGGCGGCGCTGTATCGACGCCATCCCTGTACCGGTACGACATGGGATCGCGATGCAGCTCCCAGGGCGGGAGCGATGCGGCCTTGGGAGTCGTCGTCACGATTGCTGGCGGCGGCGGCGGCGGCGGAGGAGGAGCGGAAACGGCGCCGCCACCGTCGCCGCCACCGCCACGGCCGCCGCAGCACCACAGTCACCTGGAGTCAGGACCGGTCGTACGACATGCTCCCGGCGCCGCCGCGACCGCTGTGATCTGCAACCCCCGCGGAAGCGGCGGCGGCAGCAGCAGTAGCAGCAGCAGCTGTAGCACGGCCACGGCCACCATGATGATCGGCACCCCGAACAGCAGTAGCAGCCACGTCGGTGGTGTGTTGGGGGCCCACCCTGCCGGCGGCAACCAAGTGGGGTCATCTGGAAAGCCCCATCGTCCCAGATCCCCGCAGTTAGCGACAGCAAGTGCAGGTACGGCGACAGCCGGTACAGCGGCGTCAACAGCTACAGCGGCGGCGCCAGTATTCAAGGCGATAAGCCCCGGTGCCGCGAACGGCGCTGGGTTACTGAGGTTGTGTACCAATCCAGAGCAGGCAGCACCCAATCGGGCGGCACCCGCGGCAGGAGCGCCCGCAGGCATCACCGCGGCTGCCTCATCGCCGTACATTTCGAGCCAATCGTCGTACACGCCCGGCTACCACCGTAAGCTCATGCCATCAGCCAGCCAGTGCGAGCACCTCAGACAGCCCGAGTCCATTACGGCATATCCCGCCGCTGCCGCCGCCGCGAGCAACGGCAGCGGCGGTGCTACGGTGGGGGCGTCGTCCGTCGCGACGCCCAGTATCGCGTCTACGACTGCTGGCGCCGGCGCCACCGCCGCCGCCGCCGCCGCCGCCGCCACTGCGACCGTATTGGTGGCCGCGCCGTGCAAAGTGTCGCATAGGCCGCTGCCGCGGCGCGCACGCAGCCTCGCAACGCTGGCGGCGCCGCCGCACGTGCACCCCGCACGGCAGCCGCTGCCGGGGCCTGCACACGTTGGGTTGGCGGCCCACGTGTCGCTGCTGCCGCTGCTGCACTCGCCCTGCCAGAGCACTACAGCGGACTGGGCGGGTGGAGCGATGCGTGCACGCGGACCTGGCAGCAGCCCCAAAGACAGGCCGCGTCGCAGCGTCAGCACATTGACCGCCGTCGGTTACCAAATATCCCTGGAGCCGCCGCCGCTGGGTGCTGCTGCTGCCGCCGCCGCTGCTGCTGCCAGCTCTGCCGGCCGTCCCCAGGGCGCTCTGCAACTCGTAGGCGTCTTCGGCGTGGCGGTGGGAGCCCCGCCAGGCGGGAGCGGGTGGATGGGGGCCAGCAGCAGCACCACCAGCGGCCCGCCGCCGCCGCCGCGGCCGCGCCGGCCTTCCTTGTGGTCCTCCGCCACGTCGTCGGCTGTGCCAGAAGTTGAGGTGGAGGACGGTGTGGGCGGCGGCGATGACGTGAATCATGATGCTAGTGTTGGGAAAGCGGATGTTGCGGAGGAGCTGGGGAGCCGCCTGCACCCGCAGTTGTACGGGTTCGCTGACCGTGGCGCTCGGAGCGCCGCCAGCCCCAGCAACCTCGGCGGTAATGGCGGTGGTGGTGGCGGTGGTGTTGGTGGTGATAGCGGCGGTAGTGAGATCCCGGTGCCTGATTGGAGCGGTACGGCTTGCGGCGGCGGGGGCGCCATTGAAGCGATGCACCTCTCCCCGGGTGCTGATCGGCAGCAGCAGCAACCGCGACAGCAGCCGTCGCCGTCGCCGCCGACGCAGCAACAGCTGCAGCAGCAGCAGTACCTTGCGGCTGTAACCGCTACAACCTTGGCCCCTCCACTGTCGTACAGGTCCAGCGGGGTCCCCCGGGCGCTCTCGGGTCCCGAACCGGTTAACGGGTACGGCATCCGAGGCCCCGCTTTTGGCAGCTTAATGGCGGCAGGCCCTGCCGCTGCCGCTGCCGCTGCTTCTTCTGTCGGCGGTGGTGCTGTCGGCGGCGGTATGCACAGCACGCTCCCGCTCGCGACGACGCCTTCGACGCCGCCGTCGTCACAGCAGCACCAGCACCAGCAGCACCCCCGGATGTCAGTAGCGGCGCCGTCGCCGCTGTCGCCGCGAGGCAACAGTACGGTCACGCAGGGCGCTAGGCTGAGCCGCTGGGTACAGCCGCTACGCCAGCTTATGCGATCCTCAGCTGGCAGCGGACAATCCGCCAAAGCGCCGTCGCCGCCGTCGTCGCCGTCAACGTCTGACATCTCACGGCAGCTAGACGGCAGGGCTGATAGTGGTAGCGCTGGCAGCGGCGGCGGCGTAGCGTCGTCGCCGCCGCCGCCGCCGCCACCGCCGCTATCACCTTCAGGGCCTGTTAACGAGCGCACGTTGAAGCACCGTCGGCCGTGGACCAGCGCAACGCCACCGCCGTTGGCATCAGCGTCGGCATCGGCGGCGGCAGCAGCGTCCGGCGGCGCAGCAGCGTCGCCGCGTCGGGAGCTGCAACAGCCGACTTCCATCAGCCTGCCCCCCATCTGGAACAGCAGTAGCAGTAGCAACCCGTCGTCACCACAAGTCACGGGGCCGCGATAGTAGCTCGGTAGCTTTGTACGGCAGGTGTGCACGGCGGGAGTCAACCTCTCTGAAGTTGGTTGGTTGTGGAGGGAGGGGAGGGAAAAAGCGTCTACGTGTGGTGACCTGGCTCGGTCCCTCTGGGCAGGCAGTGCGGATTCGAATGCGAGGGCGGTGCGAGAGAGAAATGCACGGCGGGAGAATGGAGCGGCTCTATTGAAAAAATTTGAAAAAAACCCTACGTATTAGAAGTACGGAAGCACGGGATGGTGTTTGGAGTTTTGTGGGTGTATGGCTGGGCGGTCCTGACGGCGGCGGTGGCGGCGGCGGCGGCGGGGGGGAGGGGGGGCCGGCGGCGGCGGCGGGGGGATTCGGGACTTGGACCTGGAAAGGGAGGGCGCCGCCGCGCTGGGAAGATCCTCTATGAGGTTGCTCATGAGGTCAGTCAGGATATCACGTGAGGATATCACGTCACATACACACATACAGACCTATTTGCGACACCGCATCGATGTTAGCGCGCAGTTTGCCTCGTGCATGCTTGCCTTCCTTGCGTCCTTCCTTCCTTCCTTCCTTCCACGGGTGGTGGCCGTCCTCGCGCCCGTCGTTGCGCGTTTGCCTGTTTCAGGTTTGTTGTTACGGTTGTGGTTGCAATTGCGGTTATGGTCGTTGTTAGTTGCCGCGCCAATGCCGTTACTGATGACCTTTGCTGGAGCCGCTTTTCGTTGCGTATGTGTGTGTTTGCGTGTGTGAGAGAGGACGTGGAGAGGACAATTTGGCGAAGTTCTTTTGGTGGTAATGGTGGTGGTCATGATAATGGCGGCGGTGGTGCTGCTGCTGAGTGTGTGTGTGTGTGTGGGGGGGAAGGTGGCTTCTAGGGGGTTTGACACGGGGTGTTCGTGCGGCGGGTGCCGTACCGGCGCTTGTGACGGCAGAGCCCCTGCAGCGGTGGGAGCAGGAGTAGCAGCCGCAGCTGGAGCGGCTCGGGGAGCCCCCTTCCCCCTCCCCGTCGTGTGTGGTTCGTCTTTCCCCCCTCCCCTTCCCCCCTCCCCCCTTCCCCCGGGTGAACGCGGCGGTCTATGCTGTGGCGACGCATGACATGGCTTACACATGCACTCGCTACGCAATGCCGGGCCAACCCCAGTTGCCGTTCCGCTCCATCGAACGGAGTCTGTCCTGTCCTGGTCTGGGCAGTACAGGGCAGTACAGGGCAGGGCTGCGGCCTCGGGCGTTAGGCGACGAGCAGATGATGGGCGGGCGGGCGGGCGGGCAGGGGTGGGCACTGAAGATTATCATTCTCAACAGTCGTTATTATTGTTGGTTAGCTTCAGATGCGATGTTGAAAACCCTGAGTTGAATAGAGGATCCTGACGTACGTGTCAATGTAGATGTAGACAGGACAGATGCAGCACACGGCCATTGGCGCATGTTTGGAACACAAAGACGTCGACGTCGACGACACCTGGAGCCCCCGTGCACGTGACCTGGTGAGGTGGCCCCCGACATGTATCTCCTCGCATGGAAAGAGCTGTCACGGTAGTGGGTAGCGAGCTTCACTTTCCATTCCTCGTGCGTGTGTATGTATGTATGTATGTGTGTATGTGTGTAAGGGAAGGGAGAGGTCTTCAGGTGTGGTGGGAGCTGCGCTCTGGGGTAGAGTCGTTCGTCTGCTGCTGGCCCCCGGCAATGTACGTCTGTATGTACGTCTGTATGTGTGTCTCCGCGTATATACACATATTTGAGAGCAAGCAGCGGCAAATGGCGGTGGCTTCGGCGGCGGCGGCGGCATCTGGACATGGTGGCAAATCATTTCCCGCCTGGAAGACAAAACAGCAATACACGAAGACCCGCTTTGGGGTTATGCACGCGTGAGGGGGAACGGAAGGGGGAAGCTCTCGATGGCGATGGTGGGTCATTTTGCTGATTTGATCGAAAGATATGCCTCTCGGGAGGACGGAGTCTAAAAGGGTGGTGAGGCCGGGGGGCGCACCACATGTTCTAATTCCACAATCACATTCCTTAATTGCATTGCTGACTAACCGTAAAGAGCCAGTGTGTATGTGTGTGCATATGTATGTGTACGTGCTTGCTCCGTGTACATTCTGTGTACCACAACCTGCACGAGAAGAAAAAATAGAGAAAACACCAACGACGCGGGAGGAAAAAGATCAAGCAGGGCTTGGAGCATGCGCACCAGCCCACCGAGAGCGGGGATGTCGGGATGCGCTCACTGTTTGTATGGTCTGTGTGTGTGTGTGTGCGTGTGTGTGTGGAGTATCTGACACTGGCCAGGGGCTGCTGCCCAGCCCCAACGGAAAGACCGCCTAAGCTCTCTCCCTAAGCGGACGGGAGAGGGGCGTGAGCGGCCTCTGCCCCCTCCTAAGCAGAGAGAGAGTGTGTGAGAGAGTGAGAGAGAGTGTGTGTGTGTGTGTGTGTGTGTGTCGTAACGGTGGTGATACTGGAGGCTGATAGACGCCTCGTGGCGGCATTTTTATCTCGCAGTGCGCAACTCGTCAACGCGTCCCTGGGGGTCCACACTTCAACACACACACATACACACATACACCGCATGAGCCGCTTCCTGTCCCCGGCTCGGATCTCATAAATTTCAAGGCACAAAAAAGGGGGAGGGGTTTAGCCGCACACGGTGTGTGTGTGTGTATCATCCGGGTGTTCGATTTTATTTCGACCAGATGGTGGTCTGGATGGATTGCCCGCCGTGCGACCCACCACATGGGTCACATCCGACGGACATACGACCCGTGGGTCATATCGACTGCCTGCGGGTTACGACACCACCACCGGTTTTCAGCGCCAATTGACTGGCCAGTAATATGCTTCTTGTGTGCAGGTCTCGGTGGCGAAGGCTGCCATTGCGCTTTTGCCTGTCTGCCTGCCCGCATGCCTGCCTGTCTGAGCTAACGTGCGACTCTTGTCTGTCTGTCTGTCGGTCGGTCGGTCGGTCGGTCAACCCGTCTGTATCTGTGTGCCATTGCACGCGCACTCGCGCTCTCGCCTGAAAAGGAGAAACGCGGCGATGTGGGTCAGAGGTCTCTCATCCCATCGCGCGTCGCACCACCTAGCTGCATGTCGCCACGGCGGGTAGGCGAGCCGAGCCGTGATCGCAAAACCGAGGAGCGGGGGGTCAATGCCAACTGGACAACTTGCCGCTACGCATCGCCCTGTGACGTCATTCAGCATTATCGCGGCTGCGTCTGCTGCTGCTATTGCCGCCTCTGCATTTGCTGTTGTGGTTGCTACTACTGCTGCAGTGGCTGCTGCTTCGTTTAGTAATTTTGTGCTCTGCTGACCTCTGCGAGACGCACCTCAGCGGGTTCTCACCACCTTGCATGAAGGGGGAACTGCATTCAGTGCTCCCGTCCCGCATGCATGTGCATGTGCACGTGTGTGCCTGTATGTATGTACGTGTATATGTGTGTGTGCGAGAGTTCCAGGAAGGGTGTTGCCCATGAACGACATTTTCCCCTTGTGAGAATTCGTGTATGTACATGTACATGTCAAACAAAGGGATGTTGTTTGCGTGTATGTTGGAAGGAAAGCGTTCGGAAGGAGCAAGGTGCCGGGGGCGTTGGTCGGTTGAGTCTCGTTCAGGAGATTTGGGGGAGGGAGCGAGGGCGAGGTTGCGAAAAGGACATGCACGGGAGCCTCGGTGAAATACAGACGAGTGCGTGAAGTGATCATTTTGAGTGTTACTGATGGTTCTCATGGGGGGTGGGGGAACCGAGCGCGGTGAGACGCATCATTTTGCGCGCGATCCTGCGTGGTGTGGGCTTTTTACGGAGCGCGGTGGTTGTTGAAAATAATGTTAACGTGTGCAACAGGGCTTTAAGTTACAAGTTACAAGTTACAAGTTACAAGTTCCGCACACAAGTGCGGGTGTGTCCGTAAAAGCCGGGAGGGCCATGGACGTGAAAATTTGGAACCATTTCTCGATTTGTGCGTGGTATTTAAGCAGGTGGGAGTATTAATGTTGTAAGGAGGAGGGGGGCTTGAAAGTTAGCGATGCCAATGCATCGTGAAAGAAAGGACAGGATAATATTTTTATGGATGTGCATGCAAGTGATGTTGGCCTGATGTGCAAGATGCGCATGAATTCCCTTAGCCTGTGTTGACGTGTGCCATTTTAGTTCATATGATGTGCGCCTTATGAGTAATGGTTTTGGCTTGTGGGGAATCTGTTGTCGTTCCGTCCGATTCCCTGGCGTATGCAACATAGCCATTGCAACAAGAAAATGGAAAATGCGACGGTGGAGAAAATCGCCACGTGGCTGCGGCCCGCGGGGGAAGGTAATTCTGCTGCTTGGCATATACTTCTGGTGTCGCCTAGTTTAATGCTGTGCTTCGCAGTTTGCCGCAATCACAGGTTCCCTTGGGTGTTGGTTGGTGGGTTGTCGTTGGGTTGCAGTTGATCGTGCAACCAATCCGGCCACTCTTGTAAAAAAATATATTCGGCACCGGCTTTGCGGAATGCACGGGCATATTCTTGGAACAGCGCATGCGGGAGCTGCCTCAGCCAGCCAGCGAATTGGCCAGGAGCTGCCATGAGGGTCGCAGATGCACCAGATCTGACCCAGGATAGAGTTGCATCCACAGGTGTGCGCATGTGCTTTGGATGAAATTGTCGGCAGAGCTAAGCCGATGGGTTTCTGGGTTTCATCGATCAGACACCCCCAACCCCCAGCAGGACACGTGGACTGGGCGACATGCAAATGGGGACGGTGATGGTCGACGGCAGCAGTGATGCAAAAGCCGCTGAAGCGCTGGATGCAGCTGTGGACGGCCATGGCGATGTTGAGGACAACGGCATGGGACAAGTTGCGGGTGGCCACAACCCCGTGAACAGCGTTGGGTGCTACTGAACTTCAGGAGTAGCTGATTGCATTTGCTTTCCGTTGGAGTGTCCATCCTGATCGTCAGCATCTATCTGGTTCGCATTTCAGCTATATATCTCCGAGCGAGAGCTCTTGGCATCCTGGCTCTGCTTGGTTGGTATCCTGGTCGGTTTGATTTCCCGCCCAGTAGTGTTACATACACGATGCCATGTGTTCTGGTGAGGTGCCGCGCTTCACATGTGTGCACACCGGGATAAACAAGGACGACGTGCATCGGAGCAAATGGGCATATGTAGGAAAAATTCGTTGTTTGTCATCATATGTTCCTAGGGCTGAATTTAACATAACGTTTGGAGGGGAGTGCAAGCGTACAGGAATTCAACCCATTTGTGCGCCATGGGTAGCCAGGTTCGCTACTTTGATCGGAGTCGATGAGGTTGCGCGATGCGCGAGGTGTCACCTTGCAAGCGCGACTGCAGCAATGGCCGTTGTATGTGGGCACTAGGTTTCCTCCAGCGGTACAACGGACTTTGCCTAATTCAATAGCAAACCTGCCGGGACACCCGGCTGAGACATGAAAGCGGACCAACCACGTTCTTCCCCAGCGCGCATCTCGCAATTCCAACACAACATCCTTTATATATTTTACACCAGTAACTTGCTAGGGTTGATGAACGAGAAGAAACTCGACCCCAACAAAGTCGCGTTTGTCATACCACCGGTCTCGCCAACCTTTAAGCCCTAAAGAGCTCAATAATTTCAACTTGTATTCTTGTTATTATGGGGACAAATATTATGGAAGGCCAATTGCCACCCAGCTTGGACGACGAAGGCATTTGCAACCTTTTCGGTTTCACGTTGCCAGGCTGGAATGCCGCACGTCGACGTCGCTATCGCACATGCAAAAACTAAGCAGATATTTGTCCCCATGATAGCAACAATACAAGTTGAAATTATTGAGCTCCTTGGGGCTTGAAGGAAGGCGAGACCGGTGACATGACAAACGCGACTTTGTTGGGGTCGAGTTTCTTCTCGTTCGTCAAACCTAGGACGTTACTGCTGTAAAAGACATAAAGTATTCTTTGTTAGAATCGTGCGATGCGCGCTAGGGACGAAGGCCGTTGTTCCGCTGAAGGGAGGCTTCATGACTCCGCGCGCCTGTGCTGTATGTCTGTATCTTCCTACCTATATCTTCCTGCATGTAACAGCTCGAAGTCATGCTTCTATGTCATCTCTGTATTTTGTAGTCCCGGACCGCTATACGGCGGTGGTAAAACATTGACGAGCAGCGGTGGTAAAACATTGACGAGCAGCAGACGGTGCTGGTGCAAATGACATTAATGAAGTACACGTATTAAAGACCTCATATTTATCAAGTTACTTTATCATCAAAATGTCCCTGGGTGACTGCTATCTGTGTTCGACTTGTTTTTCCTCGTTCATGTCATTAAGTATAACAAGTTGAATGACCCGACATATTCGTCGCATTGTTTATGATTTCATCAAGATTGTGCGCAGCAACGTCGTTCCGAATAGAGTGCCCCGTCCAGCTGCCGGATTCTACGCAGCATGGAAAGCGCTTCATATATGCCTAGCTCTGTTGCTTATACAATGGGGACACAATGGCTTCAGCGCCTGCAAAGGCAGCGCGATGGCCCATTTCGTATCCGGGGCAGGCTCTTCGAGGCTGGGACAACACTGGCACGGCCGGCTGCTTGTCAGCAGCTCTGGAGTGGCAAATGTGTCAGATGGCTCCCTCTTTGTGGCCGCCTTGCGGGATCCAGCTGTCAAACGAATCGTTCTCACATCTCCACTGGTCGATGTCCCGCCTGATACCTGGGAGGCGGTCGGCGGCAACCTGCCCATCCCCATTACCCGCAACTTGACGTTGGAAGGAGACGAGGCGGACTGGCCGCTCCTGCGCCTCCATTACGTGAGGGACGTGGTAAGCAGTGGCGGGCGAGCTGTGCATACTTACTTAGGTACACTATTGTGTTATTTCATACACAGACATACGATGGTGTGTTATTAGTGCAAGGGTGGTGCATGCATACTAGGTATCCCCGTGCTACCTACTTCCTCAAGGGTCACTAGTGGTTCGATGGTGGTAGGTAAATTGCCCCTAGTCGATGAACAGTGGTAATATGGGATGAAGTAGACCTGCGAGCTGAGACCAGGAATGGAGTCGAGCCGCCGTCGCTCAACTAGATTCCGTTGGATGTCGTTGGTGGGTGCGGAACCTGAACGATCCACTGAGAAGTTGACTAGGGTGACTGGATGAGGGTGCCCCGAAATACCGGGGAAGGCAGGGTTTCGCCGGGTAGCGGCCACGGGAGAGAATATGCCCCCCCAGTCCCACACACTATAAAGAGGACAATGTGCACCATACACACCATGTATCAAGTTGCCAGCAGGTATTTATGGCGCCCAAAAAGGATGTCAAGCCGGTGTCACCATCTATGGTTTGAACTTTCTGTGCAATATATGCACACGTATGCTGTTGCTAGCCTGAAGATGTCCCACATTGCTACCGCACTTACATGTACATCTCATCCGCCACTCTTGTGTTCCTTGTCATGTGTCATCAGGTTCGGCTCATGGACACGGTCATCTGGGTTATCCGCTTCCTATTCCTGGACGGCGCAAACGGAGATAACAACTATCGTGATCAGGGCAAGTTAGCTGGCGTTACTCGCTTGGTGGTGTACACATGCATGCATGCATGCAGCCTGTAAAGCCACAGTGGAATCGCAGCTATTACACTGCTGTTCATGTTGTTCGCTTCGGCTACCGTTCCTCCAGGACAGAGGTGCCGTACATGCCACACACTGGTAGTCAGTGCTGGCTGCTGCACCAGGCTTCACTCGCCTTTCCTCCAACTTGCTCCGCGTCTCATAACCGATGCACGAGGATGACTAACCTATCACATCAAGCATTTCGATAGCAGGTTGACAGGGGCTACCTGCTTGCGAGTCGATGAGGCTCACTACTGCCAGCGGGCGACGGCCCCATCAGTTTATAGCATGTACAGCCAGGCATGACAAACTGCTTGACCGATGTTGTGCAGGCTTTTCCTTCCTGGCTGCCACGTTGCCAAACCAAGCATCAGAAATGCAGTTCGGGCCAGCAGCCATGTCAATGAGTAAGTCCAACCAACCGTGCTTACCTTGATGCCCAACATCCAGTACAGCCACGCATGCATGCATCCACCTCCATGCGCTGATGATTTACACTTCTTTCATCACTGGTAATTGGGGAATGCATGCACGTGTTGACGTGGGCATGAGCTTACCATTTACACTGGTATGCCAGCACTCACTATGCATATGCATACTGGTAATGAGCAAGAGGCCAGAAAGTCTATTCCAGCAGCATGGTGCCTGGAGCATGCACTCATGCATCCATACACGCACGCGGACAATCCCGTTAGCTGTGTTCTGTCGCCATCAGCAGCATCAGCAGATATCATAAGTACAGTGGTCGCGGTAGTACGGTGTGGCCTTCTTCAGCAGGGCGCATGTAATGTAATGTAATGTAATGTTGTTACAGAGTGCGAGGCTTCGGGGCCAATAGGGGGTCCATATGCATGTGTGTGGTGACGGGTTTCACTCACTCCTGCTGCACCCGCGTGTGTCGCCAGGGTTCTGCTTCCCATCCAAATTGAAGCTGCAAACCGTAAAGACAGTCGAGAGGCCGGCGAAATACCCGAATGCCAAACAGCTGGTCCTGCGGGATATCCAGTATCCGGAGGTAGGTGGTAGGTTGACCACTACGCATGACTACCACATCGGCTGCATGCCCGCAACATCGCCTTGTGCTGCGATGAAGGCCTGCGTGGCAGCTTCCTTGACTACAGGTAACAAGTTGTTGTTACGGAGTAGGAGGCTTCTGGGCCCATGGAACACATTTGGAGTGTCATATCTAGGATTGAACTCCGTACAGCACCGTCCACCATTACCACACTGTACTGTACGCCATACGAACTGAGGCGGTTGCTTCTGCCTTCTAGAATCCTCATCATCATGTCACTCGAACATTCGTAGAGACAGAGGGTTCAGCGATCTCACCGCCAGTCCAGCGTGGTGCGAATCTCGGTCCATCAACTGTGACCTCAACTAGCCACATCTCCGCAGTCGTAGCCATAATCTCACGCTGCCGGCAATGTCGGGGGTCTCCCCTGGAGTCACATACCCTGGAGGAGTTTGCCTACGTATGCATTGATCATCTTGCTTGTTAAGCCTTGATCCCTGGCTGCAACAGGTTGGCTGCCGCAACGGGTCCTCCGTCCCGCCGCTACAGCGGTGTTGGCCAGATGGTGCCCTCGCAGTGGAGATGGTGGGCAACGGCAACCGCATTGACCCGTCCTCAGACAAGTCCGTCCCCACCAACACCATAATCCTTCTTCAAAATGTCACCTGCCTGTGTGAGCACCCCGTGAGCATCACATGCCTCAAAGAGCGCCAGGCCGAGCCCCTTGTCTGCTTCCAGGAAACCAAGCGCCAGTTTGAGAATGACACGACGTCTTTCTTAGACGATTACCGACCAGATCCGCAGCTTCGGGCCCTTGATGTTAAGGCCTCTTCACCGCAAGTGAAGCAGACGCAGCGACAGGACAGCGCACCGCCGGCGGCAAGCGGCGTGGATGGAAACCAGGCCCGCAGCCGTGCAGTGGTAGTAGGGGCTGCAGTAGCAGGTGTGGGTGGTTGATGCTGGACAGGGCGGGGTGGGCAAAAAAAGACAGCGGAGTGAAGGTACACGTGCATGTTCTGCACATGCCACATGCCAAAACGGCGGTTTGAAATGTTGTGCAGGGAGCATGTTTCTTGCTCCTATTTTTTAGGTTACATTTCTGATATACCTCCGGAAAAGCCATTTCTTGAGGACAAGGATTAAAGATCGAAAGGTTGCAGATCCGAATCCAAGACGGATCGCAAATTGTTTAGAGAGTGCAGCTTGTATAGCCCAGTAGCAGGGTTCGAGTCCGCCCCGGAACGGTTAATGTCCCTGTGCAACGATTGAATGTGCAGCCCGACAAGTGCGCTTCATGATCATGGCACCGCAGAGGGTGCCTGATGGCGGGTGGGCTGGTTGAGCCCCCACCGCATTCCGTCGGATACGTGCCTACCACCAGATGACATGCACACATACAGACATGAGCTCATGATCACGACCTGTTCATGCACGTAACAAACATGACGCGTATGCAGGCACCGTGGTTACCGTGTCCCTATTCGCGTTGATGGTGGTGGCTGCTGTGCGCGTGAAGCGGCAGAACATCTTCGGTCGCAGCTGCCTCGAGTCGGGAAGGTAAGGGAGATTGACTTGGTGTCACACACACACACACACACACACACAAACATACATACACACACGCACCCAGTCACTCTCATCACCCCCCAATTATTCTTCTCCACTACAGCGCCGCGTGTTTATACGGGTTCTTAATATCGCGCTTCTGTTCGACATCTCCTTGAAAGATTTAAGCAATGTTTACAGTTTTCCACTGAAAAAGGTTATAAGACGTCGTTCGATTACGGAGCTCACTTCGATAAAGTTGTTCGCGTGTGCCCCCAATCGCCGCTTCCCTTATCGCGTCTCAGATCAATAAAACACATGCACACGCACGCTTTTGTGAGAAGCTAGCAACACATAGCCCTATTTGCTTAGTAGCTACGAGTTTGTGATAGGGGATGACTTAAGGGGGAGCCCGCCCTAGATCATTAAATGGCGCCGTAGCAATCATCCCCTTTGTGTGGGGTGGTGTGTTTTGGGTCATGCCTTCCTAGCCGCTCACCCAGTCATAACAAACGCTGCTGGTCACCCACGTAAGCCGGCCGTCGTGCATCATGGCTGGTAGCTTGCAGGTTTCCTTCACGCGACGTCTGCTGCCGCTAGCTCTCAGCTTTTCCCCGTCCGGCCCCCATTGCTGCTGTATGTAACGTATGTGTGTATGTGCGTATCTGCCAACAGTTGCCCAGGCCCAGCCTCTCAGCTGAACATTACTGGTGCTGCATGTGAGAACGGGAGCGGTGGAAGCGGGGCCTCATCTGCGACCCCTCGTAACCAACTTCCGAAGTCAGGCGAGTCCGCCAGTCAGCTAGATGCGACCTGGCTGCTGTCTAGCTGCGCTGCGTGCTGCGGCGTCCTTGCCTGACAGAGTACAGTCTGCGGCGTCCCTGCCTGACAGAGTACATTGCTTAGGTCGTCAAATGATGGAGTACTTCAGTTCTCGGCAGTGATTACCCTACGATGTAACTACTCATAGATGCTGGCTGCTGCCCGTCCGGTCCATCCATCCGCCATCTATAGCCACACGGTTAATATTCCTAATCACTGCTGCACGCAACCGCTCACCCTGGCATGTCCTTCCCTGGTACGGCTGTTCCACTTATCCCCCTACCGCTGCATTACCAGAAGTTGCAGCGGAACCAGGGGAAGTGCAGCCTGGCGAGCAGCAGCAGGTGGTCGGCACCAAGCCGACCTTGGCGATGCCTCTGGACCAGGCTGCTGTGGTCATCACCCCAGACACGCGGCCACAACCCAACCTGGAGCTGCATGTGCGGTTAGTGGACCCCGCTGGTGAGGCTGAGGCTGGCGATGTAATCGGTAGTTATAACAATAACAGTTCCATTGGCGACGACAGCAGCAACAGTCCCACAGCAGGTGCCGTCACGGGTGTCGTAACCCTGCACTCGAAGGAGGCGGAGGTCAGCGGCAGTGGCAGCGGCAGTGCTGGTGGTGTTCCTCCCTGTAGTGGTAGCAGTGTGGTGGAGCTGACTTCGGTGGTACGCGGCAAGGGCACCTTTGGTCGAGTGGTGGAAGGTACTTACCGGGGGCAGCAAGTGGCTGTGAAGCTTCTGGCCAGTGACGGCCCGTGGGGGTGCCCCGTCGAGGCCTTGGCCTCCAGCTTTGCGCAGGAAGTGCAGGTAGGGTGCAAGGGGGTGGGCTGGGGGTAGGTGCGGCTGGGTTTGACTCCCCCCACGCCGCGCATAAAGCGCGCAGGCACGCGCTCGTCAACTACTGCTGTAACTGCATGTCACTCCCAGCAAGTCCGCTCTTGCAGGTAGAGCCAGGTGTGTCCTGCAGTGACGAAGTGGTGCATGCTAGTGGTGCGCTGCTACAGTTCCTGACGGTGACTTCGTAAATCGCCCTTGATCCGTACACTTAGGTGCTGAGCCGCTGTTATCACCCAAATATTGTGCGGCTGCTGGCGGCCTGTGTGGAGTCGCCGCGGCTGTGTTTGGTTCTGGAGCTTATGGAGACTTCTCTGGAGCACCTTATGTACGGAGACCCGACAGCCCCACCAATGCCACTGCCGAAGGCAAGCTAGTACGCCATGTATATGACGTGTACATATGTACGAGATAATGCACCAGAAATGGAGCTGATAGTCGACTTGGCGATATTGGGTGCTGCGTGCAGGGTGGTAGGTGGTGGTAGGTGAAGGGTCATAGCGTTCCTTCACGCGCTCACCCTCCTGCCTGCCTCCCTGTGCATCGTTCGGGTGTTCATACCATGCCATGCCGGCTGCCTCTGGGCGCTTTTGCGCTGCCTGAGGCCCACCCTTACTAAACATGGAAAGGATCATGAGAGATAATGGGAACAAGCGGAACATTGGCCAGGGGCCCTGGCCCAGGGCCTTGTCGTGCATCCGCCCCAACAAGCCTCAGCCTCAGCGACGACCTAACCATTATTCGGTATCTCCACCAAGGACACTGGAAGCTAAAACATTGCTTCTGCCACAACTAACCAACCAAGCAGCACCCTGCACACACGACCCGGGCGCCTAAGTGTGCCCGCATCCATCCGTGCCCCACCCGCTCCTGCTGCTGCTGCTGCTGTTGCTGTTGCTACTGCTGTTACCCCATCAGGTGCTTCATATCGCCATATCCATTGCCAACGCGCTGGCCTATCTGCACCCCACCATCAGTCACCGGGACCTCAAGGTACGGAGTCGTACAATTGCTTGTAACTTGTACTTGCAAGTACAATTGTCGGTGTCGTTCGTGTAGCGGCTAGCTATAGCCAGCTGTCTGCGAAGGACGGACATCTCGCGCATCTAGGTGTATGTGGCTTGGGAAATTAGGAGCTATTCAGCTCAGAGTTACTCGACCCGCTCGGGGGCCTTCACCTTCGCTGGACCCCTCCTTCCTTCCGCTACCTGATACCCCCTCCTCTCGCCCTTGCCCTCGTCCCACTGGCGCCTCTGATGTGCCGCTGGGGTATGGGCGGTGTCGAGTGCATCCTCTCTTGGGGCTGCACGTGGCTCATTTCTGCCCTCCCTTTTGCCCTCCCTTCCCTGTACCTTCTGCCTGGCCTTCTCGCACCTATCAGCCTGCCAACGTGCTGCTCAACAACCCCCACAGCGACCGGCCCACAGTCAAGCTTACGGTACGTGACTTGTTGCGAGTTGAGGAATTGAAGAAAAAGAAGCCACGTACAATGTGGCCACATTCCATTTGGCACCTGCAATCAATTCAGCGGAGGCAGGCCCACTGGGTCTTTATAGTTATGTGTGTAGAGGTATGTATGACCCCCAACTGGTCAGTTGCATGCCATATAAAGCTGCCGTACCGCAACTCTATCGATTCCTGCAGGACTTCGGGCTGTCTCGGCTTCGTGTGACGGTGGCTCCAACGGAGAATCCGAATGCGGGCACGGTGAGCGGGCGGGTGGCGGCAAAGTGAAAGAGGCGACAAGGACCGCAGGATTGAGGAAAGTTAGGCTGCCAGGACGGGGGCAGTGGAATCACACAATCCAAATACGACAAACCAGGGCCCTATGGTGGGACTAACTGTACTCGGCTCCACAGTAGCTCAGGAAACCTCGTAGTGAACCTCTATCTACTCGCCTGGGAAACTCTAGTAGCTAGTACACAGTACGGCTCTACAAATACGCGCGAAGCGCGACCACCAGCATCTCGAGAGGCCTTTTCAGTGGTGGCCAGCTATTACAGAAACCCTCTTCTACCGGTATGATCATGTACCGGTGTGTACGACACTTCAGATGGTCTGAAGTGTAACAACCAGCACCATAAATTTATGGCAGCATGCAGCATGGCATGGCCAGGTTTCGTAGGCTTCTTTAGGTTCTTTCGGTAGCCGCGGTGGTGGCGACGGCGACATCGTGCATAGTTTGTGCACGTAGGCGCTGGCCAGCCATTCCTTTCTACCAGGCTAAAACCGATTGATCTACTCATCCCCCTTATCAATAATCGCCGTACGTCCACGACACTCTACCTGGACCGGACTGCTCATCCCTTCAGCCCGCCTACATGGCACCGGTGAGTTCATTCACTGTGTTGGGGTTATCCATCATTGATGTCATCAGGGCTCTGTGGCTTAAGGGGCTGTGGCTGGGATTGGGCCGGGTGTTGTCATCAGCTGTCCATCAGCTGCCCATCAGCTGCTCTGCTAATGGCTTGCTGGTTACCCAGTTTACCAAGGTGATGATAGGAAAACTGGCTTGAGAGTGTCTTACACTGCAAGCCCGGTTTCCAGGCGCCTTCCGCGCCCGAGAACGTGCATATTTACGCTTATATATCTTTCGGTTTTCTCCGAAAATGCCTTCGGGAGGCTTCGGTGGGGCCCCCGAAGAAATGCTCTAAAAGGCCCAGAATCCGTTCGGAATGCTCCGGGGCGCACAAATTATATCCTTTCGGGCAAAACGGAAAAAAATCTCGCAAAAACGTTCAGGCTCGAATCGGGGTGAAGAACCCATTCACTGAAGACATGTTTTTCCATTCCGCCTACCTTCTGCACCTGCTTACCAGTTTACCCATGTCTGCCTATGTCTAAGTTTGTCTATCTGCCTGCTTCTTTCACATATACGGAACCCCTGGTGCCACCCAACACCCGCCCTTGCTGCTACACACATGCACGTACACAGGAGTGCTTCGACTTGCAAAATAGTCAGGTCACACATAAAGCGGTGAGGGAGGGACCCAGTGACCGCGTGAGGGAGAGAGGGGCAGGCGGATGAGGGGACCTACTTACTTACCGCGGGGCCGCTGGGGGGCCCGCTGGTGAAGCTACACCACCCTGTAACCACCCAACATCATACCGCGGGGCCGTTCTTGTGCTTCTTATCCTGCGCCCGGGTCCAGCAAGCAGGCAGGCTAGGCCGCACTGTGCCACAACCTACCTAGCCCCGAGGGGCCATCACTGACAATAAGGCAGGCAAGCAAGCAATGGCCGGCATCTCTGCATGTTGTATCAATTGTCAATGTATCCCACGTCTCTCGTCATGGCGCCGTAGGAATCTTGTTTATGTTTATGTGTGTTGTCGTGGTGGTACTGACGCCTCCAACAAATCGCCGCGCACCCTGCTGCGCCCTGCTGCACCAGGATATGTTCTCGCTGGGTGTGCTGCTGTGGGAGATGCTGGCCTGCAAGAGGCCCTGGCCTGGCCTGAACCCGCTGGCGGTCGGCGTGACGGTGGGTGCAGGCTGATGGTTCATTCAGTCTGATGGTGATGGTCTGATCACGAACAGTCTCATGGCTGCGGTGACATGCTGCGTGAACCGGCCGTTTAACTGCTGCTTTATTCCGCTAGCTCTCCAGCTGACCACCTGGCCTGCCAGAGGAGCCCTGCAAGTGTTTAAATACACGTATGGAGGTTCGAGGACCCCTCCATGCTAATAAGCAACAGTCCACGGACCAGTGTGCATCATGACACCCCCCGACCAGCAAAAAGACGGGCGGCAAGGTTGGAGATCCTCAAAAAAACCTTCTGTCCAGGGTTTCCATCCAGCCGGATGTATTCGGGAGGTGTCAGCCGCTACTCAGCGTGAATATGTGTCCGCATATACAGGTAGCGTTCAACGGCATGCGCCCTCCCCTGGATGAACTCCTGGCCTCCGAGCGCTGTTCACTCAAGCTGTGTCGTCTGCTGGTAGCGTGCTGGGAGACGGATCCGGACCGACGGCCGGCGGCTGCGGAGGCAACCAAGGAGCTGGCGTTGATCCTGGTCAGTAGTGAAAGGGGGCGGATGAGCGAGGCAAGCTCGACATGCATAGCTGGGGGCATAGCTGCAGGCAAAGGAGGGGCCGGTATTGTGTATGGTCATACAGTCGTTTCGCCAGCAGCCACGTTTCGTGCCTGTTTCGTGTGTAGCACCTGACACCGCCCACCGTAGGCTTAGGTAGCTGCGAGCGCCTGTAGAGGGAAACAACAAAATAGCAAAGGAGGTCACCGCGAGCAGGGGGGCGGGGTGTGTGTGCTGCACGAGCATGGGCAGGTAGGATGGAAGGCAAATCCTGGTCGGAAGTCGTTTTGGCTGTTTCGTGTTGTCAGCTGCGCATTCGTCTTATGCGAGCAACAGGCGCATAGTAGCTTTTCATGATGCCACGTGGATAATTTATATATTCAGGGCTGTCTGCAGCAAATGGTTTTGGCCTACCCAACTCTACCCACGAGGCCCCGCACCAGGCTTCTAGCTTGTCGACCATAGCGTGGTATGCGCGCTGTATTGTGCCGCCGCAGCACCCGGCTTGCTTGCCTTTCCATTCCACATACGTTCCCTAACACACATACGCGCGGTGGTGAACCCGCCTGCAGCAAGGTCAGCAAGGTCAGCAGCTCCAATTCAAACAGCAGCTGGTGCAGCCCGTACTGGATAGGACAGGACAGGAAGGCGGACGCGGCCGTTGTTTGCAGCTACCGACTGCTCCTCGGGCCGAGTTCACTGCCGCAGCCGCTGCTGATGCTCGGGATGGTGATGTTGCCCTTGCCTCGCTGGCACGCGGACCGCAGCAGTCCATTGTCTGGTTATAACTCCCGGATATCAGTGAGGAGGACCTTCGGGGTGATCCCTCATCTTCCAATTCATTATCATAAACAGGAGGAGGAGCAGCAGCAGCAGCAGCAGCAGCAGCAGCAGCAGCAACAGTGGCCTAAGCTAGCTATCTAGCTGCGGCAGACCAAGGGCGGCTGCAGGAGGATGGGATTCATTTCAATTGCGCGTGCAGCCACCAATTATGATGTGTGGGACAAGGGGCATATCTTTACCCGTGGCCGCTACCTGGCGAAACCCAGCCTTCCCCGGTATTTCTGGGCATCCTCATCTAGTCACCCTAGTCAACCTCTCAGTGGATCGCTAAGGTTCCGCACTCACTACCGGCATCCAACGGAATCTGCCGTATTAACGGCGGCTCAATTTCTGGTTAGCTAGCAAGTCAACTTTATCCCAGATTACCACCATCCGTCGACTAGGGCCACAATACCTTCCATCATCTAATGGCTTTTCGACCTTGTTAGGTCTCGATCCCGGGATCTCCCGGGGGCAATGATTCAGGTCCATGCCTTATATTTCTACCAAGTATGTGCGCAGGATCTTAACCGTTTTCTGTTGTTTATGTATCAGTTGGAAGCTTATTAGCTGGGTTCATATATCCTGGCTGGCTTGCTCGCAAGTACATGGTTGCATCTTTCTAGGCTTGGGCTCGTCCGAGCATCACGTACGTGTCTTATGGAATGCATTGCTCAAAAAGATGTGTGCAGGACTTAGCGCGTTGGCGGCCTGAGCGACCATGCTTAGTGAAGTACTGTGCACCTGAACGAAGTAAAACGTGTCACCGTATTATGAGGGCAGCATTTTAGCGTTCCATGTGGTTACCTTGAGTCATGCGCATGTGCACAACACATGGGCGTTTGTTTTGCGTACACAGGCTATTGTTGCTAGATGGCTCGACATACCCCCCATAGAAATTAAAGGACAAAAAGGTGAGGAGAAGCTATGCGCGAAATTGCTGGAGCCGAAAGCAGAGAGAATGCAATATTTTGTGCAAGAAGTTGTGATGTGTGTATGGATGCATGGAACGCTACGTTTATACGTATCGAATGGAGGCATATCCACTTTGGACGGTAAGGAAAACATAAGAATACCGTACGACTGTGTGTGCCGAAAAAGTAAACCTAAAGTATGTTTATGGCCAACTATTTTGCAGGTCAGCGGCCACCCTCCGTGACCGCGGCCTCTAGTTCGTTTTAATACCGCACTGCCAGGGAGGGCACCTGCGGTGTGTGTTTTGCCCTCAGGCCCCCTAGCGCTGGCAAGTGTAGCAGCTGACCGCTGAAAAGGTCTCTCGAGTTGCTGGTGGTCGCGCTCTGCGCGTATTTATAGCACCGTACTGTGTACCGGCTGCTACACAAGGGATTTCTGTGGGGGCAAAAGCCTGGAGCGGGTGCCGTACACGGAGGACGCTGGCATGAGTAAGTGTCGTGCTTGCCACTTTATTTACAAAACCTCCAAACGCATCATCATGACATTGCGTTTGCATCACCTTTTGTGGTTGGTCTCTCCTGGTTTGGAGCTAGTTTGGAGCTTACTAGCATACAAACAGGCCTTCCTTGCAATGTGCAATTAACCATGCAAATGATTTCCGGTTTCCAACCGGATCCTTACACAGGCACCTAATGTGGACGTGTGGCGTGAGCCTTAATGTCTTAGAGGCGTTTGTTAGCTGCTTGCGTGCTACTCAAGTATGGTGCGTGCGTGTATGCGTGCCAAGCGTCTGTAAAATATTGTATGTTCCATATACCCCTACACCCTGGGTTACACTTAAGGGGGGGTTACCCCGTTTTATGCCATAGGGTCAATAGGATTGCCAGTCTCACGGGAACAACTTTGGCTTGTCCAAGCCCCACAAACAGTGCAACAATGTGCCAGCCATGGAGCATGGGAGACGGTATATGGCTGCAACCATGAAAACCAAACCGGCACTGTTACCTGGCCCTTGCCTTACAGAAGGAGCCATTTGTCGAGTTGTTGTTGACTTTTGGGGCCGCCTTCGGGGTTTCGCAGCTCTGGGAATTCCACGGAAAGGTTGGGATTCTGTTGGGGCACATCACCCCTTTTTGCGAATTGTGTCGGGCAAATTTTATGCTCACGGGAGCGATCACCAATGGACGATTAGCTATCACCTATTTTTTGTATTCTCTAATTGGAGGACTTTTGAGACTCAGGCCTCATTCAAAAATGATGGTGAGTCCCGAGCCTTCCCTTTGGTCGCAGTTTTGGCTGTCTAATTGACTTGCTTTGTCTCATCTGTTGCAATCTAGTTTGTATATTAGTCTCTTGTGCAGTGCACGGCCAGCTGGCCCGCTGGCTCTACTCTTCGCGAGTCTGGAGGCCACTGTAACAACCACACACACACACCACAACCACACTGTACTACGCCATACGAGCTGTAAGTCCAAGGCAATTGATCCTGCCTTCTAGGATCCCTCCTTAGCCGTTCACCCGAACATCCGCAGGAACAGAGGGTTCAGCAATCGCTACCAATCCAGCGTTCGAATCTCGGTCTATCAACTGTTGCCTTTAAGCAGCCAGCTACTACAGTCTCGCGCCGCATGTAAATTTGTCGTTACGTGCAAAAATCTTACAAGGCCCATAGGTAATGCAGTTTATGAATAAGAGCCACGCTATAACGCATAATCAATTTGCTTCGGTGTATAGTGAGCGAGTAGCGTGCATCGCCATACCGGTACATCATTATCCGGGTTTCGATCAGTTCGACGGGCGCCACATGGCTGCGGCCCGCGGGGAGGGTAATCCTGCTCGGCCTACTTCGGTGCCGCCCAGTTTGATGCTGCGCTTAGAAGCTTCGCAGTTTGCTAGATTGCTGCCATCGCAGGTTCCTTGCAAGGAACCCAATTGGGTGATGGTTGGGTTGTCGTTGGGATGGAAGTGGACGTGCAACCAAGCCTAAATAAACATATTCGGCTTTCTGCATAATAATCAAATTCAAATTCTCAATCCATTGACTCTTTCCAGGTCTAACCCGGTTGCGGACGGAGTTGATAGCAACTTCGCGCAACGCAAAGCATCCTGCAGGATGAACCTTCTAGGAACAGCAGATAATGGGCGGGCGTCGAACCCCAACTTATTTAGCTAAAGCCGCGCAGACCATTCATGGTCTAGCGCGAAAAGGGCCAAAGGTGCTGACGTGACCTATGAGGTGGACGTTAGCGCACGCTAAACCATGTACACAATGCCTCCAGATGATCGATGCCTTTATACTCCCAACTGGTCTATTATGCGGCACTGTATCGTCGCGGCCGTAATCTTGAGCATCACGGTTGCGGTCCTCCACTCCGGTGTCATTAGCCATGGCCACGAGGACTACGCTTTCTCTGATGAAACATTCTTGCATGGTAGGCAGAGGTAGGCTTAGGTGAAGCGAACCCTTCGGGCCGGGCAACTGTCTGGTAAAGGCTAAGATGGGCTGCTGCCGTCTTGTTGCACCCCTACCTGCGCCTCTACCTGATACCCAATTTAGGCATCCCTGAACATCTCAACAATAACAACAACTCCTCCATTACAGTAGTCCGTTCGCATACAGTTGACCCTAAGTGACCGAAACCACTTCTGCAGCTCCAACTGCTGCCGTCGTTGCTAGCTTTGATTGCTCCTGCAGCGTATCTCGTCTCACACGTGGCCCGCTGCTCACAGTCATTTTGTTTTCCACTGCCCTCCCTTCCCACTGTCCCACCGCCTGTCACGACCGCCACAGGCCTTCCGATACCTAGCTTTCCCGTAGCGCTGCCCCTCGCTGAGCGCATCAACCTCCTGTTCCCTTCAAGCGCCCTTAGCAGCAGTACCAGCAGCAGCAGCAGATCTGACTCCAGGCCCCAGTCCGGTTCCCATTCCCCCCCTATTGATATCATTATCGCCACCACCAACACAACCAACACAACCACAAGCAGCCACGCTGCCCCTCCGCCACCCTCGCGCCTGGTAGTGCTGCCCGACATCCACGGAGATGGTCCTCAGGCTCTGAGGGCCCTACATCTAGCTGGCCTGATTTCCCGTACGACAGCCGCAACCGTCAATAACAGCTTTTCAGCAACCAATTCTTCCTCGTCGCGGTCCTGGTCTTCCTCGGAGACGGAGGCGGAGAAGTCCTCCTCCTGGCAGGGGCATTATTGGCAGGGGCAATGGCAGGAGCGGGACGGGTGGCAGTGGTCGGGTGGCGACACGGTGCTGGTGCAGCTTGGGGATATGGTGGACCGGGGGCCCGACAGCTTGGCGTTGCTGACGTGGCTGGAGAGCCTGAGGGTGAGTGCTTGCGATACAACTTTGGGGGGGGGGGGAGGGGAACGTGGCGGACATCACAGGGCACGGATAAACACATACCTGTCTGTATGCATGTATGTCCCTTGCCTGTCTCTTGTATGTATGTATGTATGTCTCTTGTCTGCCTGCCGATCTTGCAGCGCACCGCGGCAGTCCCCCTCCGCTCTTCCGCCGCCGGGGTTTGCAGCCCCTCCCCGTTCCCCCGGGGCCCCCACTCCCCCCGCCCGCCCCCTGCTGTCCGTCCCGCCCTGTATCGCACCCGCTGTTGTTGCTGCCTCAGGGTCAGGCGCGAGCAACGGGTGGTGATGTGGTGGCGCTCCTGGGCAACCACGAGCTCATGAACATACATCACGACTTCAGGTGTGTGTGTGTGTGTATGTGTACGTGTACGGCGCAATGCGGGACGACTGAATGAGCGTATGAGGTATCCTGGTATGGGGTCTGAGAGCGGAGAGCATCAGAGTGCCGTTGGATCGTCGAGATGTAAAAACTTTCCTTGGTTTGAGACGGTGACTGCGATGGGGGACGCAGCGCTGAGGTGCAGTTTGGTCGCGGAGGTCGTTGTGTGTATGTGTGTGTGTAGAAGGATAACTGTCGCGGTCGCTGTCGCTGTCGCTGTCGCTGTTGCAGCTGCGGCATATGTGCAGCTTTAGTTTAAAATACGCACATAGATGCATGCATACATACATACATACATACATACACACGTACTCAACAAGTAATGAGCATCACGACGTCATTCGAGCCACCTGCCACCTGGGGATAACTGACTAACTGCTAACTGCTAACGATTATCCAAGAGGAGCAAAACAAACTGGGAGCACAACCCGCCGTTTCAGCGCCGCAGGTACGTGGCTCCCGCGGAAATTGTGGCGCTGGCGGAGGCCGCGGAGGCTGGAAAACTGCCGTCGCCATGGACGGCGAGTCGTACGACAATGGCATCTACACGGTACGGCGCAGCCCTCAACGGAGGCGGCGGCGGCAGAGGAGATCCGGGGCTGGCCTCGTATGTGCATGGCAGCTCGCGTGTCGTACAGCGCATGGATGACGTCGCTGCCGACGAGCGAGCGATACCCGAATTGAAGCCTGGGAAGGGGGGAACCCTGGAGGGGCCGGAGGCGGCGGCGGCGGCGGCGGCGGCGGCGGCGGCGGCGGACGAGAGCGTGGGCGAAAAGGCGGAAGAGTCGCCTCAAGATGCTGCGCTGCCAGCGCTACGGCGACGTGCTGCGGACCGAGAGCTTTTACACGACAACCACCTAACCGTTTCCAACTGTCGCGCCGCCGCCGCCGCCACCACTGGCAATCGCTTGGTACCCTGTGAGTTAGAAGGAGTGGAAGTTGCCGTCAACAGTGAAGACACGCCAGCAATGGGGTCGTTGCACAACCGGAGACTTGTACAACAGCACCACCACCGCGACCCCATCCAGCAGCAGCACCAGCAGCTCCTGGCGGGGCTTGACGTTTGGAGGGAAGCGTTGGCGGCCGACGCGCCGTTGGGTTCGTTGGTACGACAACGACCATTGGCTGCGCTCATCGACGCCGGCGGTTGCCGTGTACTTGCCGTACATGCGGGTGCCTTTCCGTGGATGCTGCACGCCGTCGAGCTGCTGTTGCTGGGCGACGGGGGTTCCGGCGGTGGCGGCGGCGGCGGCGGCGGCGGCAGCGGTACGGCAGGGGGTCAGGGGGCCTCCTGGGTCTTGGAGCCTGAGCAGTACGTCGCCGCATGGAATGCCGCGACAGCCGGGGCGCTGAGGTTCTGCGAGGGCCGCAGCTGCCGGCGGCGCCGTAGCGGCGGCGGCGTAGGCGGCAGCGGCTCCAGTGGTGACGGCAACGGCGATGTGTACGAGCGCTCTCGTCTGGCATTGGCAGGTTGGAACGCCGTCATGTCAGGAGTCGTAGTGGGGCGCCGTACACCGCCTCCGCACCCGCTGAGGCTTGGGCTGGGGACAGCAGGTTGTTCCGGTCAGGGTCTGCTTGTCTGTGTATGTATGTATGTATGTATGTCGTGAGACAATGATGATGACGATGATCCCGGTACGGCCACGTTTCTGTCCCCCCCCGCTACCGGTGTGTGTGTGTGTAGACCTACTTCTGGGGGGTGAAGGAGCCGTTTGGAGTCGTCATCTCGCACACGGCCCTCGGCATCAGGTTAGCGGTGGTGGTGGTGGTGGTGGTGGTGGTAGTGGTGGCAGAAGGGTGAGCGGGTTTGTGGGGACCGACCTGCGACGAGGCTGTTGGGTAGCAGTGTAGCGGTAGTAGAACCAGCAGCAGGAGCAGCAGTAGTAGCAACAGCGCTAGGAGCAGCAGCAGTAGCATCACCAGCAGCAGTAGAACCAGTAGTAGCAGGTGGTGTACATCTCCCCCTGCCGCCGCCACCGTCATTGCTGCGGCCCTCGCTCCTCTCTTCTCCCCGGGCCCCCCGCCCTCAACTGCCTTCAACCCCCGGCACCGCAGGTGTGCCTGGAGGTGGCTGCGGTGGTTAGTCGGTTGCGAGTTGAGCGGTTGCTGGTTGGGCACACGATTCAGAGAGGTGGTCGAGTCAGCAGCAGGTGGGTGCTTTCTTCAGGAGCTGGGGTGAGGTGAGGTGTGAGGTGAGGGCGGTGGAAAGGAGGAGAGCAGCACCCTGGAGCTTGAGTTTTGGACTTGGGTTTGACCGTGGGGTCGGGGTTGGTAAGTTGGAAGCAATGGTTTGGGGGGCCCGCACTCCTCTCAGTCTCATTGTCAGCCCGACCAATCTTAATGCCCTCACCCTACGTCAATGGTCTCCAACGGTCACCAACGGTCACCAAGCCTCGGTAACTCCCCGACCCCCAACTACCCCCATTGACGCCCCTCAGCCCCTAACCCCACCCCACCCCACCCCTTGCCCACCTCATGTTGTGTTGACCAGATGTGGGGGGCAATTACTGCTGGCGGATGTGGGGATCAGCCGGGCTATTGCCGGGGAGATGGCTGTATTACAGTGCTCGTCCGGGAAGTTGGATGTGGTGTACGGCAACGGTCGCGTGGAGCGCCTCTTTGCTGAGGCGGTGGCGGGATAGGCGGATGGAGGAGGAGGCGGAGGAGGAGGGATAGGGGAATTTTGAGGAAGGAAGTTTGCAAACCCGCGCAAGAATTGTTGAGCAAGCGCAAACAAAAACGTCAGGGGGGATTTGGAAAGGATGTGGTGCTCGTCCAACGAGAGCATGTATGTATGATGTGTTGGTGTATGATGTAGCTTCACCAGCGGCCCCCTTTCCCAAGGCAGTTCCCTGCTCTCCCCTGCGAGAGGGGCACCCTAATCCATTCACCCCATCCGATTTTCAGAATGTTTTCGTTGGGTTCAGCAACTCACCAACAGCATCCAACCAAATCTAGCGGATCAACGGCGCCTCAACTTAGTTCCTGGTCAGCTCGCAAGAGAGCATGTATGTATGTATGTATTATGTATGACGTTGATTACACGGTGGGCTGGAAACGCCAGTTTTTAGGGCCGAAACACAGCGGGGGGGGGCAGACGCACACGGCTGGTTAGTCTCGTGCATTCCGGCCCCGGGTCAAATGGAGTGAGGAACGACGGCCGGCACTAAGCAGCACTCAACACCGGGAGATGGCTCTGCAACTGAACGGGCTCCATGCCCGCTGGTCACCAAAGAAGAACCACAACTGCGCCATGTCCGCGAGGTGACCCCCGGGTCTTGTGCCCAGCTGTCAAGCATGCATACGTAGGACGCATTATTGATGTGAAAGCTGAAGCTGTCTAGAGCTGACGGGCGTGATGCCATTGGCAGGATTCGGTGAACGGGTAAATCCGACATACCGTTTTCGGTTGGTAAGGCCACAACCTGGATCAAATGGTGTGGGGGGTGGTCTTTCTGTACGGGAATTAATTGGAATTCTGTCAGAACCTACAGTTTGCAACTCCGTATCATCGTCTGTTAGGCCATCAAGAGCAGGTGCCAAATTGAAGGGTAGCCTTGCGAACATAACGAATTTGGCAATAAAAGAAACAATAACGTAACTGCAATATTCATAAAGTCGCTGTCTTTTGGTTCATTTGGCTTATCAGGTTGAGCTTGCACATACAGAACCTGGAAATGAGGCTGTGCGGCCTTCCTGGCGTGCAAGGAAAAGGATTCGCTGCGCGGTTGTCCAATCAACATGGTATGATAATTGACTTGGAGGTCTTTGTTGGATCATTCCCATTAAATGATGTTCTTGCTCGGCGGCAGGCTCCAGATGGACCTGCTTGCGCACGTCCAACCGGCGGATTGTGCGGATGGTGTCCGAGAAACAGGCGGAGGAGGTGTGCTCAATTGGGTCGCTTGATGCAATGGCACGGCTCCTCGCAGAGCCGCGTTTTGCATGGTCCCTGAGTTGCCCACATTCTCGTACGCGCGCAACAAGTCGCTGGGGTTACTCTCTAACCTGCTACGTATACACTTGCCGTTTTTATTGAGTATTCCTTCTGGCCGTAAACCACTAGGTTTGACTCGGGGTTGCATGGACTAGCGGTAACCCGCCAGCCTCCCCAGTCCCCACACAGCAGCTAGCACGGGATATCACAAAGATCAGGCAGCATGTCATCAACCATTTCGTCTCCAACCTTAAGAAGCTACCTCTGCTCTTTATGCCAGTGATAACAAACCGCATCCGTACTGCCGCGACCTCCGCAACCTGGCCCTGCAGGCCGCTGTAGAGAGCATCGAGTCCGGCCTCGCCCAAATTACCAAACAGATTCTCGCAACAGATCCGGAGGCCCGAGAGAGCCTGAGGCGGTACGAGGAGGCCGTGGTGAGTGTCTAAGTGCTAACGGGGGGCGGCGCAGTAGTAATGGGCAGTACGAGGTGCCAGCGGGTGACTGAGTGGTAATGGTAGTGGTTGGAATATGCTCTTCACGGTGGCTGAATGGGTGGTACTTTTGCTGCTACTGCTGCTGCTGCTGCTGTTACCCCCCTAGCTATCTCACTGTCCTGTTTCCTTCCTACCTACTCGCCGAAATCGCATTTATCCCCCCGGCGCACCTTCCTGCTCCGGAACCACCCCCCGGCCCCCTTCCCTCCCTTCCTCCCTCCCCGTCCAGATTCGTCTAGAGAAGGCCAAGGCCGCCAGCGAGGAGCTGGACCGCATGTTTGCGGAGGCCAGCCGGGGCGCTGCAGCCACTGACCGGCAGACGGAGGAGGAGCAGGTAGGGCAGGGGGGCCATGGGGGGCCAAGGGGGCAGGGGAGGGGTGAGGGAAAAGGGTAGACACGCGAGGGAGTGGGGGCCACACCGGGTGGGGTTCGGGGAGGGCCCTCAAAGGGCGGGAGGGACCCGATGAAGAACCCTCGCAACGGAACGTAACTTACAGCAGCAACAGCAGTAGCAGCAGTAGTGGCAACAGCAGTAGCAGCGGTAGTAGCAGCAGCACCAGAAGCAGCAGCAGGAGCAACAGCAGCAGAAGCAACAGCAGCAGGAGCAACAGCGGCGTCCACCGGACGCTCATTCGCCACCCCAATGCACTGCGGCGGTTTGCTCTGTCATCACTGTCGTCGCTGGGAGGGCGTTTGGTAAATATTGTACCCCGTAGGGTGTCTCTGCTGACATCCGCCGATCGGTCCTTTTCCGAAGTCGTGTGATACAATAATTGAACGATGCTGTTATACTCCCGCCCCCTCGCCCCCGCGCGCCCCGCTGCCTTTGTTTCCGTTTTGCGTCTTCTCCGTGTCCTTGTTCTGCTGGGTGGTGGTGGTGGTGGTGGTGTGTAGCGTCAGCGGGCAAACGAGCGGATGGCGGATGCGGAGGTGGAGGCGGCGGAGAGGTTGTTCAGGGCCGCGGAGCTAGAGTACGCGGCGGCTCGCAAGGCACAGCAAGAGTGGTCGGCGGCGGCGACAGAGGTAAAAGACTCCAGCTGCCACCCCCTCTCTCCTCCCTTTCCCTTCCTCTCTCACTCCTTCCCTCCCAAACACACAGGTGCACAGAAACCCTTACTCCTCACGACGATATATATATACACACATACACACACACACACGCAGACACACACACGCGCACTCGGCCCCATATCCCTCCTCTGTTTCATGTAAGCCCGCTACCACACCGGCCACCACACCGGCTCCGAAAGTGAAAGCGGCTCACCGGGGCCGGCTACTGCCGTCGCCGCCGCAACATCATTACCAGTATTATCCTTTCTCCGCCGCCGCCGCCGCCGCTGCCTCCACGTTACATCATTCCGCCAGCGTAAGGCCCCTTCCCGCAGCGACCCCCCCCCCTTGACTCACACCTCCCTTGTTTTCTCTTCCTCAGGGCCCGGAGCGCGTGGAGTCCATTAAGGCGGCGATTGTGGCTGCGGCGGCGGGGCTGGCGGCGGAGCTGCCCCTGGTGGCGCTCAGCGGCGGCGGCGGCGCCGACGGTGCCACAACCGCCGGTGGGCCGCTGTCCTCCGCGTTGAGCCTGCTATCGGCTGCGGCGGCTTGCTTCCTGTTCGGGGTCACCTACCGGTGAGAGCTGTGAAGAGAGAGGGGAGAAATGGTTGAAGAAATAGTTGAGAAGAGGAGAGGATGAAGAGGTGGCACATCTGCATGTATGTATGTATGTATGTATGAGGATGGGAAAGTGGCATGAGCGCGGTGGGATATGGATGCGCCTCTCGCGCAAAGCCCTATGCATGTCTTTGTGTTTCAGGACTACTTTGCAGAGTCCGTAGCAAAATCCAGGGTGAGATACTAAGGTATTCGTACCTGTACGGGAACCTGAGGAGGTCAAACCCCCGCAGCAATGCCCTCACTGGCACTTATCGTCACACACACGTCCTCTTAAGCCCGCTCTCAACCTGGTCGAAGTCCTCTTTCAGGGCCTGCCTTGGCCCTGACCTTATGAGCTATGGGCCTTGTTTGACGTGGTACGGCACGGTACGGCAGGTACGCGGTCCGCAGCGACTCATCCAACCGGCAGCTGCGGCTGGGTGTCGTGGCGGCGTTTGGACTGGTGCGCGCGTCGGCGCGCGGCGGATGTCCTGCAGACGACTGCTGCCGCTGCGGCAGCGGGTGCCGGCGGCCGCAGCGGGGGAAGGCGACGCCGTCGGGGGCCCCCTGTCCCTCTCCGTGATAGGTCCCGCGGCTTTGTACGCGCTGGAGAGCTTGCTGCTGTTTGGCTTTGCGTCCGCGGCTGTTGAGGTGGGTGCGGGAGAGGCAGTTATTGGGGGGGGGGGTTGTGAGCGCCCGTCTGCCGGGGCCCGGGGGGAGAACTGCGTGGGGAGGTGGTAGCTGTGGGCGAGGGGCTTGGTGCTTTTGGGGGCCGGGGCAAGAAAGCGCTCGGAAAGCGCGAATTAGAGAGAAACAAAAGAGAGTGAGAAAGAGGGATTTGACTGCTACTGCTGCTGGCTGCTGTTGCATACTCCTGACGTCTGCAGGCGGCATTCGGCGCCGGGCTCCTGAAGCGCTTCGCTGAGGAGGGGAGGCCGTCTTCGTCGTCCACCGCGTCCTCCCCCCCTCCGTAGACGGCATGCCGGCGCCCGCCTCCTCCTCCTCGACCTCCCCGTGATCCATATCCCTAGTTCTCCTCCTGGTATTCTGTAGTTAGCTGCCCTGCCTTGCCCTGCGCGTGTATGGAGGCTAGGGAAGGTGGAGGGCGAGGAGGAGAGAGGAAGAGGAGGTGAGTAAGAGGAGGAAAAGCGGGCGAAGGAGGAGGAGGGTAAGGAGGAGAATCGTTTTCTGCAGCGTATGGACGTGGTCTGCTGTCTGGCTATTAGTAGTGAATAAAAGCAGGGGAAAGGAGGGAAGGGGGGAAGAAGGGAAGAAAGGAGAGGAGGAGAGAAAGAAGACCAAGCAGGTTGTTATTGTAGCAGTGCCAGTAGTAGTAGATGGAGAAGGTGGGGGAGGAGGAGGAGGAAGAAAAGAAGGGGAGGGGGGAGAGAAGCTCTGCGGGGGTCGGGGAAATCACCAAACCCTCCCGGATAGGATAGGGGGGAAGCGGAAGAGAAGTTGGGAGAAATTTGTGATACAGTTGTGGGTCGTATTTGTGGAAAGATCTTTTAATTCTCGGATGGGACATATCGCGGTTCCTAGCCGTCGGATGGGACATATCGCACCGACATCGCACATATGGGGCTCTGCAGAGGATCTGGGAGTCGGGTCGGATCGTATCGGAGCATTATGCCGTGGATGGTTTCATACTTGTCTGTCTACCTGTCTGTCTGTATGTCTGTATGTGTGTACGATTACTTGCATGCCCTTCCTGGCACTGGTCAAGGGGGCCTGGGGCTGGCGAGGGGTATTTTTACTGTCGTAACGGAAAGCAACATACTCCCAAGTCCGGGAGGAGAGAGGGGAAGCGCGAAGAGGAGGAGGAGGAGGGGGGGCCGCCCTTGCTCCCCTTTCCACTTCCCTAACCTGAAGACCGTCTGTTTCCACGTTCACTGGGGCACCGGGCGGGATGGGAAAACCCTAAAACCCACCTCAACTGACTGACCGCGAAGCCATGTGAAGGACGTCTGTTGTGTTCGTTGAGTTCCTGAGGCCCCGTCCGCCTCATGATCCAGGGATGGGGAAGGGACTCGCTAAGTAGAGGGTTTAGGCGGTAGCACGTCAGGCACCCGTGCATGGAAGGACACATGCATATGCGCATTTGGGCTTCGGCGTATGAGGTACCGCTTTGTGCACCGCGCGGTTTGTTGATTTGGGTTTGGGGGAAGGCTGAGTAGCGGGGTTGTTGATTGGAGGGAAGGATTGGGATATAGGCTTGGGGGGTCGGGTGGGGGCCCTGCAGCCCTCTGCGGCTAGGTCGTAGTTGTCTCTGCTCTCTGCTTCTAATCTTTTAAGTTGTCCTCAAAGGTGGTGCCCCTTGGAGGGAGACGCAAAGGAAGGGATGTGCGGTGCAAAACACCCCTTTCCCCGGGACTGGTGTTTTCCTAAAAAATTTAGAAAAATCTTTAGAAAAATCTTACAAATGTCGGCAAAATTATTAGGTTCCTAAGCTTCCGATTATGCATCATCACAAGGGACTTCGGTAGTTGTTTATTGGCATGTCGGCACTGGTTTCCTTGGCTTGGGGCTCCGGCAGTCGGTATTGCTACTATGGTGTTTGCTGCCTGCCGCATATGATTCTCCCCCAGGGCTGAGGGTTGAAGGCGCAGAAGACGCCGTTCTTTTGCCGGTTAGATGCTTGCATGTTTAACAAAGTCCAAGTGTTATGCCTTTTCATTGTCAAGTGGCCGTGCTAATGCCAATTCAAGCATTGACGTTGTTTGGTGTGTCGACGTATCTTCTGGCAACTGAGCACCAACCCTGAGCCGCCATCTCACCAGACACGGCTTTAGACTCAACTCCGGGAGCACATTCTTCTTTCCTTTTTTTAAGAAGGTACGATGCCAACTAAAACATCACGAACATTGAAACAGCACTGGCCATGAATCGGTGGTGAGAGCCAGGCGAGCAGATGGGTGCAAAACGCGACCGTAACGAGCGCAAAGCTCATCGATTGGCTGCGGAGTACGGCAACAACCCGGTTCGACAAAACTGGACATGATATGTAAAGACAACAAGGGTTCTTGGAACGTTGAAAGCCGTAAGGTCCTGCGTTTTTCAAATGGGAAGGGTCGGTAAGGATGCGTGGGCAGGAAAGGAAGGCTGGAAGGACAACGCATATGCCGCCTGTACTCTATCCTGCCCTTCAGGCGGTTCAGAGGTTGTGCGGCGAGGGCCCAGACTCATTTGAGGTGCGCGATCCGCATGTGGCAGTAGCCCTGGGGAAGCTGGGTAGGCTTGGCGCATCGGTGGATTAAATGGTTGGGTACGTAACATGCTTATTATGTCTATTCATGATAAGGAATGGACGAGGCAGCAGGTTCATTTCTTGTGGGTGCCAACGACTTGTTGAGTTCGTGCGAGCAACAACCTGAGAGCCTTAAGAGGCCTTGCTGATGTTGAGAACCTTGGTGTAACTCCGGAGCAACTAGAGGGAATTTGGAAGAGCGTGCCAAGGATTGCCTCGTTTGCCGCTTCGCACTATTTCGGAAATATATAACGTGCCGAAAATTCACCAGTATAATAGTCTATCAGGGGTTAGTTATCCCCATGTGTCCTTCCATACCATATCTTTTCTACATTGCTATGCTGACGTACGAAAGAATTGAATCATGGACCACTCCATGGAACATGAAATAATCTAGTACGAGGACATTAAGAACCCCATTCCATGATAATATAGTACCTTGCAACTTTTAATCCTCGTCATTTCAGCATGGGTTCTTCTACGGTGTCGACCTGTACGGCGTCCTGCAGAAGCCGAGCAGTCGACGTCTGCACACAGCAGGTTGAACCGGTTGGGAAGGTCGTGGGGACCTAGATAGATATCAGGAGGCCATTTTGTATTCATCGCGGAGCTGGCAAATATCGGCATCAGCCGCCTTCACCGCTTGAGCCGTAGAGCACAGGTCTCACCAGGCCTGCAAGCATATTGGGCTGTCCTAGCTTCCGTTGCTCATTGATTCCGCGTCACTTGATGGTGACTGGCCCGCTCAACTGCGCTTTACCTGCTCGTGGTTCACGCCTTGCTTGGCCTGTTCGATATGAGCGACGTCTTAGACCTTTACCGCCAGTGAAGGGAACAATCCCACGAGATGCACCTTCAGTATATGAGGTTGATACTTTGAACGGACGGAACGGAACCTCAATTCTGACCCTTGACGGGAATGGAAGCTCTACGTATGGCAGCACGGCGCAAATGTCTTCGGGCTTGTCGAAGCAAGACTTCGGCAAGTTCGTGCAATTCTTTCGTCAGGCTTCGCCCTACGTGGAAGGACATCGCGGCAAGACTTTTGTGATCGTCATCCCCGGCAACGTGAGGGTTCGTAGCTTTACTAGCTGCAGCCTGCCGATGGTGCTTTGACTGCTTGGTTTTATGGACTCTTCAGGTCTCCGCTAATCGGCCGTTGCTGCAAAGCATTATGGCAGACATCGCCTTGCTCCATGGTAGGGTTTTCAGCCCTGGGGCTACCCAGGGTTAAACGTCTTTTGAAGCGACTAGTGAGGGAGTTTCCTTGCATACCGTAGGCCTCGGGGTTCATGTTATACTTGTCGTCGGGGCTCAGCAGCAAATCGATGACATGCTCAAGGAGCGTAACATGACGCCCAAGTACGTTGGTGGATATCGGCTCACGGACCGCGAGGCGATGCGCATAGCCATTGAAGCGGCGGGTCAAATTCGGACGACGTGTGAGCAGTTTCTCAGCAAGGTAAAGCTACAGAGGGATGCGGGGATGTGGGACGGCCATGGAAAGCGGCGGCCGGGGCAGACCACTTTCCTTCAAATGGGAAGCGGCCTAAGCGCACGCGGAGGCAGTCCGCTTCATATTTAAATGGGAAGGCGCGGCGCCCAGGATGCTCCGAACAGCCCAGCTGCTTTCAAAGATAGGTCAGCGTGTCGCCCTCGTCAAGTACGACAGCAGACCTGCCATCTATGACGCCCTCAACCTCCATGCAACGTGGCTGCACGCAAGCGCCCAGCCGCACAGGGAACATCGCCGTGTATGTGTATATGTGTGTGGTCTCGCCAAACATTTCACCACGGCCCCCTCACGCCCACCCTTCCCGTCTTTCCCCCACGCGCGCGTATTCGCATGATGTGGACCCCCGGCCCCGCCAACTCCCCCACCTCGCACTCCCGGATGTGGGGGCCTTATCACGCGCCACCCGTCCCTTCACTTCCCACGCTCTTCCCCTCCCGCCGCTTCTTCCTCCCTATCCCAACAACCCGAATTTCTACATATTCACAAATTCATAACGCATGCACTTCCTCTCCATATTTATTACCATCCGCACCTGCCCACCGCAGGGCCCCGCTATTCCCATGTTCCGGCGCCACACGAAGGGCGACGGGGAGGTGCACTTCGAGCCGGCACTGCGAGTCATCTCCGGGAACTACATCACCGCCAAGCGACGCGGGGTGCTCGACGGAGTGGACTTTGGGCTGACGGGCGAGGTGGGTCGTTGGTAAAGGGGAGGGGAAATGGGAGGGAGGAAGGGAGGGAGGGAGGGAGAGAGGGAAGGGCGAAGCGGAAGCCCAGTTTTGAGAGCAAGGAGAGGTATGTCACTATCATCACCATCATCATCATTATCAGATTTATAACCATAATCGGCATTATCAGCACCCAGAGCTACATATCGAGACCTTTTGTGCAGAGGCGTATTAGAAGAATGGGAGGGAATAGGTGACGGAATAGGTAGGGAGATATAAAGAGGTGGATTTAGGCTGCAGGACCGGGTACGCACTGGCTGAAGCGCAAACAGGGGGAGCGGTATCTTCGTCAACCGCGTAACCGCTATCACGTGCGTATGTGGGTTGGGTGGCGAGGGAAAGGGCCGTTTAAGCCTGGCACCTAGCCCTGGTTGATGAAGATACCCGCCAACGGACCCGCGGACCGACGGTATCTCCGGCCACCAGCAGCTCGCTTGGTAGCAGCTTCAATTGCGGCCCTGCTCCAGCAGCTCCCAGCGGCGGCAGTCGTATAGGAGGCTGCGTGGCCCCGCGGCTGGAGCTGATAAAAGGGGTTTTCTTGAGTAGTTGCCTTACTGCTTAGGGGTCGTACAGACGGAGGGGTACCTGCAGGCAGGAAAGTTGTGCTTGCTTCCGTGGGAGGTGGGGGGCGAGCCTGGTCACCGAAATTGAAAGACGGGCTTCACGGCGCAGCTGATCATTATCATGCAGTGTCGGACACCCCTCTCTACGTACCTTTGCTTTGTATGCAGGCAGTTGTTTTCATTGACCTTGCATGTTGATGATTTCCCTCCCTGCCTTCATGCCAGGTCCGGTTCGTACTCAAGGACGATATTCGTCGGCAGCTGGACTCCGGCAATATCGTGCTGCTGTCCAATATCGGTAAGTAACCGTTTACTGGGGAGCAAACAGCAGGCTTGTGACTGGGGCTGTGTGGGTTTATGTCTGTATGGGTGTATGGGAGGGGAGGGCCGGTGCTGACTGGTACCCGGCGGGGGCATAGCCGGGTAGCAAGGAGGAGGAAGACCTGAGAATGCAGGCGGTGCTGACCCGTAAGGTCTTTAGCGCTGCCGCTGTCATCTCCGCTGCCGCTGTTGTTGCCAGTGCTGCTGTTGCCAGTGCTGCTGCCGCTACCGCTGCCGTTGCAGCTGCAGTACGCGGGGTATGGTGTGCTGCCCAAACGCAGCTGCACCCCCCCCCCCACGCCTTATTCTTGCCACCCTTTCCGGGTCCGCACTCTACCTTGACCTCCTCAACCCTCAACCCTTTAGCGGCTTCTTTCCTCTCACTCCGCCTGCCCCTTCGTCCGCCCGCCCGCCGCCTCCCCGCCTCTCAGGCTTCACGGCGGCTGGGGAGGTGCTGAACTGCAACACCTACGACGTGGGCCTGCACGCGGCTGCGGAGGTGGGGACGAGTCAGGGCCAGCTGCTGCTATGTGTGCTATACGGCTTCCCCTTCTTCTTCTTCTTCTTCTTCTTCTTCTTCTTCTCAAGCATGGTGTCTTAACGTGCTTATCCTCGAAACAGTCACAGTTGAGCGGTTTACAGAAAGATTATATCTTATGTTGTTTCTGTGTATTTGTATACATGTGAAATGACCTTGTTTTGACGTTTTCTGTGTTTGTTTTTGCCTGTTCGTCCCTTGTGGATTTGTACGTCCGTCCGCGCACCCACAGCTGGGTGCCGACAAGTTGTTTTTCCTGCACCTGGACGAGGTGGCGGCTCTCAATTTGCCGCAATGGCTGCCGTTGTCGGAGGCGCAAAACATGCTCATGGAAAAGCTGCAGGTGTGTCTCTGTACGTGGAGGATGGGGGTGGGAGAGGAGAGAGGGGGTTCAAAGGAAATAAGCGATCATGTTTAAATGCCGCATGCAAAGCACAAGCGCCATTTATTTTAATGATGAAAATAATGAAAACCCTTGCGCCTGGGGGTGGGGAAGAGGGTTGCTGCTGTGGGACGCGGCAACGAGCTCCACCCCGGCCCGTCCCATCCCGTCCTGGACGCGGCAAAAGCGTCCACCCTGGTGCATCCCCTGGTTGGTGTTGCCCGGCTAGTTACATACCTGGTGCGGCTAAGGTGGCTATCCTCTTGTGTGTGTTTGTATAAATATGTGTGTATATTATATACGCTCTATGTCTGATGACTCCCGCCCGCCCGGTGTTGCGCCTCCCTTACCCTCCTGCTCCAACCTGCCCCTGATATCCCCGTACCCTCCGTCCTGCATTGTCTGCATACCAGAACTCGATCAGTGCCCAGCAAATGGTGGCGCTCAAGGCCAGCATGGACACAACCATCCTGCCAGCCACGGGGCCGAACGCCGGGCCGCCCGAGCCGGCGTCGGCGTACGGCGCCGCGACGTCGCTATCGGCCTCCCAGCTGCGTGCCTACCAGGCCATGAAGCGGGAGGAGCTGGTGGTGGATTTGGATATCTGGTCGGCGCAGGGCTTCCCGACTGCGGTGTCCACCTGCGTGGTGGCGTGCTGCAAGGGTGAGAGAGGGTGGAGTGCTGGGAGGTGTATAGCGTGTGTGTGTGTGTGTGTGTGTGCGTGTGTGTGTGTGTGTGTTTTACGCCTCCTGGAGTCGCGTTTTGCTATCCAAAAGGTGTAACCTGGGGTCTCGTATGTACGATGGGGGCCCTCAAGTTAAGGGCCACAAGTGGGAGGTGGTGGTGTTGTGATGGTGTTTTTTCCGGTTGATAGCCACCTCCCTCGGACACACGCATCCCACGTATTCGCACTGTTAGCACACCACAGGCATCTCCCTGCCTTCATTCACACATCCCTTTCCCATCCACGCACACATACTCTCAATACTGTAATGTAATGTCGGTAACTTATGTTTGTGGCTGAGATCGCTGGCGAGTTATGGGCAGTTGGGGCCAGCTGCATCGTCGGTTTGCATCACTACGGCAGTAGGTGGTGCTTTGGGCTATCTACAGCGTTATTAGGTGCGCTGGATGTCTCAGCAGTTGGCGCTTTCATTTTTGCAGGTAATGCCCCCCTTCCCCGCCGCCACACTTACCAGCAGCTTCAATCGTTCGTGGTTCGTCTTTCCCCACACCCACCACACGGGAAGACTGCACAGACCTCCACGCACTGCGTTTTTTCTCGACGAAGGCGATGTTCCCGCATCATGCACAGCCTCACCCCGCACTCTCTCCTCCTCTTCCCCTCCCACGTCCCCCCACCCCACCCCACACAGGTGTCAAACGCGCCCACTTGCTTGATGCACGCATTGACGGTGGGTTGCTGCTGGAGCTGTACTCGCGGGACGGAGTGGGCACCATGATCTCCGCGGACTTCTATGAAGGTAGAAGGAAGGGGGGCGGATAGCGGTTCTGGGGGAGGGAGGGCCCAGCGGGAGGAGAGGCCGTGAATGATCAGCATGCTATCTACCTGTGTCTGCATGTTTGCATATCTGTCTGTCTCTGTCTGTCTGCCTATCTTGTTCGTGAGGTCATGGGTTGAGGCTGTTTTGCCGTCCAGTCCGTCCAGAATCCAGCCCTCCATGTACGCCCCATCCTTCCTCCTCATTTTTGAGAACGAGTCAGCGCGGTTGATTCCTTGCATTCTGTATATGCATTTCTTACATCTTGCGTTCATACTGCAGTTACGACGCCCTCTCCCTCCCTCCCTGGCGCCCTTCCTGGCGCCCTCTCCCTCCCTCCCTCCCTCGCTGGCCCCTCTCACTCCAGGCATCCGTAAGGCCCTCCCCAACGACCTGGACGGACTGGCTGCCCTGCTGGAACCGCTGGAGAAGGCGGGTAACCTGGTGAAGAGAACCCGGGAGGAGCTGGGCGACCTGATACCCAATTTTACGGTGGGTGTGCGGAGAGGGGGAGGGCCGGGGGAGGGTGGGGACCCGAGTCCGTGCTGGGGGCTGGTCGCTATGGCACGTATGTTATGTGCGTGTGTGTGTGTGTGTGTGTGTGTGTGTTCCGCAAGTGCTCGGACATGCGTAAATCCCATGCACCTTCAAACCTGCTCCACACTGCTATCACTGCCATGTGCTCGCTTCGGTAGTTGGTCTTCAGCACGCATCTACATGATCTCTGCTGACCTCATCTTAGCCATCCCTCTTCCCTCTTCCCCCTTGAGCTGTGCAGCCCCTCTTCCCCCCTGACTGGTACCGCCTTGCTACCTTGCAGTGTTTAACTCATGCACCCGACCCCGCCCTTTCCCCCCACCCCCACCCCCACCCCCAACACACATCGTCTGTTGGACGGATCTCCCCTGCGCCCCTTTACCTTCACCTTACAACACTGACGCGAAGGTTATTGAGCGCGACAACCGCATCCTGGGCGCTGCACTGTTGCTGGACCTGGGTCAGACACCTGACGGGGTGACGGTGGCGGAGGTGGGCGCCTTCTGCGTGGACCCCGTGTACAGGTGCGTGCGTGCGTGTGTGTGTGGCGCGTTCAGCGATACGTGTGTGGGTGTGGGTGTGTGTGGGTGTACATGTTTAACGTCTTGGGTTGAAATGCGGCCAAAGTCAGCCAGACCTGGAAAAGAGAGACCTGGGCACGGCAAGCAAGGTCCAGGGAAGGTCCTAGCATGCAGCACGGCGAGGTATACAGTTTTTTTTATGAGTGTTTATTTTCTTAACGACGTGCGGTTTGTGCATTTGGCGCTTTTACGATTGCCTGTGGCGTGCTGGAACTCCAAACGCGGTGTGAGACCGGCAACCGCATTAAAGGCTATCTCAAGAGGGTCGCCATGGGCCCCTTCCCGGGCGATGGTTTGGGGAACGTTTGCTACATCAGCCCCATACCCAACCATACAGCACCAAGCACCAAGCACCAAGCCCCGCTCCAACGAGGGAAATTTTCCGGCAGGAACAGCTGATTCAGTGTTCGGCTGCTCTTCCCCACCTCCTGCACTCACTCCTCATGCCGCCGCCCCTCCCACATTCTAGGAAGGGAAGTAAGATAAGGCACTGCGAAGGGAAGCCCTGAAACCTCCGCTCTCTTGGCCCCCCCCCCCCGGCACTTGTTCTCCCCCCGCAGGGGCAGTGGCCGCGGTGACTCCCTGCTTGATTACGTGGAGCAAGACGCCCGCGGTCGGGGCATCCAACGTTTGGTACTGCTTACCACCCGCACCGCCGACTGGTTCGAGCAGCGCGACTTCCGGTGGCAGGGCGCCGCATTCGCCTCGGAGCTGCTGCCGCTGGCGCGCCGTGCTCGAATCAACCCGGCACGCAACAGCCAACTGTACGTCAAGAACTTGGAGGCGCCGGCGGACGACCTGACGGCGCCCGGCAAGAGGATTGGATTTTGAAAAAAAGGGGAGGGGGTCGCGTGGGCTATATCCCCTTCTCGTTGTTGCTGCTGTCTCTCCATGTCTGTATGTCTGTCTGTCTGCCTGCCTGCCCGTGTTTGTATTTCCATACATACTGCTATCATGCCCCTGGGCAGTGCCCGTACTTGTGCGATTTTCCAGCCTTGGTTCTTTTCAGAGGGCTGCTAGGTCCGGTACGGTTTTGGGGTTTGTATATTAAAGGGTTGTTGGCTTCGGCGCTGCTTTTCCTCTGAACCTTCTCCCCCCCACACACACCTTCTCCTCCGCCTCTTACTGCTGCTGCCGTTGCTGCTCGTTCATGCTCTTTCAAGGGTGGGTGAGGGAGGGAGGAGGCGGAGGTGGGCCCGGGGGGTGTAGTCGGAGGAGGCGGCGGTGGGGCCGGGGCGGAGATTTTCATGCAGGCAGCGTGCATAAGGCATGAGGAGGTCACCAGGAGGTTAATGGAGGGGAAGAGAGAGAGAACGTGTGTGTTTTATGGTAGAGAGGGTGTGTGTCTCTCGGTGTGTAGATGTGTGGAGAAGTGGGCCCACGCCGGGGTGAGGCGCGGGCCGGGGATGAGATGGGGCCCCTGCCATGTACGGTCCCGCACAGGTTGATGTACGGCAACAAAACTAATTGTGACAACTTACGACACGCTTTTATCCTCGTTGTATGCGGTTGTTGCTAGCAGTGCTCCTCCACCTCCTGCTGCTGCTGTTTGCAAATAGGGCACTGACCGGGATGCGTCCATCACGTGCACCCTCCTCCCTAGCTTGCCTTTGCCTGTTGTCGCGGACTGTTTGGCCGCCTGAGGTGCCGTACTGCTGCCTCATACTTCCTCCGTCAGTGGTCCGCGGCTTTCCTTTGGAAGTCCAGGGATCGGGGAAGCGGGGATACACATAATCCCTATCAGTTTGGAAAAGGCTCTGCATGGGTTTTCTGAAGGGGTAGGGAGAGAGAAAGCGGCAAAGCAGGAAAGGGGGAATCTTGCGGGTGGTGGTGGTGGTGGTGGTGAGGTTTTGTCTCGTCTGTGCTTCCATTTGCGTCTTGGTGATCTGGGTCTTGTCAAGACTGATTGGTGGGATAATTTTGTTTGTTTCTCATTCTGTAATCTCGACTTTGTATTTGCATTCTTGCGAAAAGGGAAGCATCTCTTGAGGAAAAGCAAAAGAGCATTCGTGACTGGCGTGTGTGCCCCTGTGTTTGCGTTCTGGGTCTGTTCCGTGTTGGTGTGCCCACGTGTGTGCTGGTGGGTGGGAGGGAAGGTCCTGAAACTGATGTGTGTGTGGGGGGGGGGGCTGTGTGTATGTCTATGGGGTGTACGCGTTGCGTATTGTGCGGGGCCTGGTCGCCGGACGGTAGAGGATATTTTGGCTTTCATTACGCGCTGGTCGAGGTTGGCCTCGGGCACCACCTCTACCACCGCGGCGGGATTTCGTTTGCTTCTTCGTGAGCGGAGAAGAAAGGAATGGATGACGTTGTTATGGAATTGAATTTCCCTCGCTCTGGCCACATATCATGCTCCCACACAATATTTTCCCAGCACTCGTAAACAGAGCCTCTAGATGGTCAGCCAGGTTGAAACCGCTGGCACTCTTTTCTGAGTTCTGGTTTTTCATCAGCTTGGCGGCTGATGTCGGTTGTGGGGCCCAGCGGAGGGCAGGCCCCTGCACCGATCTGCGGCTCTACCTAACTTTCCATTTTCGTTGTGTACCGGGGCAAGGGTGAAAGGGTTAAGGGGCGCTTCGTGCGTGTAGGGATTTAGGTAGGGATTTAACACAGCTGCTGTTAGGCTGCTTGTTGTTTTCGGGTTTGGCCACCGCGTCCGCCGCCGCCACAGCAGCGCTTACGGAGTGAGGTTGTATTCACGGCGAAGGGGGGGGTTAAGGTTTCGTGGGCGGGCGGCGCTCGGAGGAACAGGCGTGGGAGAACATTTATGTCGTAAATGCGGTTCAGGGGAGGTTCAGAGGGGGGTTCCGGGCAGAAGTTGTGCCCGTTTGTTGATGCTGGCTGGTTGCAAACGTTGAACGAGTGCTTAGTCGGTTTGGACTGTGTGGAAGCGTCACAGCCTGTATTATGGGATGAGATCCGAGAGCGGTATTTTATGGGCGGCGGCAAAAGCTGCACCACGAGGAAGTTTGGAGCGCCGGCCGTTTGCGACCTCAGAGCTCATCTCGTGCCATCTTGTCCAGAAAGCTGAGAGTTAGCCCAGTCTTGAAGCGACCTGAAATGTTACTTCCAATACATTTATATATATATTGTAATTCTTGCCTGCCCTTGTGTTTTCCTCTTCCCATACTGAAAGGGTTCAATGTTCGGCTGTCCAGCGTCTGGTGATCGCCCGCACTTTCTCGCCTGCTTCATTCATGATATTCCATGTGGTAAAATGTTTGCATGTTCAGTAGTTAACGCACGGGCTACACAAAAGCGATGAAATATGACTCGTAAACCCGCCATACAAGCATGTTCATGCCGCGTTTCTCGCGCACGTTTCGACCGTCGCGGGCCTCGGTAGCAGGTTTACAGGTCACATCACAAATCAATCATTTCGTTTTGGGCTTAAAGAGAGGCCTCTCAGAGGACAAGACCTGGAATCTTATGAAGACGACGTCAATCACGGAACAGGTTACATGAGCTATTGTGCCAAAACTTCAACGGAACGCAACCCTCTTTGCTCTTTTGTCCGCCGCGTTCCGTCTGTTCTCGTCTCTCCTGGGGCAGCTCTTGTGTGTTCACTGGGTGCTGTTGGGGAACTTGGTGTTTTGCATCGTGGAGGTCTGTTTTAGTCCGTTTGGCTTTCTTGAGGCGAAGGTTCGCATCCGGTTTTTTCAGGTGGTTATCTTCCTGGTAAGGCTTTGCTTCGCCAATTTCATAAGCCCATCCTGGGCTTTTATCACCTGTTTCAGGCAACCCGCACATCCACCGGCTCAGGATATCCTGAGTCGGGTGCTTTTAACGTGTTTCGTTGCAGTAACAGAGGGAATAAGCTCGGTGATGCTAATGCGCCCTGGCCTGACTAGCTGGACACTCAGTGCAAGCTTTAGGACCCACCGCATACAAGATGCAACTTCAACTTATGGAAGATGTTCCTTGATTCGATTTGTTGCTCAGTCCTGCCGTGTTGCGTTACAGTAGGTAAGCCGCCAGCCATCAGCTCGGCTTGTCAGCAAACAACCTGGCGGCAAAACCCCCTCCCGACACCAACCCATTGTGAAAGTTGCCCTAGTGGCCGATAGTGATGTAAGTTGCCTAAGTTGCACCGCTTAAGAGCCTCAGGATCTAAAGGGCTCCGACAAGTGCCGAAGAGCCACATGGAACGATCCACCCAAAGCAAAGCGAACAAAACCAGGAACCATTGCGTTGGGACAATCCGGGGATTGCCTTAGGTGAGCGGGTGGGTGTCCCAGCAGCAGGGCACACCTCTTCGGTAATAGTCAAAACAACGGCAGTTAAAAAACCAATGGGCCTGCGAGACCAAGTAAAAGGTTGGCGTCCCTTGCCGTACTGTGGTCCGGCACATGCATTCATGCATGCATGCACCCTACTTCCACACCCCACGTCAGCTCCTCCGCGATAACTCGCCTATCTCTACACTCATACTTCGCGTCGAGGCGTCGAAGCATGCTTTGTGTGCCTCGCGACTTGCAGCACTCTCGAACCAAACTCAAGGCCACTAACCTTAAACGCAAACGATAACTAAAAAAACATATGCGTGCATCTCTCATCAGCTACCACGGCATGCAAAGTACACGAACTTCATTTGATGCTGCGCTGCAGTAATGTAATCTCTCAATCATTACATACACTCTGTTCTGCCTGAATAAGAGATAATTTCATGAACATGATTTAATTCGAGCGCCGCAACTCCCATCCACACAAATAAATACAAACGGTCAGCATGACAGCTGCAGTTGCACTTGTCGAATATAGCCTTCTAGTTCACATGCATACATACGAAATTTGCTGGTCGCATGTGATATTGTGCGCATTAGGTGCACATGCGCCAAGCCTTTTTTTTAAACCACCTCCCAACGCCGTACACATGCAGCAAGCCTACTTTTGACCACGAAGTGCCATTACATACGACTACATAGTAATAAGTAAAGATTCAAATAAAGGAAGCGGATGGAGCAATACGTACTCCGTACTCTCACGATTACCGTTGAAACTCCCTGGTCCGTTACAGCTAACCCCAGACCGTCAAATACGACCGCCATCACGACCATCGAAGTTGAGTCAAAGTGGACGCACCAAGAAGCGCCTAAAATAGCTCACAGCACAAGTGCAAGGGTGTAAACGCAAAACCGAGAAATGTTCACTCATGCAAAGATGTGCTTGATCAAAAGTTTGCCTTGCATTTCTTTACTTCCGGATGCCGAATTACGAGGTTGTCATAAGCGTCGCGCTGTACGGCGGCGCCATGATCAAACTGCTTGCCAGCGTTTGGTTGATAGCAGTGTAAGCACGCTTTTGGGGATTGAAACCTGCGAACCATACATGCACGGAAAATTGCACAGGCCAGGCGTTGGCCAGGCGGAACACAACCCGAAAAAAGAGGTTTGTCATGGCGGGGAAATTGTGGTTTCGTAATGTCATCATCACAACACATTCAGAATATGCAAGAAATGGAATCCCATGAAACCCAAAAAGATACGATCCCGTCAGTTGCCCTGGAACCGCCGCGTTGTTTTCCCACTTCACTTGCGCCTACCCTTTCCTCGTGCCGTACCTGTGACGAGCATGGAGTAATTGCGGTACGTGCTGTACGCCGAGTTGACCGCGTTGACCAGCGTGTCTGGGTCAATGTAGCCAATCGCTTTATTGTTGAACATAGAGGAGAGAGACCGCATGCGAGAGCTGATGGTTCGATTCAGGAAGGCGTCAAAGGGCTTGTCGCTGAAGTTGCCCCGGAGCCAGAAATTCGTCTGGTTGATGTCACGGTACATGGTTTCCGCCAATGAGCGCAGACGTACCTCGTACACCCTTATGTCCTGTACATGTACGACAACAATATACAATACATCAGATCACCGCGCAGATTCAAAACTCTATACCACACCACACAGATCCAAAACTATGCACCGTGGCAGCGCATCTAAAAGCCTTAGCCGGGCATTTGGTTAATACTTTTGCTAGCATTGCTGCCCGTGGTGTGTCGCATTTCGACCGTTACGGACACATCTCTCTTCACCGCCAAAGCGGTGCGTAGCAACACCAGGATTCGGGCTAAATCCGCGTCAACCAGTACATGTACGGCACATGCATCGGCATGGCAACACCGCGGGCGCAGTAGGAACGACAGCATTGGCAGCAGCAGGACCACTAGCTTCAAGATCGCATGCTCGCAGATAGATTCAGGGAGTATCACGGGTGCCCCCCGCCCCCACCGTAGTGGGGCTACTCGGAGCCGCTTCGAAACCACTTGCCTTGCCCATGTTGACGGATGGCGCGTAGGCCCCTACGGCGAAGAAGGCGGCCGACAGAAAGCCCGCAACAATGAGAGTGAAGACCCAAGCCAAAATTTGTTTGCCGAAGAGCTTGTAGTTGACGCCTGTGCGAATAGATTCAACAAGGCCGACACCAATCTCCGCCCCCGTGATACATTGAGTCGTGGAGATAGGCAGGCCGTACACTGATGCCAACGACACAGTGAAGGACGTCGCCAGCTCCGCACAGTAGCCACGAGACGGCGTCATCTGCATACATTTACGAATAGCAACAATCATTTAATCGTCGTACGGTGTGCATTTTTGTACTGCATGGATGCTCACGCACATACATACCTTCGCCAGACCAACACCCAGCGTCGACATAATGTTGTATCCGTACGTCGCCAACCCCACCACGATGCCGCTGCCGCCCAGCGCCAGCACCCAGTACGGCGTATCACCGTTGGACGACACAGCCCACTTGCGGTACACGTACCTGGGAGTAACGTATGGTAAATTAGGCAATTAATTCCATCGTCCCGCACTGGAAAGAATTCCAGAAAGGTTGTACGTTGTTGTTTCCTAGTCAGCTACTTAGGTTGACGTCCGTATTATTTTCATTTCGATCTAGATCCTGGAACTCACCAGATTCCGGAGAACGGTCCCACGGCGTTGGCCACATCGTTAGCGCCGTGGGCGAAGGACACCGCGCAGGCCGAGAAGACCTGCAGATACTTGTACACCTGCTCCGTCTCGGGGTTGAAGATCTCCGCAGCGGCGTGCATGTCGTGCACCTCCTGGTCGGTCTCCACTTTCTACAGTACGACACATGGTACAGTAGCGGTACGTAATGGATTCGCCAGCAGCGGAACTGAAGGCATGCGATAACGTGCGAGCGCGCAACTGAACGCAATGTCTCTGGCACGCGCAACGGCTCAGGGGGGTGCTGAGTCACGTAATCAGTTGCAACACGCTGTGTATAATCACGCTGCATCACACAGCACCGCTGTCCAAGCCCCGCGCGTATCTGCGATTGAATCCTTGCTCGTGGAATTCTTTTACCAGGATAAGCTCCGTAGCACACGCGTTCAAGCCATAAACTAACTGATGAATGGCCGCATCGATAATCCCAGGAGCAGCGGAGTGACGCTGACGAACAGCGATGTTGCGCATGAGCCACCAGCATTGCGGATGCGTATCCTTTACTTGAACTAACCAGCATGGTGCGGGGTGGGCAGGATTACCACGCCCCCGGAGGCCCCCGGCGAATGTGACACACACACGAATACACACACGAATACCGTGCCTCCGTCGCTGGATTGCGGAGCTCGCGTCGATAAATTTAACTGTAATATGTCCTTCATCGCCATTTCCCTCATTGAGGTTCAGCTCATTTTCACACCACACCACACCACACCACACCACACCAGAACACCACACCAGAACATCACACCAGAACACCACACCAGAACACCACACCAGAACACCACACCAGAACACCACACCACACCAGAACACCACACCACCACACCACACCACCACCACCACCACCACACCACACCACACACCACCACCACCACCACACCCACAAAAGAGCACACGCATCCCAAGGCCCGTCGGTGAACTGATTGCTGCGAACCTAGTTTGTGGCCGCCCCCGTCGCATGCGCTCGAGAGGTAGTTAGCGCGACTTTCTTGAACACCTTTTCCCCGCTACGCCGCAACGGAGAATCGGGTGAGACTGAGCTTTCTAGTAGGGCTTCGTGCCTTAGTAGGGAGGGGTAGGGTCGTACAAGGATTCCGGGTTTCAGGGTAGTGAACCCTCATCTCAAGAGCCGGATGCAGTCTTGTTTCGTGTTTCAGGCGCAGTGCGCAAACTCGCGTGACGGAGCCTTGACTCGTGAGAGCGTGAGAGCGTCCGCGCGTGCGGCGCTTCCCAATCCCGGGGGAGGAGAGCGGAGCTAGCGGACCTGCGGCTCTCGGCTGCTTAAGAGGAAGCCCTCACGGCCCCTCAGGGAGAGAGCTTAGGCGGTCTTTCCGTTGGGGCTGGGCAGCAGTCCCTGGCCAGTGTCAGGCCCGGTCAGATACTTGTAACCTCTGCACAAATCCACACACAAGAGCACACATGCACACCGGTGCCGTAGGCCTCACCTTATGAATGTCTTTGTTAAGGCCGTGTGTGGCCGCCTTTTTAATCTTGTTAAGGAACTTCATGTACTTAGATGTGGGTTCCGGCTCCTCCAGCTCTTCCACCTGCATCTTGTCTGCGTTGGCCTCCGCGTCTGCCGCCTTCTGTGCAGCCCTGCGGTGCGATTGGTGGTGTACAATCCGAAAGTAAGGAAGACGCGGAAGCAGCAGCAGCGACAGCGGCGGGTTTTGCAGTCTCAATCGCTATTCTCCTCTCCTTTCCACCACCAGGTGGATGCCAACATAGAAGTTGCCCAGCTGCCAGCTCGGCACGGCAGGCAGACCGATTGTAAGTAAATGACTTAAGCCAGGGTTACGCAAACAAATCAACATGGAACACGCAGCGTGTCGCGACACTGTCGCGAACTGCTGTAACCGTTTCTTGTTCATCACCTCCAGCAGTCCCCCGTACCGATGCACAATTTCACGTTGTCCGACTAATCCGTCCTCAACCCCGACAGCCACCGATCAACCGTAAGAGCTTCAGCCAAGTCTCCTAGGCCCCTTTATGCCGAGAAGGTTGCATACTCGAGAATGCTGTCCTGCACGCCATACGCCCCGCGCTCATAAGACCTCGGGCTCGGTGCCTTCTTGACCCGCTCCCTACCTCTCCATGTCGCGTCGCACTGCCCAGCGTAGCAGCGGAATACCTGGCACACACGCCAGGAGGACGCAGCCACCGGACACTGCACCCGATACCCAGGCGGCCTTGTTGGAGTTCCACTTCACGACGGCCTTGGCGCCCTTAGAGATCACGAAGAACAAGCTGTTGGTCGAAAGGACGGGACGCAGGCGATGAGGGTTACATGAATTACGTCTTCCACATGCTTATGAGTGTTGTTTGCGACCCCATCACCCTCACGACCCGAACCCCCCTTTCTTTAGACCTTCTCCAAGATCCCGATCACAAACACACAAAGCTTATGATGAGAACACCTAACAAGGCATCAGACGGGCAACGCGGCTTACTTGATGAAGACGGTAATGCCAACAAGGACGGGGTACATGTAGATGGCTGCATGGAGGCACGGCACAAACAGGCAGGGCAGGTGGTGCGGCACTGATGGGGGCACACGGGGGCGTCGGTAGTGCGGCGCGATTATGGATATATAGATGGGCCCTCGTGCCGGGTGCAGCTTTCGGTTCCCTCGACTGAATTGCTCGCCCTTAGCCAACCCGCGAGTCTTCTTTCAGCACTTACATCACTGCACCGCAGTGACACATGTTAAGTAGCAGCAGCAGCACTCGACACGCACGACGGTCTCACCCAGAGTTGTGCTGTTTTGACGACGCAGGATGATTAATCGATTGATGAAGAACAGGAAGGCTGCGGATATACCCGCGCACAAGGGCGATACGAACCAGGAGCAGACGACCGGTACGAGGCCCTTGGAGTAGGGGAACGCATTCACCTGTATGCAGATTAGGCAGCAGAATTAAAAAAAGCAGCGAGGGAAGCAGCAGAAGCTACGGCAGCCGAATTGAACAGCAACAGCAACCAACATTTCGGAATTATCAACAAGCGCCATAGTTCCGAGCGCTGAGGGACTTCTTGTTCTTATCCCGGCAGCTTATCAGAAATGCGTCTGAATGACTATATCTGTGGCTATCCACTACAAAGGAATCAGGAGTTCAGCAGCATCATGGAGAAGATGCTGGGATCAGTAGCTGTGGCTGCGAAAGTATGTGATGGTGCTGGCGGCAGTTGCGGTAGTTGCCTAGGAGATATCGTTCAGTTGGGAAGGGAAGTTGAGGTTCATGCACCGAGCTGGATGGCCATGTGGATGGGGCTGGGCGCCGGCTGCTTATCCGCCCAAGCCTCACGCCTCCCTAAACCCCTGGCTCTGCCGGACGACTGCGCACCTTGTCGTTCCAGACAACGGCGCTCTTGCCTTTCCAGACCAGGGCGAATCCGAGCACGGCACCAACTGCAGCATAGGTAGCACCGGTCCCTTGTAACTGTCGTCCATGTCATGAACTAAATCTAGAGCACAGTAGCATACTTTGGCATGGTGTACCGGGTGGCCAGGTACACCTACAGGCTAATAAGGCAGTAGACAAACCACCTCAGAAGCCACACAGGACACGGCTGAGCATGTGGTCAAACCGAATTCTGTACGCATGCGCGTACTTATACACGCCCACACGCACGGTGGTACACCTTTTGGAGCCTATACCCTATCCCACATAATTCATGTTTCTCGTACTACACCGTACAGAATTGAACTTACTGACGCTATGTGTTGTACTGACTGCGAGGCAGAAGTACGTCGCCGTAAAGACCCAGGTGGACGCAGCCACCAGCGCGCATAGCATACCGAAAGCGAACAGCTCTGTGCGCAACCCCAGGGGAAAAGGAGAGGAGGGGGGGAGCGAAATCGTGTCCAGACCACGCACCAGAAGTGCTGATAAACCTCCAATCATGCAGGTGCAAGGGGGCGTGGCAAAGATAGCAACTCACAGACCCCAACAAGGTGATGGACGGATTTGGGGAGGAACATACAACTGCCTTCCACGCGCTTCACCATGCAGCCCAAAACTGGAACCAGCTGGAGGCATAAAGTCAAAAAAAGTGTTGACGCTGATCTTGTGTTCACATAACAGATGTCTGCTGCAACTAATACACTAAAGTTCCCAAGTCTTCAGACCTTTTGCTAGCCGTGTGCGTGTCTCGAGGCCGCGTACCGGGATCATCTCGGAAAGCTTCCGGTCGAGCAATGTTTCCGGCGATGGTTTTGGTCACCTCGCCACCCAGGCCGATGGAGCCCGCAAATTCGAACACGGCAGCGATCTGCGGAACGGAAGGAGATAATGGTTGCGATTGGTTTTATGCCATCGGGCCGAAGATCGGCTCTAGAGAGGCGTTCAGTGATCCGAAACTGCAGGCTGGTTGCGCGTTGGGCGAAACGAGCGATTGCAAATGGTGCCGATTGCGTGGTGGTTACAGGAGCACACCTTGAAGGAGAACCTTGCCAATGTCAGTCGGTTCATTGCGGCTAAGTTGCGGCTAGTGCACATAAACTCAAGGCGTCCTAGGAAGGTCATTAAGGTCATGACAATGCGGGTGAATGATAACCATAGAACGCTGCTGGACAAAGATAGGCGGAATGAACGAGTGTCTTAATATAGACTCAGGCTTCACTTGGTAGGTGGCGTGTAGGCGATGGTGTTAGCGGCAGCGGCAAAAGAAGAGCCTGGCTAGCAGCAATTGGTACCGCTACGCCGGCCTGTCGTTAGGAGGGCAGCATGCGGTGCGTTGGGGCAACAACGGCATACTGTTGACGTGTAGCACTTACCAAGCACGCCTGCTTTAAGGTAATTGTCTTGGCGCCCACGGACGTTCCAAAACTGTTAGCCACTGCGATTGGGGGAAGGGAATGCGCAACACGCAAAAGAAATGACACGTCAGTAACTAGCCACGCTACATCCCTCACAGCAGCACTGCTAGGGGCTACATGCTCCACGCACGGTCAAGGTTTACACGATTGCGGCGACTATAACAGAGGCTAGATTGGACGACGGATAGCGTGTATAACGTTGGAGATGGTGCAAGTGCAGGACGTGGTGTGAAGTCTTCATGTAAAGACTTTCAAGGTAAAGGTCGTTCTCTAGATCAACGTTTCCGCATCGTCGGGCCTTTGTACTTATTTTTCAACGCTTCGACGTCACCCAAGCCCTCACCGGCTTATATCGGTGATATTATCTTACCGTCGTTGGCTCCAATACCAGCAGCCATTACGAACTGCAAGAACAACGCGCAGCATCGGGTGCGTAGGTCAGCAGGGAAAGTTAGTAAGTGAGCAGCACACATGTACACTATAGTCGATCGCTTAAGCCATACACCTAAACTTACAGACATGATTGCGCCACATATCACCAACCACATGTAATCCGTCCAGTAGTCGGGATACCTGCGACAGAAGAAAGCCGTCATTTTGCAAGCGCGATGCTAAAATGCACACGCGCCACTTGTGCTACCATAGATCCTAACAGTAAGACCAATCACAGAACATTGAAGTGAACACGGGCGTTAAGGCATGAAGTTAATGTTCCAACTTTACAAGGAAGGATACCGAGGATAGGATACCTAATCTATCAGCCGCCGAGCCTTACATTTTTATGCAGGCTCAGAATGACTTGTATCGTAGATTAATCACTTTGGAAAGGCCCTCCTGAAGCGGGTTCAGATAAAACTTTGTTCGATGAACGGTTACACAGATCAGTCAGCGCAAAAGAGGTGGTGGCAAAGTAGTCTAATATTGTAATCCATTCCTCCATATAACCCATCATTTTGGAACAATGTCGTAGCATTCCCCTACCGTGGTAGGCATCCAGGGAATCTTGTAGCCTACAACAATGCAAATAAGAAGCGCGATATTACACCTGTGCCACAACTTACTACAGAATGGACATTTTGATCTTGATTTTAAGTTCTTATGATAAACATCGAAATGGCTACAGGATGAAACGATCGCCGCATCCAAGTTGGGACCGAACGTGTCTGACCGACAAGTGCACAACCTGCAATTGACGACACAGAAAATGGAGATGCCGGGATTGAATATAGTTTCCAATCCTCAACTTTGAAGGCCGGACGGCTAGAGCGTTAGTGCTAGTGCACAAAGACGTTCGTCACGAGTTGGAAGTAGTAGGAACTCCAGCACGTTTACTTCACGATAACATACCCCAAGGCCGGGTAGCGCCGATTTCATTACGTGGCGTGGTCACCGCATATACTCAATATGTACCTTCTGACATCTCAACCTCCGATAGAACAGTGGAAGGCGTTTGTGCAATCCTTTGGCGATGTCGCGAGAGGGCGGGTCAAGATTGATGCCCATTTGCTTTGGGCTGGGGACTGTGTGTGTGTGTGTGTGTGTGTGTGTGTGTGTGTGTGTGTGTGTGTGTGTGTGTCTTACAGTGGCTTCTTACTCATGAAGAGTAGAGCCTGCGGGCCAGCTGGCAGTGCATTACTGCACCTGAGACGTTCAGGGCAAACAAGACTCCCACCCAGACCAGACAACGCAAGTGTCGCCTAGACTGCATAAAGCGAACCCAAAGGGAAGGTTTAGAAACCCACAACCACTGGGGGAGTTGCCATTAGACACCCCAATTGGCGAAAGGCCCCAGACCTTCGCAAGACGGCACACCAACAAAAACTGGAAGGAACTTGCACGCTATTACTGGATGAGTCGGGCGATAGACGGGGCGCGCACCGCGATATCGGCCCCCTCCTCGGGGATAAGGAGGCGTCGTGCTGACGTTTAGCCCAGTTGGAGGGCCCCCACACGCTGCGGGTTAGAGCTGCCCTCCCCGTCGGGCGATAGACGGGGCGCGCACCGCGATATCGGCCCCCTCCTCGGGGATAAGCAGGCGTCGTGCTGACGTTTAGCCCAGTTGGAGGGCCCCCACACGCTGCGGGTTAGAGCTGCCCTCCCCGTCGGGCGATAGACGGGGCGCGCACCGCGATATCGGCCCCCTCCTCGGGGATAAGGAGGCGTCGTGTTGACGTTTAGCCCAGTTGGAGGGCCCCCACACGCTGCGGGTTAGAGCTGCCCTCCCCGTCGGGCGATAGACGGGGCGCGCACCGCGATACCGGCCCCCTCCTCGGGGATAAGGAGGTGGCAGCTGATTGTTCCGGGGGTGCATGGTTCGGTCCCCCCCCCCCGTCCCGTTCGATGAGTGTAGGTGCGGGCCCCGCGCCTCCGCAGCAACTTGAGATGGTCTCCGACGCAGTGGCTGCAGAGGCCGCTGCAGCAGTGGTAGCACAGGCGTCAGCCTTAGTGGCGGCGGCCATGATCCCCGAACCGCTCCATCCGGCCCCGGGGCGCCCTTGGTTCGGACAGGCGGGCAGCAAGCTCGTCACCGAGGCGTGGCTGCGGTATGGAGTGGATACGCCAGCGTCCCGCAACGCGGCCGTCTGGACATTCCACACGGAGCCTAACCCGTCCCACCACCTCCGTAACTATCCCTCTATCCTCCCGCACCTCGCCGACATGAGCCAGCACTTCGATGACCTCCTGGCTTCCGGCGTCACCGAGCAATATGACCCCAGCGTGCATGGCTCCGAAACCGACTTCGCGGCCGTCGTCAACCCCCTACACGTCGTCCTCAAGCCAGATGGCTCCATCCGTCCCATAACCGACCCCTCCCGGTCTGGGGTCAATGAGTGCATGACCAAGCTCCCCTGTCCGCTCCCCGATCTCGCCTCGCTTCTCGAACAGCTGCCAGCCAACGGCTTTCTGGGGAAGCGCGACCTGGCGAGCGGGTTCCACCACGTCAAGCTGGCACCAGAGGCGCGCCGATTCATGGCCTTTCGGCACCCCTCCACCGGCGCGCTGCAACGATGGGTCTCCCTTCCCTTCGGCGCCAGTCAAAGCCCAGCGATCTTCGTGGAGCTTACCACCGCCGCCGCCAGCATTTTCCAGCAGGAGTGCGACCGCCGGGGCCTGCAGGTGCGCATCTTCGTCTACGTAGATGACTTCATGATCATGGGTCACTCGCACGCGGACGTCCAGGGCGCCTTTCAGGTCCTCGACGACATCGGCACTGAGTTGGGCCTTGAGTGGAAGGCCAGCAAGGACCGGGGGCGCGACGCCCCCTTGCAGCAGCTGGAGTTCCTGGGCATGCTCTTCGACACCATTCGCATGGAGATGCGTATGGCTCCCGACAAGCGGCAGCGATATGCCAGTGAAGTCACCGCCATCCTAGAGGCGGCCGCCACAGCGCCCGTCCGCCGAGGAGACCTTCAGACACTCGCCGGCCGCCTCACGTTTGTGGCGCGAGCGTGCAGATGGGGCTACACATTCCTGCAGGGCATCTACGACGCCCTCGGAACCTTGCAATACCCCCCGCCGTCATCAGTCGCCCTTCCCGAGGGGGCTCTTGACGACCTGCGCTTCTGGCAGGACGTCCTCCGCCCGGACTCCTCCGTCTGGGACGGCGTCAAGCGCTGTGTTATGGCCAATCTGGACTTGGTGAGGGGGGAATTCTTGGGGGAAGAGGGCGCCACCATCTTCACAGATGCGAGTGGCGCGGGCTTCGGGGCGGCCTGGGACCAGGCCGAGGTGCAAGGCCACTGGTCCGAAGGGGAGCGACGACTACACATCGGCTGGCTGGAGCTCTCAGCGGTCCTGCGGGCGCTGCAGTCCTGGGCGCCACGGTTGGCGGGGCGCCGGGTGCTGGTCCGGTGCGACAACACCCAGGCGGTAGCGGCCATCAACCATGGTTCCACACGCATCCCAGACGGACGGGCCATCAGCCGACAGCTGGCGTTGCTGGCGGTGCGGCACCAGTTCGAAGTGCGGGCGGAGCATATCGCTGGGGAGCTTAACGTCAGGGCGGACCGGCTCAGCCGCAATCTGGAGTTGGCCCGCAGCCAGAATCTGCGCCTCAAACCTCGCACGTTCCGCTCCCTGGTCGGGTTTGGGCCGTATGCTCCCTCGGTGGACTGTTGCTGCGACGTGCTAGGTATCAACGCACAGCCGGGCTGCTCCACCTTCTTCAGCCCGGATAAGTCGGTGCTGGGTCAGGCGGCAACCCTCGCTGGCAAAGTCCTGTGGGCCTTCCCACCCAAGGATTTGGTCGGGGAGGTGCTGCTCGAGATCGTGGCGGCTGCGAGGCTCGACCGGAGCACACGGGCGACTGTCGTCGTGCCAAACTGGCCGGAGCGCTCGTGGTTTCGGCGCTTCGTCGTGGGCACCGGGCAAGGGGCAACCCCGTTTGTGGTATTGGCTGTCCTGCCCAAGGGCCGACGGCACTGCCTTTTCCCGTGGGGGGCCGAGGCCGCGCCCAGCGAGTACGACTTGATTGTGCTCAGGCTCAATTAGATCGCCCCACATTTCCCCTTGGCCAGTGCCGGCAGGCGGTCTCCAGGAGGAGGGAAGCTGCTCTGTCTGCGGGCGTTGCTGCGGAGCTGGGGATCTGCGCTGTGAGGCCTGCCCCTGCTCGGCTCATCGTCGATGCCTTGGAATCTCCCCAGGCGCCTACCCCGGTGGTTGGTACCGCTGCACCACTTGCTTGCTTGCGGCGGCGGGTATCGGGTCAGTGGCCCAGGGGAGTGTTACGGAGGAACTAGCACAGCTGGCCGTGGCGTTGCACGGCAGCGCGGTCGCAGACAGCTCTTCGGTCACGTACGAGTCGGGGCGGCGGCGCTTTGTACGCTTCTGTGCGGAGATCGCAGGGGTACCGGAGGCGGTCGCCCTGCCCCGCCAGCGTGGGGCTGACCTCAATCGGGATCTGGTGTGTCTGTTCATAGCGCATGCAGTTGGCCGGTACGCGACCTCCACCGTCACCGGCACGCTGAGCGCCCTGGCGGACTGGCAGCGGTTCATGGGAGTCTCGCCAGAGGCATATATCAGCCGCGACACGCTGGTCAAGCGAACCCTGGGCCAAGCGTTGCGGAGGACTGCTGCGGGGCCGGAGTCGGCACCGTCCATGGCAAAGGCGCCCCTGCCCCTGGGGGTGCTGAGACTGCTCGTGGCGTGGCTACGGTGCAGGGCAAATGCGGAGCCGCGGAGGGCGACGGAGTTCACACAGGACGCCTGCTGGTTGGTTCTGGGGTTTTTCGGGATGCTCCGGAGGAGTGAGTTGGCGGCCCTGACAGTGGGCTGCGTTGAGGAGTTGCCGGGAGGGGGTGTGGGGCTGCAGATCGTACGTAGCAAGACGGACCAGAAGGGAGAGGGGGCGTTGGTGTGCCTGGCAGCACTCACCCAGAGCGGCATCCCCATTGCTCGCATAGTACAGCGGCACCTGGAGTGCATGCGGACGGCCGAGGGTCACTCCCCCCTCTTCGTACGGGGAATCACTGGGCCGGGCAAGCCGGGGACGGCGTGGCGGCGCGGGGATTTCACTAGTAGGCTGCAGGTGTTGCTGGGTGAGTTGCAGGGGTACGAGCCGGAGTTGAGGCTAGATCTAGCTAGGATATCGGCCCACAGCTTGCGCAAGGGGGGTGCCACCGCGGCTGCCAATGCTGGGGTGGGTCTGGAGGAGATTAAAGCGCACGGGCGGTGGAGGTCTGATGCGGTGCTGGTCTACATCCGCCGGTCCGTCGCTGTGAGGCGGACAGTGGTGAAGCGAATGTGACGCGACTGGGTGAGGGGGATGTTTCGCTGGGTTAGGCGTGGGGCCAAAGTAACCCAAGCGAGGCCGTCGGCTGCCTGCTGGTTACCAATGCGGAAGAGCACGGTAGCCCGGAAGGGCCGCACGAAGTAGCATGCGGGCTCTGGCAGGCAGGCTGGGCGTCTCTTCTCCCCAACCATATGTCCACGTCCCCGGTGCCTGGTTCATATTAGTTGTACTGTAACGAATGCGTTTTGGGTTTCTCGTCCCGGTTCTTGGTCTGGCTAGCTGCGCAGCCCGGATTCAAAATCTTATTTTAGGCGTAGCCGAAAATGTGGTTTGAAGAGGGGCGTTAGAGCGGCGTTGTACGGTGCGGTTAGTTGGTTGTTATTTTGAACTGCTGTTTGCTCGGCGGTGTTTCGTCTTGTCTAATTATCTTCCGGGTGATCTCGGACTCGGCTGCTGGTTGATACGAGCTCTCTTTACCAGAACAGCTGCTAGCTGCCGTTGTTATTGTCCATTGATCAGCGGTGTGGATTTGGCGGTCTTTCTCCAACTGGGACGAGTGCCAACGGGTGCTGCCAAAAGAAGCGAGCAGTGTTTGAGATTTCCCGTTATCGTGACTATGCTGCTCTGTTCACTGATGGATCCCAGGTCATGCATGCACTAAAGGGGGTGATCACGGACCTATCGAATGGGGTCTGCAACAGCACGGAGTCGGTGGAGCGCATTAGTACCCTCCTGCGGAAGGTTCTGATTCGAGTATTTGCGGGTCGCAGGCCTGAGGGTATGCAAGCAGGGGGTGGTGCATTATGGTGGAACGAGGAATGCCAAAGCGTCCGGCAACACATGCTTGCCTGCAGGGTGCGGCTTGGCCCTGGCAGGGTCGAGAATAAGTCAGGTCCCTTGTGGGAAGCGTTCTGCAAGGCACGTAACGCAATGAACCGTGCCAAACGTCGTGCCCGAGCAGCATATGATGCAGAGAGAATGCGTGAGTTCGTGGTTAGGTGCAGGCACGATCAGCGCGCACTATGGCGGGCCTTGGGAGGGCAACTCAAGGAGCGTTGCGTGATTGACGACTTGCATGTATTTCGGGATCATTTTGCCACCTTGTTAAATGCAGGGGTTGGGGAGACGGGTGTTGAAGGTGCACATCGACTCCTTAACTATATCTCCTTTTTTGGGGCCCCTTTGGGAGAGGGTGCTTGGCAAGCTTATCGGACTGTCATGGACAGGAGAGCACGGGCAGCTAGCATCCTGGACGAGCCTTTCACCTTGGAGGAGGTAGCACGTGCTGTCGGTAGGTTACCAAACGGAAAGGCTCACGGGCTTGAGGCCATAGCATCGGAATGCTACCGTTATGCACGCCTCCCACGGGTGGATGAGCAGGGCAGGCAGGGAACGGAGGTGAACTGTATCGTCCCAGTGCTGCACGTTTTGTTAGAGCACATCAGGGCAACTGGTGATTTTCCACAGCAGTTTACCAAAACGGTGGTATCCCCTATCTTGAAGAAGGGTGACCCGTTGGTGGCAGGAAATTATCGGGGCATTGCAGTTGGAGGAGCACTTGCGAAATGCTATGCGTCAGTGATCCTTAACCGCCTGGTACGTGCTGGGGAAATACTGGACCTGCGGCACCCATGCCAAGCGGGTTTCAGGCGGGGTTTTGGCACTGCTCACCACCTCTTTGTCAAGCAACACCTGGTCAGGCGGCATCGGATCGCAGGACAACCGCCGTTGATAATAGTACAGATTGACTTTGAGAAGGCCTTCGATAGGGTGCCTCGCGAGCACATGTGGCTTCGGTTGCAGGAGAGGGGGATTAGCGGCCCCATGCTAGGTGCTCTGAGAAAAGCGTACGAGAAGGTGTCCATGGTGATGAAGGTAAATGAGAAAGTGGGGGGAGAGTTTGAGTCTAAGCAAGGAGTGAAGCAAGGGTGTCCTTTATCTACGGAGTTGTTTGGACTCTTCATCGAGACACTAGCCGATCTGATTGATACTCATGACCTTGTAGAAGCTGGTGCACGTAAGTGTGACGCACCCCTTGTGGACAGCAAGCGCGTCCCCATATTGTTGTATGCAGACGATGTTAGTCTGCTAGCGACGTCAGTAGAGCGAATGCCTGAGTTGCTACATCTTGTGGACTTGTTTTGTGAAGCTTTTGGGATGCGACCAAATGTCTCAAAGTGTGAAAGGCTTGTTTTTGCATGTGACGGCACCCAGCAGTCGGAACTTAGCGGGAGATGTCAACAGTTACGGCTATCAGGCCAGGTAGTACCTGCCAAAGATAGCGCTCGCTATCTGGGCTTGGTATATGGGCCAGAACGGCCTTTTAGTGCGTGCCGTCAGCAGTTGTGTGATACAGGTCGGTCCGCTATGTTTTCCTTAAGCGCAAAGCTGGACAAAATGAAGCTGTTTGCCCCCGATGTGCGAATGCGGTGTTTTGCAACCCAAGTCCGAGCAATTCTGTTGTATGGCTGCCAGGCGTGGGGCCCTTTTGCGCTGGCAGAGGTCGTGGACAGGGCGGGAAGGCGGCGGGATAAAGCCAACCTTGCGGAGGGCATGTTCGAAGCCTGTTTGAAGGATAGTGCAGTCCAGCTGCAGATTTTATTCATGAGGCAGGTAGTGGGGACGGCACGGCCATCCCACAGGCTGTTGTACGCGGAGCTGGCTGAACTCCCCTTACAATATTACATGGTGAAGCAGATTCTCCGTTTCTGGAACCGTCTTCAAAAGCAATGGGATCCATTGCTCACGCAGTTTTACGGCAGGAGATAACCGATGCCCTGACCAACCCGAAATGGGAGGGTTGGGGAATCTCAATGTTACGACTGTTTTCCTCTTGGGAGTGCAACATTTGGAGCGGAATACGCAAAGAAGTCGTGGGGTAAAGGAGCGTGTTGACTGGTTGTTGAGTAGACCTCTACCAGAAGGAGCGATAATAACGGCACTAAGAGAGCGTNTGATGAGCGGCTGGGACCATACGCGTCTGACTGTCTTGCCAGAGGAGTACCCATCAGATGGGAAGCAACCGGGAGTGCAAATGGCGAAGTATAAGCACTGGATGGGGCTGCCCTTTTCGGGAGCCGCAGCCGTCATGTGGCCAACACATGCTAAGGTTTTCATTCCTCGTTTAGCACATCGTAAGCTAATGCAGTTTCGTTTATGTTGCTGGGCTTTGGAGGCGAACAGAGCACGAAGGGGCAAGTACCATGTCCCCAGGGGGCAGCGGTTTTGCCACTGTTGTGGTCCTAATAGCCGAATTGAGGATGAAAAACACGTGTTATTGGAATGCCCAGCCTATAATGATATTCGTGCTGAAGAGGGATTCGATCATCAACAGAGTATGTTGGAGGCCATGCAATGGGAACCCGCACGCCTGGCGAGGATGTTGGAACGTATGTGGGCTCACCGAAACTCAATTACCCCCTTTGGACGCTAGTCTGGGCTGATGTGCGGTGTTTTTCCTTTTCTCCGTGGCTTTTAGGCGTTGTAGTATTGCCCTTGGGCCTTCGGCTCGTATGGGTAGTCTTACAGGTATGGGGTCACGCACCCCCAACCATGTAACACACACACACATTACTGGATGAAGCCTGTGCCCCCAAAGTCCCCAAAATAAAAGAACTAAAATTAAGAAGCTAAACAGGTGGTAGCTAATCGTCCATCGGTGGCCGCTCCCTTTGAACATAACAATTTACCTGACACTATTCGCAAGAAGGGTTGATATGACCCAACCGAACCCCATCCTTTCCATGTAACTCCCAGAGCTGCGCAATCGTAGTAGCTGGTACATAGTACGGCACACGTATCAAGTGCAAATACACGCTAAGCGCTTGATCAGGATCTCGAAAGGCCTTTTTTCAGCGGCCAGCTACTACAAAAACCCAGAAGGCGGGCCCAAAAGTTAACAACAGACTTCTAGGAGGCCATCCGCCAGCCGGGGGTTTTGGCCTGCTGCCGCGCCGACAGCACATCCACGCACGCCACGCAGTCTGGGCCGTGCGATTCATTGCACAAGCATCGCCCGCGGCAGGTTGTGAAGGTAAGGGTGCGGGAGGGGAAGTCACTGGGGGAGCAGGCGGGGACGAGGAGGTGGCAGCGGCAACCAACTGTGAGGCCCGGGGCCTACACCCCTGGGTACGCTCGCGGTCCGCCAGCCTGGAGCTCACCCACCCTGCACTCCAGCCTTGGGCTCTGACAACCGCCCGGGCCACGGGACCATGGCTCGGCAGCAGCGACCTTCCCGCAGACATCAGCCGGATCGAGGGGGCACTGGGTCACTTGCCGCCTTCGGAGGACATTGGCAGAACCCCACTGGAACCCGGTGATTGGTGCTGGGCGGCGGCGCTTTGGAGCAACCCACTGCTGCCCAATACGACCAATGCTGCAAACACCGAGGCCCCCAGCCGTCGACCAGGCCTGGATGCATACCACGCGCCACTGACACCATGCAGGAAACTGTGGACGGTGGGGGACCTGGTACGAGTGTGGGAAGCGGCAAACAATAGCCAAGCCACCACCCTCCAGGGAGCAGTTTGGCATTCGTGGGCCCGTGAGCACCTCGACCCAGCCACAGACCCCGCCCAGCTGCAGGACAAGGATGCCGCCCTTGCAGCTCTTGGGGCCCTGCACAGCGACATCAGCCCGGCCTGGCTGGCGGCAGCACACGCGGTGGAGATCAGGCTGCGGCATGACACACGGCTCACTGGGGTTCCTAGGAATTTGTTATCTGGCCATCGGGCGGTTTTGAGTTTTGGTTTCGAATTAGCCGAGATTTCGAGATCATGTTCAAGCGTAATGGGTGTGATGGGCGATGCGTTTTTTGAGGGCGATAGTCCAGCCAGTTTTAACACGACCGCCTTTGGTCTTTGTCATGCACTCTTTCTTGCATGCCCTTTACCCGACGTACAATCCCGTGTGTCGATTTACGTCCCAGGCGGGGGTGCATTGGCTTAGGAAAGCCGTTCTACCTCGTTGGTATGCCTTCCCCCTAGCCGATAGGGTGGCTTTTAGCTTGTCCGGTCCTTTTTTCGGTTTCTTTTATTTTGGGGACTTTTGGGACACATGCCTCATCCAGTAATAGCGTGCAAGTTCCTTTCAGTTTTTGTTGGTGTGCCTTCTTGTGAAGGTTTTGGGCCTTTCGCCCATTGGGGAGCCCGTTGGCAACTCCCCCAGTGGTTGTGGGTTTCTGAACCTTCCCTTTGGGTTCGCTTACTGCTGTCTAGGTGACACAAGCGTTGCCTGGCCTGGGTTAAAGCCCTAAGACCCTAAGCCTGGAGCCCACTGTAACAACCACACATACAACCTACGACTCCAATTGAGTACGGCAGTATCTGCCTGTGTGCTTGTATCCTAGTCCCACAGACATTATGCACACTGCAGAAGTGGTTTGTCGATTAGCCCTTGTCGCGGTATAATTAAAATTCTGCGACTTGACATCAGACGTTGGATCCCTCGCTCGAAGCGCGGCAGTTTGGCTTAGTCGACTGTTGCCCAATTCTCCATCCGAAGCTCTCGCTTCGTAACAGTTTTTTAAGCAAAAGTTAATAGATGCACAGCTATTAGTATTTTGGTTAAGCAAAAGGTATGAGAGCTGTCGCATTATGTCCGCTTGACGAGGCGAAGCTACTGCGAAGCAAGGGTCAATGCTGAAGGCGGCGGCAGGGAGGGTCCGTGTAACAACTCATCCTGGGCTTCATCTTGGGTCAGTTACCACCGCCCTGCGTGACCACCAATATTACATTAAGTCTACCATGGCTGGGATATACATTGCCTGTCAGTGGGCGGTAGTTCGTCTGGCTCCTGTCAAATGGTACGGTTGGTTTGCCGTACCAGCGGGCAACTGCACATCGTAATCTAACAACTAGCAGTTGCTTTCACTATTGCCGACCGAAGCTTCCGCATAGCCCTGTGCACACTCGAGGCTTGCTCAGCAGGAACAATAGAGTGAGGCAGCAACAGACAAAGAGAGCTCAAGCCCACATCCACAAAGAGAGCTCAGGCAAGGCAATCACCCAAAACCATTACCGATAACAACGAGGCCTGATAACTTAAACCCTACCGACGGTCCCAGACGCCCCAATTAAACCTACAGCGAAAACACCCTTGCCAGCATATGAAGCGCATGGTCATCAATGAACGGGACCACTCTCGGCCACACGACGACACATTCCAGAAACAAAAATAAAGCAAATATAGCAAATAAAGCAACCCGCACCGCAGCCCTTGCTGATGTCCAGAAGCCTAGCTTGATAAGTCATATCTATCCTGAAACCCAAACGGTACGAGAGATGCAATCTTAAATAAGCAGCCTTCTCACGCGATTTCAAGCAAACCTCTGTACCAGGCTCCCACGTCCAGCAGCACTAATAGTAGTGACAGAGATTTGTCTTAAAACAACCCGCCGGGGTGTAATAAATGCATCGTCTATGCATTATTATTATTACCACATATACATCTCCATGTTCACATCTAACCACTAGTTTGGTTAGTTAAACGAGAGAACAAGGACGCGTTGTACGGCGACACTTGGATAACCGTGTTTGCAAACCCGCTCCCACCGTTCACCAGCACATATGACTTGGTGTTGTTGTTGAAGCCCGTGACAGTCACGGAGTAATTCATGTACGTGCTCACGGCCTTGTTGAGCTGACCCAAAAGCGTGTCAGGGTCGATGTAGCCGATATTTTTTACGGTGAACATACTTTTGAGGGTAGCAAAGCTTCCGTTGATAGTTCGATTCAACGATGCGTCGTATAAGCCGTACGTAACGTTGAGCGCATTGTTTGTCCTGCGAATAGCAATAATAATAATCGTGTCCTAGTTTGTAAAAAAAACATCGATATATAGGCTATTAGTATGACACCAGATTCGTAACTAAAACCTCGCACCAATCCCAACCAAAACGTACTTATTAAGGCTTTTGTATAGATCTTGAGAAATTGACCGAATTTGATTTTCGTACTTGGCAATATCCTGCGAAACGTCATATACAACAATTGATGAAACACACATTAATTTTTCTCACGGAAAAGCGTCACAATATAGCAAGCATCTGCAAGAAGGGGTATATTATTCCGTAGTCCTTCCTTGTGCTGACCAGCACTCTCCCACATCAAAAAGGAGGGAAAAGGAAATCCCGTCCTACAATTTACATTTCTTAACGGCATCGCTCACCTTTGCCATCGTGAGTGACGGTGCGAACACGCCGAACGAAAAAAGAGCTGCTGACAGGAAGCCAGCCACAATGAGGGTGAAAATCCAGGCCAAAATCTGCTTTCCGAAAAGTTTCAAGTTGATGCCACTACGTATACTGTCAGTTAAGCCGACACCAATCTCTGCACCCGTAATGCACTGCGTCGTCGAAACTGGCAAACCATAAACGGAGGCCAGTGCGACGGTGAAGGATGTCGCAATCTCCGCCGAGTAGCCACGCGACGGCGTCATCTGCATACATGTAGGATGAGAACATGCATCAGCTATGGGAAAAGGACATGTACAGAAAATTGTAATCTGATCATGTACAGAAATCTTTTCTGTAGTGCACGTAAAACGTTTTGACACACGCGCAGCAGCAGGCGGCACGTGCACGACTCTACCCCAGTAGGGCTTATAATGGTAGATGTCAAACGAAAGCGAGCACTGGTGGGAGGTTCGGGTAGCGGGAGCGACCGCGAGATGGCCGCCGACGTTTTTAGCTCTATCTAGCTCGTATCCAATAGACCTGGTATGGCATGATCACATATGCCTCTGCTGAAAATACAAATTATGAATAATTAGAGCACATCGAAATTACATCTGCTTCGCTAACAGCAGCAGGTCGGGTTGGTCCGCGGCACATACAATAACTATATAATTATAATCTTTTGGTATATTAGTCTCTACTGCAGTGCACGGCCAGCTGGCCCGATGGCTCTACTCTTCGGGAGTCTGGAGCCCACTGTAACAACCACACAATAACTAACCTTTCCCTCTCTTGTGGCGATACATTTAATATTTTATCACATTGAAGTGATAACATAAAATTATTGTTAAAAATTACACAGTGTATGCGTGCACTGAAAAAGATAGACCGAAAGTCGTTCGTTAAGATAAAACTTGTTCAAGCGCCAATCCAAGCAAGGACTATGTATACATCTTGCACGTTGTGCTAAATATCCGTAGGTAAGTACTTAAATATGCATATTATTATCTATCGTTTCACTATCGAGCACACGCACATACATACCTTCGCCAGACCAACACCCAGCGTCGCCATAATGTTGTATCCGTACGTCGCCAACCCCACCACGATGCCCGCTCCACCCATGGCAAGAACCCAAATGGGGCACTCGGCGCTGGAGGCGATTGCCCAATTGCGGTACACATACCTGGAAAATCAACAGGGTGCAGTGACCCAACTTTTATTTTCATTCCACTCGTACGTGGCATTAGCAGGTAGACGGTTAGCGCTGGGTAAAGTTGAATACATTGTTCTGATCCTGGAACTCACCAGATTCCAGAGAACGGTCCCACGGCGTTGGCCACATCGTTTGCACCGTGGGCGAAGGACACCGCGCAGGCCGAGAAGACCTGCAGATACTTGTACACCTGCTCAGTCTCGGGGTTGAAGATCTCCGCAGCGGCGTGCATGTCGTGCACCGCCTGGTCGGTCTCCACTTTCTACAGGTACGACACATGGTACAATAGCGGTACGTAATGGATCCGCCAGCAGCGGAACTGAAGGCATGCTTTGAATCAATGTACGGCAACATGTGGCGAAGGCCCCTGTGTGGAGACCCCCTGCCGCTGGTGGCGTTTTTCTTTTCGTTCTAGGGGTGTGAGAGCGTGCAAATAGACTGGCCACTCGAATTGGTGGGAGACAGATTGGTTACGGATCCCGGGAGTGTGGCGCCCCTCGCGCGGCTCTCGCTTAGAATGGTCTGCAGTCTTTTGCACCGCTGGGTTGCCTAGCCAGGTGCTGGGAGAGCGCCCCTGCTGGCGTAGCGTACGTGAGGGAGTGTGGCGCGCACGGAGGAGCGGACGGGCGTAGAGCCGCTCGCGCCCGCCCCTGCGCTGTGCTTCGGCCAGGTGCTAGTCATTTCCCAGGGATCATTTTGCCACCTTGTTAAATGCAGGGGTTGGGGAGACTGGTGTTGAAGGTGCACATCGACTCCTTAACTATATCTCCTTTTTTGGGGCCCCTTTGGGAGAGGGTGCTTGGCAAGCTTGTCGGACTGTCATGGACAGGAGAGCACGGGCAGCTAGCATCCTGGACGAGCCTTTCACCTTGGAGGAGGTAGCACGTGCTGTCGGTAGGTTACCAAACGGAAAGGCTCACGGGCTTGAGGCCATACCATCGGAATGCTACCGTTATGCACGCCTCCCACGGGTGGATGAGCAGGGCAGGCAGGGAACGGAGGTGAACTGTATCGTCCCAGTGCTGCACGTTTTGTTAGAGCACATCAGGGCAACTGGTGATTTTCCACAGCAGTTTACCAAAACGGTGGTATCCCCTATTTTGAAGAAGGGTGACCCGTTGGTGGCAGGAAATTATCGGGGCATTGCAGTTGGAGGAGCACTTGCGAAATGCTATGCGTCAGTGATCCTTAACCGCCTGGTACGTGCTGGGGAAATACTGGACCTGCGGCACCCATG
>NW_003307550.1:2157266-2188341 GCF_000143455.1 Volvox carteri f. nagariensis | reverse complement strand
TTGATAGGGTGCCTCGCGAGCACATGTGGCTTCGGTTGCAGGAGAGGGGGATTAGCGGCCCCATGCTAGGTGCTCTGAGAAAAGCGTACGAGAAGGTGTCCATGGTGATGAAGGTAAATGAGAAAGTGGGGGGGGAGTTTGAGTCTAAGCAAGGAGTGAAGCAAGGGTGTCCTTTATCTACGGAGTTGTTTGGACTCTTCATCGAGACACTAGCCGATCTGATTGATACTCATGACCTTGTAGAAGCTGGTGCACGTAAGTGTGACGCACCCCTTGTGGACAGCAAGCGCGTCTCCATACTGTTGTATGCAGACGATGTTAGTCTGCTAGCGACGTCAGTAGAGCGAATGTCTGAGTTGCTACATCTTGTGGACTTGTTTTGTGAAGCTTTTGGGATGCGACCAAATGTCTCAAAGTGTGAAAGGCTTGTTTTTGCATGTGACGGCACCCAGCAGTCGGAACTTAGCGGGAGATGTCAACAGTTACGGCTATCAGGCCAGGTAGTACCTGCCAAAGATAGCGCTCGCTATCTGGGCTTGGTATATGGGCCAGAACGGCCTTTTAGTGCGTGCCGTCAGCAGTTGTGTGATACAGGTCGGTCCGCTATGTTTTCCTTAAGCGCAAAGCTGGACAAAATGAAGCTGTTTGCCCCCGATGTGCGAATGCGGTGTTTTGCAACCCAAGTCCGAGCAATTCTGTTGTATGGCTGCCAGGCGTGGGGCCCTTTTGCGCTGGCAGAGGTCGTGGACAGGGCGGGAAGGCGTCGGGATAAAGCCAACCTTGCGGAGGGCATGTTCGAAGCCTGTTTGAAGGATAGTGCAGTCCAGCTGCAGATTTTATTCATGAGGCAGGTAGTGGGGACGGCACGGCCATCCCACAGGCTGTTGTACGCGGAGCTGGCTGAACTTCCCTTACAATATTACATGGTGAAGCAGATTCTCCGTTTCTGGAACCGCCTTCAAAAGCAAGTGGGATCCATTGCTCATGCAGTTTTACGGCAGGAGATAACCGATGCCCTGACCAACCCGGAATGGGAGGGTTGGGGAATCTCAATGTTACGACTGTTTTCCTTCTTGGAGTGCAACATTTGGAGCGGAATACCGCAAGAAGTCGTGGGGGTAAAGGAGCGTGTTGACTGGTTGTTGAGTAGACCTCTACCAGAAGGAGTGATAATAACGGCACTAAGAGAGCGTTTGATGAGCGGCTGGGACCATACGCGTCTGACTGTCTTGCCAGAGGAGTACCCATCAGATGGGAAGCAACCGGGAGTGCAAATGGCGAAGTATAAGCACTGGATGGGGCTGCCCTTTTCGGGAGCCGCAGCCGTCATGTGGCCAACACATGCTAAGGTTTTCATTCCTCGTTTAGCACATCGTAAGCTAATGCAGTTTCGTTTATGTTGCTGGGCTTTGGAGGCGAACAGAGCACGAAGGGGCAAGTACCATGTCCCCAGGGGGCAGCGGTTTTGCCACTGTTGTGGTCCTAATAGCCGAATTGAGGATGAAAAACACGTGTTATTGGAATGCCCAGCCTATAATGATATTCGTGCTGAAGAGGGATTCGATCATCAACAGAGTATGTTGGAGGCCATGCAATGGGAACCCGCACGCCTGGCGAGGATGTTGGAACGTATGTGGGCTCACCGAAACTCAATTACCCCCTTTGAACGCTAGTCTGGGCTGATGTGCGGTGTTTTTTCTTTTCTCCGTGGCTTTTAGGCGTTGTAGTATTGCCCTTGGGCCTTCGGCTCGTATGGGTAGTCTTACAGGTATGGGGTCACGCACCCCCAACCATGTAACACACACACACACATTTCCCAGGGCGGTGGTGATCAAGATCAGAGCAATCCACAATTTTATCTCTTACCGCGTGGATATCTTGAGACAAACCCCGCGTGGCCATCTTCTTAAGACTGTTGAACATCTTCAAGGCCTTGGAAGTGGGCTCCGGCTCCTCCATATCGTCTTTGGTTTTCTCGGCGTTGGCTTCAGCATCGGCAGCCTTCTGCGCCGCCCTACGCTCCGATAAATACACGAAAGATATTCTAAAGGGTGACACTAGACAAGACGGGTACGAGGAAAAGTGTGCAGCTGCACGGCACCAAAATGGATAGCCAGAAGCAAACTGTCGCAAAACTACATATGTACGTGCTAACCCGAGCATCTCGCCACTCATCTACAGGAAGCGAAACTGAATAATCTGATACTTATTATTATAATTCGGCATGCATCCAGCATTATTATCAGTGCGCATCGCCAATGGATCTCGTGATTATCTCGTACATACCTTTCCATGTCGCGTTTTACGGCCCAACGTAGCAGTGGAATGCCAGGGAAAGCTGCCAGTAGCATGCAAGCAGCGGCAATGCACGCCGCAACCCAGGCGGCCTTGTTGCTTTCCCAGTGCGCCACATTCTTAGCGCCCTTGAAGATCACAAAGAACACGCTGCATTCATTCAGGGGCGGGGAGGAGGTTGTTCAGAGCGAGGCGACGAAATAAGACTGTGTCCACCGACAAGGGAGTTAACATACACGCACAGTCCTTGAAGAACGCACATATACATACATACATACATACTCGGTTCGTTCGGTCGGCAGGAAGAGCCCCCCAGTTGCGACTTCGTTTATGTTAGGAGACCAGCGGGCATAGATCCCGTCTAGTTGGAACGCCAAACGAGCGCTGTTGTATATACACGACTACTTACTTGATAAATACCGTGATGCCTACCAGGACAGGGTACATGTAGATAGCTGCGGATCAAAAAAGGATAACGCAGGTTAGTTGCAAATTCCTCGGTGCAGCTGGCACCATGCGATGTTACATGGGGTTAGTAGTGAACCACCAATATAATGACGTCAGCAGGAAGTTAAAACCTTGCTTTGTACACGTAAGGCGGCGGCGGCCGCTCTGTCGGTACAAGTTGAATCCGTTATGCCTCACCTGATAATGAGCTGGTAGGGTATAATAGTAAGGCATCAAGCTTTGACTAATGTTTGTTCAATTCTTCGGCATCTTTGCATGAGCATGCTCATCATATCGGTACGGTGGGTGAAGAACGCGCGCGAAAGGCACATCAAACCGGAACTCCCCAACTTTGAACGAATTTGATACATACAGATAATCCAAGGGTTTGGACATCCGTCAGTAAATTATGGAGGTCCATTAGTAACCCATTATTAATCCTTAATGCTGATCCATATGTCAGGATGACGACGAGGGCTGTTTTACGCGTGCTAGCTAATTGGGAGAGCGACCTACCCAAATTCGTGCTGTTTTCGCGGCGAAGGATAACGCCCCGATTTAGAGCAAAGAGGAAGGACGCGACGATGCCCGACATGATGGGCGAGACGAACCACGAGCAGATGACCGGCACCAATCCCTGCGCGCGCGCGTTCCAGCGTTAGTAGCATGTGCAATATATCTTCGTGAGTCTGGAACCCTCTATAGAAACCACGAACACAATATGTCTGGAGTCGAACAGCCGCCTGTTGAATCCGTACTATGAATTCATATAATCGTTAGCTAATATACCTAACATCAGCACCGTTACGTACGTCGGAAGACTTTTCTTGGTCTACATGCGGATCGTGTCGCGGTGTATTCGATAGGGACTGTCCTCTTTCTATTATCCTAGGGCGCGATCTTGAGATAATTAAAGTTTTACAGGTAGACTTAAGATGAGATACTTGACGAGTGAGAATTCACCCCGCCCTGTGGAATGACTGCTTCGACAGGTATTAGGTCCACAAATAAATATATAATGTATAGCTGATGTGGTTCTCACCTTCGAGTAAGGAAACTCCTGATGCACGCAGAGCCGTGATCGGATCCCGATCCGATGATTCGTTGCCAGGGGCAGCGGATAGGATGTTGGGTGGGGGCGGGAGGGGCAAGTGATGATGAGATGCGCCGGGGATCACACAGTTTTTGACTTGTGAGCCGAAACAAATGCCAGCCTTTAGGAATTTACCGTTATGTGGTCATTCCAGACGATGGCACCGCTGCCACCCCAAACCAAGCCGAAGCCCATGATGGCACCAACTGCAATAACCAACAGTGTTGTACATGAATTAGCATAGCTTCGCTCGGCGGCCCGTACATTATTAGGTAAGGACCCAGTCACAGGAATAAGGTGCTCCTGACGTGTTTAACTTACTAACAGAGTGTGTAGTGCTAACGGCGAGGCTCCAGTACGTAGCAAGGAATACCCATGATGACGCGGCAATGAGGGCCACCGTCATGCCGTACCTGCATGAACGGGTGTTTGTAAGGATAAGGGGAAGGTGCATCCAAGGAGAATCTCTCTAGCAATATCCAATACTCACGCAAAAATTTCGGGCTCCGCTTGGAATGCAGCGGGCCGTGCTATGGAGCCTGCAATAGTTTTTGTCACTTCGCCGCCCAGGCCAACAGCCCCAGCAAATTCAAAAACGGCGGCGATCAAGCAAGCCTGCTTGAGCGTAATAGTCTTGGCGCCGACAGATGTACCGAAAGCGTTTGCAACTGTAAAGCCGTAAAACACGGACCAAAAAAGTGGTTAAGAATTCAAACATATTTTGTAAGCATTCGCCACTTTGAGATGTTGACTGGTTTAATAGGCTGAAACGTTGGCATAACTTATGTCCGACGACAAGGAACGCAGCCAAGACACAAATTCACAATTACGCCTGAAACTACGCCGTCTACCTCTTACCGTCATTTGCGCCAATGCCAGCAGCCATGATGAATGACACCACGAAACCAACAATGACCAGCCACTGCGGACGCGGCAGGGGACAAATTGAAGGTGGAAGCTCGTTTCCTAAATAATCATACGCTTTCATTTTTTCTACTTCGTCATGTTAACGACGAAGTGGATCAATTCATCCAATTGCACTCGCGCCGGCAATTGGCCGATTCGGCGCGGCGGTCTAGCAATAACCTTGCAAAAGCGCCGGAAATTACTCACGGTAGCGAAGCATTCAACTTACCATATAATCATCCCAATGATTTGGATACATCTGCAGATTAGCGAAGAGAGGTGGGACGCGGACGGGTTTAGCCTGTCCGATAGCGTAGCACCACTGACTTCGCTTCCCCCGAAGCTGCCTACCTTGCTTCCCTGTTGTAATATATTCTCCTTTCAGTTTCCAGGCGTGGGCGCTTGCTGGTAGGTTATGTCGTCCAACAGGTTCCGTGCAGGCGCGCAACGAAAGCTTTAGATAGGTAACAGATTATATAGACCTGTCGTGTCGTTAAAACATCGAGTTCATATACAGCATAATTCGTTTTTTCGCTTGTTTTGATGCTTCACGTGCAAAGGATAAAACCTGCCTGCCGTACCGGGGGATAAGCATATTCGCCATGCGTACAAAATTAAGAAACCGATTAAGATTCCATTACCTGACGAAGTGCGGCAAATATGTGCACGAATTTCAGGATGAAGCTTTGCATTTTGACCGTGTACTATTTCCCAGTAACTTATCCTGGGTTCGTAGATTACGGTTGACGAGCCCGAATATGTCCCCGCCAGACACCTGCAAAAGGAGTATTTCAGGTTTTGATGACAAGTCCACTTCTGTATTACCCGTCCATATGAGCCCATAGCGCGGTCTTAGCTCGCGACCGCAACATGTACTGTCGGCTCCGGCCGTCGGGCGGTCCTTCGGGCTGCAGAGGAGCTTTCGTAAACGGCAAATTGTCCTACTTCTGCAATCGAGTCGGTTACGTATCTCTACTCCTGATTTTCACTTGCTCCAGCAGCAAGGTCCTGATGCATGCATACATTTTGGATACTAGGGTTTCGGGGGTGTTTCCACTTGGATTAAAAGTCGCGGATTAAGGCTTAATCCGTCGCATATGGAAACATCGCGCGGATTAGGACGGATTAGGCGGGCGCGATTAGTGGAGAGATTTCCGCCCGTATTCACGCGCTTCGCGGATTAATTATAGATACACATGCTATGAAATGCGAGCATTATTCCTATACTAAAAGCTAAAACTTGGTGAGAAACATTTGCTACCTAGTGGCCACCAGGTATCAAATTGACAATCTCGGATTAACACTTTTCACGACGCCTCATAAAAAGCCTGATTGATATGTTGGAAGGTTATCCTTTATAAAGGCTGTAGGTTTCAAGTGTTCTGTGGAAGCTTTGTGCTTCTTGTTCGGCATTATGCACCACACCGTGGGTGTCGTTCAAATGTGCTGCAAGGCCTTCATGTTGATACTCGATAGTCTTTTAAATGTCTGGCAATCCTCGTTTTTGCATTTTATGCACGGAATGGCAAATGTCGTACTTCAATCCGTTTCTTAACCTAGACCAGAGGTCGGCAAATCGGTTTCTACGGCTGCGGGAGGGCATAATTTCGATCAATAAACCTAAAAAAAATTTGCGCCTTCCGGCGCCAAAAGAGACAGCATTTCAGGGCCCCACGTTCTGTACACATTGCAGGCCGATCGTTTTACAGGGTGGGGACAAGGGGACGTTGCCAAGCAAGTTCTTGCGCCATGCAGTTAGTGTCGCCCCCGAGCTATTCATCCTCACAAAGCCGACCGCATGCGGTTGAAGCGCGGGTCGTGAAGGATATTCTCGACCTTATCGGCGATGTGCGTGTAGAGGTGCATCCTAGTGGAGGACTTGTACTTGGCCATTGCCCCCTTCAACATTGCATCCTCCTTCTTCAAGGACCCCGACATACTCAGCTTCACAAGAAGACCCTCGTTGAGCTTAAGCCGGTGATGTTTGGTACTATAAGCCAGTCCATGTATTCACAGATCGTTGGGAAGTGAGTGAAAGGCATGGCTTGGTACAGGACCATGTATGCGCCACAAAACAGAGCCAACAAGGGATTGTCGGCAACCTCGGTCATGGCCAGGTGCTTGTCAGTTTGCTGTTGCTGCTGGTCCTGCGTGTACTGGTCATCAGCCGCTTTGTGGGAGTGGGAGGCCTCGTGCCGGGTGTAAGCTGAGCGATCCCAGTTCGTGCGGGAAATGGTGATTTTACTCTCCTTATGCGTGTCGCAAAAAAAGTCGTCGAGCCCTGAAGTGCATAGGCACAGCTCTTGAAATCACCACCACAAGCGTCAGTCAGCCAAACAATGTCCTCGTTGGGAATATGAGGCTGCTCAAACCCCGGGGGCACACCAACGGCATCGATCTTATTGGTGGACTTGGTGCGCTTCCGTTGCGGGTTGGCGGTGGCATTGGGGGTGGCGGGGGGCAGGAGTGTTGCCGGCTGCTGTTCGGGGGCGGTGGTGTTGGGGTTGGCGGGCAGGAGAGGTGCTGGCTGCTGAGTGGGACCGGTGGCGGCGGTGTTGGCTTGAGTGCGCCTTTTCTTCTGTGGAGGAAGGGCCACAGTGCTGGTGTTTCCGGAGATGGGAGGTGGTGGTGCTGGGAAATGCAGACCTGGAGCTTCACCGGTGCTGCCCGATGGCCCAAGTAACGGCTCTTCCGCTACAATTTATGTTGCTGGGGGCTCAGCAGTGGCTTTACGACCGGTCAGCATGCCGGCCAACGTGAGTTGTCGACCGCTGGAGATGCTGCCGACATGCCGCGGTCAGCAGTTAAAAGTATGCTGAAAATACAAGCAATGTGATGAACATGGTGTAAGGTAATGCGTCTCTAGTTCATGGACGGTGATGACCGGGGATAAAGTTAACCTGCGAGCCGACCAGGAATGGAGTTGGGCCGCTGTCGACCCGGCAGATTCCGTTGGATGCTGGTGGTGGGTGCGGAACCTGAGCGATCCACTGAGAAGTTGACTAGGGTAACTGGATAAGGGTGCCCCGAAATACCGGGGAAGGAAGGGTTTCGCAGGGTAGCTACCACGGGCGAAGATATACCCCCCTGTTTCACACATCTTGGATGTAAACATGCGGCGCGATACTTCTGGCACAAAACAGTACCTTCGCTTCATTGCAAGTTGGGAGCTTAGTGCGGTGCCTATTGCCGGGTCGCGCGCTTACACCAAGCCTTGTAACATGCTACATTCTCCGATCCCTCAGCGTCCTACCTCTTATCAGCGGCGGTCCCCAGGATCACCATCTAGAACTTACACACACACAGTACATAGAACCCCAAACGCATCAGCATCCAGTATGATGGCCAGCCCCTGCTGCTGCCGCCATGCCAGACTGCAGGAGGCCGTATAGGACGACGGAATGGTGTAATCTATGGCCCCGTCGGTACACGAGTACACGTCCTTGGCGCCACCCACATCCAAGTTGTCCTCTCTGCAGCATTAACACACTTGGTGGCCAACCTGGCCCGCGGCCACCTCCCACCAGCCTCCACCTCCACCAGCAGCTGTCTACCTCTGCGTGGCGACCTCGAGGGGTCGGGGAACGCTTTTCCCCTCGTTTGTGTAGCAGCCTGCCGTACGCCGCATTGCCAGAGACCTCCAAACTTCGCTTTCTCAAAGGTTTGAAGTCTGCCAGCGACAGCTGATTTAATTAAGAGGGAGGCGGCCCTCGATACTGCCAGGTGTCAAATGGCAGTTTCGAGATGGGCCCCATATGGAAATGGCTGTGCTGGAGGCTGCTGTGAAGCGGGTGAAGCGACTGCGCTACATGCCTTCCTCTCCTGGTGTGTGTGAGTGTGCGTGGGGGTGGGGCGCCCTGGACCCCAGGTTCGTTGCGAGTAAAGGTAGTGGGCTGCTTTGCAATGATGGGGTGCTTTGCGGCTTTCGCTCTGGCACATTTTTGTCTTTGTTGATGCGGCTGCAGCCTTGAGGTTTTTGGTTCCTTTCCTTCCGCCCGGATTGTTTGCCTGTCGAAGTGTCCGAGTCTCTGCTGCCGCACGCCCGTTTCCTACTGTCTGTCTGCCTGCCGATATCCGTGTATCTGACGGCGAGAGGGCGACCTATGAAGGGACGGTCCCCTGCACCCCACCAGTTCCCGAGCCCCACCCCTTCCGGCTACTCCCAGGAGTGTGCAGCCCCTGAGATTGCGGATAACCGAAAGGCGACAACCTTTCCCAAAGGAGACCAAGTCAGAGACGGTACATAGCCGATGGCGGGCCTCGGGGTACACAGCTGAATTCACAGGTCGCATTTGCGTGCTTTAACGCACGTCCCTCTCTCTCTCTCCCCCACTGCTGGAAAAAGGAGGAAACAGCGACACCCCCTCCTCACGCCCCTCCCTCTCTCCCATGGTTTCGGCGAACCCAGCTTCTTCGGGGTTGATATCTTCCCCTGAGGGCTCTCCGGCCCCGGGGGGGGGGAGAGAGAGGATAAATTACCCCCACCCAGCCCCAGACCACCATGGCCAGTGTGAGGCCACCCTGTGAGATAACGGTAAGCAAACAGACAAACAGATAAACATACACGCACAACCCATCACGGATGCCGGAGTGCAACAATCCACAAGGAAGTCGTCCCTGGCCCCTGCTGGCTCCTCACGAGCCTCTGGGATCCGGGTGACTCTCCTGGTGGGGGGGAATGGTACTCAGCTGCTGGCAGGAGAGGCTGTCCCTCGGGTCCACTCAGTGAATCTTGAGGTGTCGCTCGAACATCTTCACTCCCGTCCAGGATACGGCAGCCGTGGTTGCGGTCAGCAGCAGCCCAACAACCAGCGTGATCACCTGAGTCTGCGGTGGGCGGTGTGGTTGGCGGTATTATCAACAGCAAGGAGGAGGGGGGAAGGCGGGAGAGTAGTGGGGGGTGAGGAATTATGGAGCATATCAGGGGACTTGTAACATACGCACATACACACCGTTTCCCTTCCCCATGTTGTTCGATCCGCAATGTTGTCCGACTATCCCCCCGTCTCTCCCCACCGCCACGCCGCACCGCACCGCACGCACCGTGTCAGCCTCCTCCTGGAATATGGTGAGTTTGGGTGTCTTCTCTGGCCAGTTGGACTCCGCCCACAGCGGGTCCGGGGGCCACTGGTAAGCCGCCTCCCAACTCGCAGAGGCGCTGCTGACCGACCAGCGCCACCACTGACCCACTTTGCCGTACGACAACCTGCACACAACACACACATATACACACACGCACTAAGAAACAGCGCTCAATCCATGGAGAAAAGCAGCAGCATTGAAAAGTTGCGTTTAAAAAATTGAAAAGTTTTGTCAGCATGCAACAGTCGCATCCGGTGTGTGGAGAATGCGCCGAGGAAAGGCGGAGGAGGTGCGACACTGCAATGGGCCTGATCGTCACTCGGGACCGCCGCCACCATCACTCCTCCATTCCTTATACACCGCACCAGTATGTCCGTACCGTGTGCTGTACGCCGGTACGAAGCTCGTCGTCGTGTTACGGCAGCGACCCATGCCCGCAGGGTCCTTGCTGCCGTACCGCCAGCCGATGCAGGCGTACGGCAGTGGACAGCGATTGACGCCCGGGTCGCACAGAGCCCCGTCCCAGGAGCTCGTGTTTGAGGTATTGGACGGCGGTACGGCAGTTATCAACCCCAGGTAGTTGAAAAGGAATCGTGGGAGGTTGGGTTTCAGGCTGCGGGGGGTTTTGTCGGGGGTGCAGGACAGCAGCAGGGCGTGTGCAGCAGGTCAGACCTTGCCAGAATCAGGACTCGGGAGTACGGCACTGGAAGGGGGGCAGTTTCACCTCTAAGGGGGGAGTTGCATCACCTCCGATGCATAGGGAGGTTCACATGCACCCGCACATGAACTTCCAAAGCACCCACCCCTCACACCAACGGGAAACAGCCAACAGGGAGCATGACAGCGGCAGCAGGCGCCGCATAGAGGACAAGGAGCCAGCGAAAAGGTTGTCCTCCAACTCCCAACTCGTCCGAACAAGAATGTTCGTTTTGCAGCGAAGCAATCAATCAAAACATCCTCCAGGAGCTGATCCAAAAATCCGATCGTTGTAGGGTTGAGGCGGCAGGCGAGGAAAAACATCCAAATGAAAAGTAAAGCTAAGGGAAAAACCCCTTAGTAGTAGTACAACCGCTGCAACCAAACCCTTTATTACTCAGAAAATTATTAGGACAGCGAGAGCGGATCCGGAACCGCAGGACTGCTATGAACTACATGACCCCCTGTCTGTTGCATCTCTCCATTTTCCGGAAGTCGACAACCCTTAGTAGGCAGTCCGGTTCCTCCGACGCCTGTGTAAGGCTCCCCCCCTCCGCGGTGCTCACTAGGGGTCCTTGGGGTTAGCCGCCGCCAGCCAGCCCAGGACACCGGGGTAGGCCCCGACGGCGGCGGAGAGGGAACCGTCGGAAAACAGCATAATGTCTGACGACGGAAGGGAACAGAGGCGAGGGCGGAAAAGGACGGGGAAAGGTGTTAGGGAGGAAAGGGTTGTGGAAAGACATGCCGGCAGCCGCAGCTACAGCTGCAGCTACAGACGCGGCCACATTTGTACGTTGGTTTTAAGGTGCCTTACCGGAGGGTTTCCCCCCTTAGCCAAACCCCCAGCCCACCCATCCCCGCTATCACCCGCCTACATACACACACACACACACCTGGCGTCATCAACTCCGAGGCCAGAGGACACTGCAGCCCAGGGGATTGCGTCATCAGACAGTAAACCAAATTGATGGCCAGAGCCCGGTCTGTAAACAGAGTCGTGTTGCTGGTGGTGATATTGGTGCTGGCGGCGGTGTTGCCGATAGCCAGCGAGTGCAGAGTGCGGGCCAGCAGTAGGGACGCGTCTACAATAGCCTGGGAGGTGGGGTGGGGGGTGGAGACGCAGCCGGGCGTTTTTGGGGGGGAGAGAGGGAACCTATCAGCCAATTCTGTCCAGGTTCCTCAATTCACCGCCGCCAGGCCGGCAAACACATTCTTTCCCAGCTTACGTCACCGCTTTCTCAACTCACGTCAGCTTTTTGCCCTCCGCTGCCTTTACACCTACCTTTTAAATATTACGGATGATTTTCCGATCAGATCTCTTTTCGCACTTTGTCCTAATCTCGGCGGCCAGGCAGGTAGTTTTCCGCTATCGTCATGATGACGTCATCACGAGGACTTAGGGTTTTTAGGGTTAATACAAGCGCCGACTGGTTAGTTACGCTTCCCTTACTTCTGGCGCATCAGTCTATCAGCTTGGCATCAGCTTCACTCGTTCACGTGGTTCGTCTTTCCCCCTCCGCCACCACCACCACCACCATCAACAACAACAGCGCAGCCAGGCGAAAAGCCACAGGTCCCCAACCCGCCTCGCCTACTTTTTCCCCTCTCCCACTTCAGGCTCCCGCCAACCGCCCACCGCCGCGCACACGCACACCTCCAACATGGCCCCAATGGTGTTGGTGCCGTCGTCGAACTCGCTCTGGTAGTAGGGGTTCTTGAACGCCGTGTCGAAGTCCGCAACCAGCAGGCCCGACAGGGAGCTCTTGACCCTCAGGAAGGCCATCAGTGAGGAGGGCGGGATGCCGGGGGTGTCGGGACTGGCCTGCTGGACACGGATCTGCTGGCAGATAGACAGACGGACAGACAGCCAGATGGGAGTTTTGGGGGAGTGAACAAACGGAGAAGGATGGTAATGCGGCTGCTGCTGTGATAATGGAGGTGATCATCATCATCTTCATAATCATCATCACCACCACCCACACTAACCCACTACCACCCACCCGGGAAGGCTCGGAGGAATTCGAAGAGGTGTTTGTTGACGGCGCCGCTGCCGCCGCCGTTGCGGCTTCTACGAGCGCCGTCGTATTGCCGTACTTGTCGCCTTTTTGTGTATGAAGGTAGAAGGTGGAGGTATTGGTGGCTGGGTTCCATGCGGCGCCGATTTGCCCGACCTCCACCACCTCCGCGGCGTTGGGAGGTGCGGGATCGGGATCGGTTTGAGCGGACGATGTGCATGAAAGGGTTTGGTTTTACGGATTTGGTTGTGCGCAGGGGACGAGACGCGGAAGGCAGTGCGGGTGTGCGTATGCGCATAACCAAACATAACGCCAAGGTCACCAAACTTGTCAGGAAGTGAAAATATGTGAGACACAATGTGAAAATACAGCAACACGAGACAGAAAAAGAGAAGAGAGAGAGAGAGAAATATATATAAATAGAGAAAAATATACTATATATATATAGAGAGGAAACGGCTCACAACAGATCATCTGCAAGAAGGGCGACTGCACAAACCCTGTTTTCGATTCGGTTTTCGCCTGGTACCAGGAAAATATAGCAATAAATGAGCGCGCGACATCTCGAGCATCTCAAAGAAGCGAAATTTCTTTCGTCTAACGAGATGGCTAAGCACCATCATTTCATGTGCATATGATGATTTGTCCTGAACTGTGTTTGTTTGCCGCCAAGAGGATTTAAATTTGAATTTGACATATGCTGACTTGTGGGTTTAAATTTAAACCAGTCAAACCCCCCCAACTGATTTATTCCTCCTCTTCGAAACCGGGGTGGATCTGGTCAACGGTGGCGATACCCCAGCAGAGCACACCTGGTCAATAAGATCTAGCCTCAAGCCCTGTACGAACGTCGAGTTCAAATTCATCTCGTACAGCAGCCGCTTACTGCCCATGTAGTCAAACGCCTCACCTGCGTTTGCGAAATGCGTACGGCAGAGGGTTTGGTACGAGCTTAGGACGGGCACGTGAGGGCGGGGCCGGGGGCGGGGGAGAGGGCCGCGGGGAATGAGGCCGCCCGCCGGGAGTGAGGTCAGCGGGTAACTTGAGCAGATATACTCAAGCACCGGCTTTCCCTCCCCCCCGTCAAAAACCTTAAAACCTCCATCAACCACCCGTCACCCCAACCAACAACTCCACAAAAAGGACTTTGATACCTGGAAAAGGAGGACGGGCCCCCCAAGGGCGTGCCTGAGACAAACCCAGCCAACACACCCATACATACACCCATACACACACCCATACACATACCCCCCCACACACACATGCACTCCCACTTCCCCCGCACCCGGGAGTGCGACAAACGCCAGTTGCCGGCTGTAGCTGGCCGTATCGTTGGCTGTAGCGAGCAGTGTCAGAGCTACCAGTGCGGATATGAGACCGGAAACGGAGGTGCCGGCGCCCTGGGGTGGGTGCGTATATGTATATGTGTGAGTATGTATGTATGTATGTATGTATGTATGTATGTATGTATGTATGTATGTATGTATGTATATGAAAGGTGGAGGATAGGAGAGGGGGGTGGACGGGGGGGGGAGGGGTGGGAGGAAGACCCTATCCATCCTTCCTGGCTGGTGGCATTATTCCTACACCAACCCCTCCCCCCTCCTCCTCTCCCCCTCCTCCCCCCCTGCCCCCGCAAGCAACCCACCCTGGACAGCTCGTGAAATAAGGCGTTACTGTCCATTTGCGCCACCAGTAATGTGATGGGCCGGGGGGAGGTGGTGTTGTAGGAGGGGTCGGGAAGAGCGGGAAGAGCGGTCCAAACACCGTAACTGCCCACCTGCAATCGGACATACGTACACACACAAGCGTACATTTGGCCTGGACATGCATACAGGCGGACATATACGCATGTGTTCAGGATTGGCCCACGTAGTACTCATTTGAGAGGGAGGAGAAGAGGATCCCCCCGACCTTTAAAACGGCCCGGCAGGGGCCCCCTTACCCCGGGGTCAATAAAACCCCTAAACCCCCAAAACCCCAACTCCCCCCCAAACGACAGCCTTCCCCCCCCTCACCGGAAGACACGTTTGCTCAGTTATGCATTGTACGGAGTTCCCTTTGGCGGACATGGGCACCTCAAATCGAGCCACGTGACGGCCTCCCTGTAGCGGCGTGGTGGTTTTGTTTTGGGGGGAAAGAGCGGGAAATACAGCTGCAACTGCCAACTGCACGTAGCAGCTCCGGAACCCCGCACCCAGAAAACAGGCAGATCAGGGAGTTTGTGTGTGTATGTGTGTATGTGTGTATGTGTGTATGTGGGACGGGGGGAAAGGTGGAGGAGGAGGGTTCGGACGGGGAACAAGCATGGCGTGCACGTGTGCGCGCGTGTGTGTGCGTTTGTATGTGTATGTATGAGTGCGTGAATGCATCCATGCAGACAGCCTGTCTGATTCGGTGCTTTTTTGTTTTAACTTTTTCACGCGCAGCACTTCCTTGGCGTCTTCACCATCAGGTGCATAGGTTTTTTTTACTAAATTTAGTAATTGCGGGTTAGGGGAGCTGGTCGCCTCCTAAAAACCAGTCCCCTCCTCCTTCTGCTCCCATCACCCCCCCCCCCGCCGTGTGTCTCAGGTTCACCTATGGTAACCTCCGCCGTACTCTCTGCCGTACCGTTCATACCTTAAACTCGTTGTCAGCATTATACGATGCTCTGCGAGCTGCCTCATTGGCCATACTGCTCGTCAACATGTACATCGGGAATCCAAAGAATTGTCGGTTAAAACCCGCGCCGAATGGATTCCAGGGGTACGACCGGTTGTCGTACAGCGCGTACTCGGCGCTTGGAAACTTAGCTGCCGTGGAATAGTGTGCCGGACGACCTGCCGACAGACGGTTGGGCGGTTTCGTTTCCGTTTTTACAGTTTCCTGCCGTGATCAGTTCGTTAGTCCGTTAGATAGATCTCTCCATGTAGGTGCTCGAATCCATACTGGATCCAATCCTTGCAAATCCTACCTAGCTGACGTGGGCAGTACACTGTCCAATACCGTGTTGGTTGTACAGAATCCGACAGGACAGTACGTTCCATATGGGGCGCCGGCAGCTGCATTGGGCCCCACCTCAACCCTCCGTGGTTACTCCCCCCACATCACCCCCCCACATCACACACACCCCACATCACACACACACCGCATCAACCCCCACATCAACCCCCCCACATCAACCCCCCACATCAGCTAGTAACTCTTTTTTGTGACCTAGCTAGCCACGTCGCCGCGACGACGACTACTTCCCAAGTCACGACTGGTTGGCAACTTCTTAAATGTTCCTGCTGCAGTATCTATCTAATCTAATCCTGTGCGGATTATCCGTCTATCTCTGGTGTCAGCTTCAACCGTCAGTGCTTCGTCTAACACCCCTCCACACACCCCTCCACACATACACACACGCCCCAATCTCCCCTCAACCTCCCGGGAGAAGAGAGTCTTTTCCCCCACCACCTGTCAAACCACGCAACCCCCCATTCCCTAACCCCACTCACCCGCAGTGGGGTCCACCAATACACCTGCCACCCGACTATGAAGCTCCGAATCCGACAGCAGCAGCGACAACAGGGTGCTCACCTCAGCAGCAGGAACCACCACCACACGTTTGCCTAGGGGGGAAGGGGGGAAGGGGGGAAAGGGGGAAGGGGGGAAAGGGGGAAGGGGGGAAAGGGGGAAGGGGGGAAAGGGGGAAGGGGGGAAGGGATGGAGGGGGTGGGGGGAGGGGAGTTATGTGCAAGAAGCGAAGATAGGACGGCCTGACGGGGTGAGCGAGAAGGGAGGGAAGGTGGGACCCCCGGGGACGGGGAGAGGGGAAAGGAGCGTGTGCGTGTGTACGTGTGTACGTGTGTGTGTGTGTGTGTGCACGTGCGCTTCGCACGCGTCAGTCATCATGTGCTGAAGGAGACTTGAGCGGCGGTTTCCAAAGGTAGACAGATAGACAAACCGACAGACAAACAGATCTGGAGTAAGCTCTTGAATGGGCCGTGAAGGCAATCGCAGGCTGCCGTGTATAACTTTGCGGCCTGTGCGGCGGTGGCTTGGCACTGTGCCGTGAAATGCTGCTGGGGGGGGAGGATTGGGGAAAGGCTGCGGATTCTTGGGCCCACGGTGTGCAGCCACAGCCGTCACGACCTACCTTTGTACGGTATCCACAAATCTTTCCTATGGACCAGTGGCGCAGTGACCAGCTCCTCGTTTGGAGCTGGAGATTCAGCGTGTAGTATGTATATGGTAAGGAGATGGAACGTTACTCGTTGGCGGGCGAGGTAGCCTTTTTCCTTTTCCGAAGCGGAGGTTTACCTACCTTCGCATCCTTGAGGACCCGAGCTGGTCATGAGCTTCACGCAGGCCCTATTGTCTGTCAATTCAACATACATGGCCCCTTTCAAGCCCTTAACTTTCTTCCACCCTTGTCCATCATCTATGCCTAAGCACAGCACTGATAAGGTGGTAACAGATAAAAAGCACAATATGAAACTGCGCCGAAGCATGTCGCCTAGAGGAGCTTAAGACACCTCAAGCACATTCGGTGCAGAACTTGTAGTTGATTACTAGGTAGGAGACAGGGAAATAGTTAGTTTAAAGAAAGCCTAGAGGCTTTGTGAGCCAGTGACGCTTGTTCTCCTGAGAGCGTTCATAGGTAAAATGGACCTTCAGGCCATGTTATGCTACGTTGATTTTCAAAAGATGAAGTGTTTCTCCAATCCTTGTAAAATCACAAAGCAGAATCGGAAGCCTGTGACAATGCCTCTCAGCCAACGGTAAACGAGCTTCCCATACTATCGTACGATTGAACATATCGAGTTGATGAACCAGACGTGCTCCTTGTGCGATTGAAGCGGTTCATGAGCCTTCGGGTTCGTCTAAACCGTACGAGCTCGCTGAAGCTTGTAACATCCATAATGGAATATCCATTCATCAAGAAATGTGCGATAATTTTCGACTGATGAATGATACAGCTTAGGGAGGGCTCGCAGAATGCTCCCAAGACGACAGGACCCGCCGCTTGGCTGATGGAGTAAGGCAAGGCGGACAGGCATGCCTGGGGCGTGGAGAGGTTGGGTGACCCTTAGTTTCATTCATAGCAGGGTTCTGTTTCTTTGTCAAATGGCCCATATTTAATTGATTCGTTACTTTAAGCATGCACGGCCTACATACTTGCTGGACGCGCCGGCGCACTTCAGGACAGGGCTCTCTTCAGGATATAAGTATCGCCTAAGTGGGAAGTTCACACACAGAAAGAGACAGAACCATATAGTTGTCTACGCAATAATGCCTAATGCAAATTGCTGATAGCTTCAAAGCTGGTTTCGGAGACGAGGATGGGAAGTTCGGTCAAGGCTACATATGACCATGTTTTCCTGCTTTTGCACTTTAACGTAACGCATCAGCCAATGTAAATTGCCTGTAACCTGTGTAACTTGCAGATGCCTTGGAGTCCAAGCAAGAAAGCACATCTCATAATTGATTTAAGCCATCCATGTAGCACTCATTTTGATACATTTTGTGGCTTTGCAAATCCAAAATGTTAATTTATTCAAGCGCTCAACAGGCCCTTGTACCATGACCCGATAGCGATAAAGTTTGCAAGTCCCGTATTTCTGGGTAGATCGCGGACGTATGTGGGTGACATTTCGATTACGTCTGGGAGGGAGCAACGCGCGCAACTTCACGTCCCCGCACGCGTCCCCGCTTTAAAGGCTGCAATCAATCAATGTGGCGAAAGTATAATGGTCTGGGCTGCTGAGGACCATGAAACGCATTATAAATTTGCTCTGCGGTATGGACGACTGTCGCAGGTTGCCTGATAAGGAGGCTCTCCTTTAATCGACGCAAGCACAGACCAGCCCGTAGCTTTGAAGATTTGACCAGCTTGCAGCCAAAGCACCCCTCTTTCACTTAACTCCTAACCTTGAAACCTAAAAGCTCGTTGCAGCTAGCATCGGAGACAGTTTCGACAGTACTGCGTCCTCAGAGCGACTCGACTGGTGCGCAATTCTTCCAAACGGCCATCCAAACTTCCCGTCATGTTACAAGGTTTCGCTCCTTTACTGATGGTGAACTCATAGATTTATGCTCATAGCTGACCGTATACTTTCGCATTTATAACCACACACATATAACCAGGGCCCCGGAATCGCCATTCCAGGCTTCGGATAGCGCCTGGAAATTTGCTGTAGGTACATTTCACGTATTCCAGTTTCCGTGAACTTTTGGATTGTTTGAATAGGGTTAACAATAATCAGTCCTGGTGGTAGCAGCAGTACAGGCCAAAAATGCGCCAACAAGCGACAGTTACCCGGGGTAATCAAGTAATTGCCCGTGGGGCTGCGTAGCACGTGAAAGGGCCCCACATCCTAGTCTCCACCGTCTCCATCCCCAACCCAGGTGGGAACATTCGTTCGAAGATATACGCGGAGGATGGGGCGTGTGGTGGTTGGTCCGTGCAAGTGGGTTGGTAGTTGGAACGTCGTTACTTGGCTTTCGTTTTTTGGTTGTCGTTAGTTGTATGAGGGCGAAAGAGGTACGGCGGAGCGCCCTGCATGCGGCCTGATTGCCTGATTTACACCTCTTCATTGGTTTGACCAGCCTGTTGGATCCAATGTCTACACGTCTGCTGGTCCGTCTGCCGTGTCTACTTAACTGTCACGTGTATCTATCTGTCTGTTTTGCATGTGGGTAGGTAGGTAGGTAGGTAGGTCGACTTACCTCCCCTGAATTTCTCCCGGGCTGCACCTTATGTTCGACCAGGTAGCCGCCGAACGCCGTCGTCGGCTGCTGGTGCTGCATCCTGCATGGCTACTCTGCCGCTTTATGGGAGCATATCACCGGACATGCAACATTACCCCGTGAACCCAGGTAGTGATAAACAAGGTTAATATCCCACAGTTACTCGTACATTGGTCAAAACCATGGATCCACGCCTATCACACTACTCCTACCAACCTAACCAACATAAGCACTGTCCCGTCTTGCGTCGTCTTCTCCCCAGCCATGCGGGTCCGGAACACAACAGAACACAAAGGAACACAGCACTACACGTCCTGTTGAACCATTCAGAATCCGCCGAGGGGTTCCACCCAAAGGTTAGCCAAAGGGTTGCCATCCCCCGTAGTGACACCCCCCCAAGGGGGAAAACGGGAGGCCTCGGGCCGCGTCGGGTAGGTCAACGCGCAGTACAGGCCAGCGTTCAGGGGCGAGTTTATTGTGGCTCCCCTTTTCCCCTAGCAAGGTTTTTCCCGTGCTTTTGATATCATATCCTCCTAGAGAGACTTCGCTGTGGAGAGGCCTAAAGACCCTAGGCATGGGAACGTCTGGGGGTGTTTGGAACTGAACGTGCACGCAGGGCTGCCCATTGGCCCCTTCACATAAAGAGATTTAAGTGTCTGGAGTGGTTTGTTACATATCGATCGACCGATGACCAACTTGGGTTCTTTTACCCAACTTGAGGTAAGGCCAGAATTGGTAGCAAAGTCGCCGAAGCCCTCCGCAGCCACCAATGCAGCAGGCGGACTGCCGCAGGTGAGGGGCCCCGAAACCAGTTTTTAGGATATAGGTCGATGTAAATTTTGATGCCTTTGCATGGTGCTGGCGGGAGCGCCTCTGCGTGGGAAAGACATGGCCTTGTCTGGTCTGGGCCTCAGCCGGTTACTGGGGGTTACTGAGGTTAAAAAAGGGAAGGTGCAAGAGCGCAGGAGACGCAGAGGGCTCCTCTTTGATACTCCATGAAATCAGGAGAAAGAGGTGGAGGAGGACGAGGAGGAGGGAGCGGGAAGGGGTTGCAGTCGGGAGTTGTTTTTATTAACCGACCCGGCTGCAAGCCTCCCGCCACGCCGCCCGACCAATGCCGTCGGGATACTCTTACTAGACGATCTCTTCCATATATGCCTTATATGGCAAAGGACGGTTCCGACACAAAAATCTTAACTTGCGGCTTTGTCACTGTGGTAGCCGTGGCGCTCGACGACGGGCCCGATCATTATCGCGTCGCGGAAGGCACAAATTGTCTCATTGGCGTAACGGCTCCCGGCGGTTCTGTACGCGTACCATCCTGCGGTGTCTCTTTTCCTTGTGACCAAGTTCCTCAACCCCATATCGCAATTCGGCGCATCTTACATCGATTCGTCAACGCACACACGACCTTTCAGCAGGGCTTTTGATTAAGAGGATAGGCTGGTTTCTGCATGGATCTGCGACTCGTTGTATTACACGGGTGGCAGCTGCGACATTGCGTTCGCTCCGTACTGCAGGCAACTGCAGCGGCAGTTTCATGGGACAAACTACGAAAAGCCAATTTCAAGAGTCGCAGTTTTTATTTGATGATTCTGGCTTCAAATTATTACATCACCTATGGCGCATGTTCCGTCGTGGCGATCTGTTATGCTACAGTACGTCAAAGGGACGTACGCGAACATCATATCTTCGTAAAGATAGCTCCCACACCGATTCATCAATTTTCTTGTGATCAATTTTCTTATTGATGATCCTATTTACAAGCTGCCCCGCAATCATAAGGGACGTATGATGTCTGGGACGATACGACGAAAAAATGGTTCGGCGCATTTGTGACTGTTTTCCCGCTATGTATCCGTGGACATAGAAATGACAGTTCAATTATTTATGTGTAGTATTATTGCCGATTAAGAGAGCAAGCTCCTGGAGTTGGTTGAAGGAGAGCATGCAAGGCGAAATGGAGGCTTCGGGGTCGTCACACATATGAAGACAAGTATGCACGTCCCAAAGCTCCGCTACAACGCGGTATTCATTTTTGGCTTGCGACAGCTCGTCCACCGACTAACCTGGAACCATTTGCGTAGCTTGCTTACTCTTAAAGCTACAAACGTATTAAAATCTGGATTTTCCGCGGTGCGTCAGCTTTACTTGAATCCAGGATGGGCCCTCGTCGCCGCAGGCCAGTACGGCAACACGATGAGACCGGCGAATGACTCTTACATGGGATCCACCTCTTTCCTCCCACACAACCTCACTATATTTTTGAAGGACCCACAGTCAGCCACAGCGATTTGCCGCTCACATTACGCAACAATTTACGGACAAAACAAGTGGCGCTCGCTATGAGAGAACCAGCCATACCAGGCCTGCTTATTAGCGATGAGGTCACCTCCATGCTTTGCGACCCCTGAAGGGCTGGACTTTCCGCTTCTCTGCAGAATTGCAGAGACCGGTATCGTTTCGTCACGCACTGCGTTCCTAACTTTCTGCGTATTTTACATATTGACTTATTATGGTAAGTCCCGGATATTTGAGTTCGGGGTCAATCGAAGGACGTACTTTTACGCTCGGTGCAAGGGGGAGCGGGGAAAGGGAAGGGATTATAGATTTTGCTTCGTAAGATGAATATAAAAGTAATCATTTTGGGGCATTTCTCTTTGTATGCGTATATTAGTAAGCTCAACATAGCGATGCAGTCGTGGCAGGTCCAGAGATTCTAGACTCGAACTGTTACTCTGGCCTAACTTTATTGTCCAGTCTCAAATTGAGCACAGTGAGACGTGGCACACTGCATCGTTTAATCACGCCATACGGTGTCGGTGCGCTGATGTGGGCGTACCAGACACGAAGGGGCATGTTTGGCATTTGCTTGGAAATTTATAATCGCTGCAATAATTGTCCAACTGAGGCACAGTGGCAGCGATCGCGGACTCAGGCAGCTCGCGTCCGGGGCAGCGAGCCCACATGGAGCCTTCGCTGCTTGCTGGAACGACGCGGATATCTCCTAATCATATCTCCACAACCCCAATTTAAACAAAATAATCGAGCAGCATTCTCTCGCTGCACTGTCTTGTGGACTTTTCTTTGGTGCTGCATCTAACTAAACACATCCAACAGCGTCCACCATCGCTCCACATCGCGGCTTTCCGACCTCCCAATTCACAAAGCTTCCTGGGATTTCTTCTGGTTACTTACGGTCTCGTTAACCGATGTCGGGGCAAACAGCAGTGCGCCGTTCCATCGTCCGCTACCCGTCAGCCATACGAAGGCCTGTGCCCGCGTTCTGTCAAATTAGCAACCGCGAGCGTCTTTATGAAGCCGGTACACTTCAACATGAACTTTCTGAAGCGTGGAAAATACTTTCGTCGATGAGCTGTAGGCACCGTTGACGTCCAGGATTTTGCTGTACAATGCATCCCCCCTCCATGGCCACTGGCATCCCATCATCATTTTCTCAACGCCGCCGTGTTTGTCTCACATTGATCTCTTGCATGCTCTGAACTGAACCCGATCGATCCTTTTATTTGTTGCCACTTCTAAAAATGTTACAATCGTGTCATCGGGATACATCAGATTTGTGCAACCGCGCCCCCCGCGGATCCCTTTCCTCCATTTCGGCCCCCCTCCCAGCAATTGGAGTCCGCTTCTCAGCCGCCGCCGGCGGAGCTCTCTACGCAGCCGGCGGGTTCAGAATCAGGGGACCCCCCCCCGCTCCACCGTTTGTTTGTGGGTTCGGTGCCGCGGACCGCAGTGGAGGCCACTCTACGCGAGTACTTCGAACAGGTAAGGAAGGATTGGCTGGCAGCCGTACCCACCTAGGTCGGGAAACATAACAACTCCATCTTTTTACACATGTGTGCTCTCCTGGGTGCAAAAGGTTGCATTCCCGACGGGCCATTTCAATTTTCCAATAGACCACAGTCGTAAACAGGCTAAAGTGTAAAGTCCGAACGGCATATTTCATATGCCCTGTAAAAAAAACACAGCTTGGATCCACCAGGGGCCCTGGTTCGCCTTGACCTTACGAGCGCAAGCTTGCCACATGCAATGTAGGAATGTATAAATAAGTAAATGCATTTGAAGATATATAACTTTATGGCCCCGTACGTACTGTACGTGCCGTACACGCAGTGTGGCGTGGTCCGGGACCTGGCCGTCCTGCGTGACCGTACCTCGGGCAAGTCCCGGGGCTGTGCGTTCGTGAGCTATCTAACGTTGGAGGAAGCGGAGGCAGCCATCCAGAAATTCGACCGGCAACTCATGCTGCCAGGGTCTCAGACCCCGCTGGAGGTGGGTCGCAAGCTGCGGCGCTGAGGCAAATTTGGCGTCTGATGACATGGGGGGATGAAGTGGTGGATGTGAAAGGGTGAGGGGACCTGGGACATACATGGGTCTGCGTGTTTGAAGGGTTTGAAGGGCTGTTGGGCCTTTTTTGTGGGCTTTGGCTTTGCAGTTAGGAGCCTGCCGTGTTAGGCAGCTAGGTAGGTGTTGACGAGGGCGGGTGGGAGGGAGTCCGCCGGGCAGCTACGCCCCAGACCAAACACATGGGCTGCTTGATGCACGAGGCCATGAGGCCATGAAGACAGCAAAGGATAAGGAACCACTTGAAGACATAAAAGCAAGGCGTGTGGGATAGAGGGGTACCCTCTTTGTGGCGTGTCTGTCTTCTTTCGTGAAGTCCATGACACTCATACGTATGTATGTATGTATTATACATACAGGTCCGCTTTGCAAAGAACCATTCATACGTTCAAGCTGGAGAGGGCCCTTCAGGCAACCGTCAGATCTTCTTCTCCAGGGTTCCCCTAACCCTCAAGGTATGCCACCATGTTGCGTACGAGGTGTGAATGCTCCTGCCCAGTGCCCCTTGTCGCGGTTCCTTTCCATGTATGCATGTCTTTACAATGGCAAGGCACAACGCAAAAAAACATGTCCGAAAACGCAGGAGGATGAGATTTTGTCGCTTTTCCTCGCGTATGGAGAGGTGGAGACCATTAACGTGTTCAAGTGCCGTAGATCAGGCAGAAGCAAAGGTTGCGGCTTCATAGAGGTGAGGACCGAAACCCTAGGGAATGGCCCGATCCCTCTTGCGAGCCATTAGTACCCGTGTTCACATACATACATACATACATACATACATACATACATACATACATACATACATACATACATACATACATACATACATACATACATACATACATACATACATACATACGTCATACATACATCATACATACATACATACATACATACATACATACATACATACATACATACATACATACATACAGGAGGAGAGTGCTTCGGCGGTCGTTCCCGTTGGGGTATACGGTTAGGTGCCCCTAAGCAGCGTCAGGCCCAGATCGATATGGCACAAAAAAAACTTACACACACACGCACACACCTTCCCTCCGCCTCTCCCTCCATCTCTCCTACCTCACATACGGACGGATGCAAATGCCGCTGGACCTGCCAAAGGCCATGTCGGGGGCCGTGTCAATGTGCGTAAGGGGGCGACAGACCGACAGATTGACAGACAACGTTGGCTCCTTGGTTGCTTGCCCATCTGAAGCTTCTGAGGCATCTTCTCCATATTTCCCTTACACACGTCCATGTGCGTCCACGAATTCCCCAATCTCTCAATTCCCCCCCCCCCCACACACACACACACCGTGTTGCGGCGTCCTCCACTTCACCTGCACCATGCAATCACACCCGGGGCGCCATGTACAGATGAGGACCCGGGAGGCGGCCATCGCAGCTATGGAGAACCTCGACGAGCGGCACGTGTTCGATGTAAGTTAGTTAGCTGGCTGTTAGTTGTTGTTGGTCAGTGTGCCGATAGGACGGCTGGTTATATCGTAGGATATTGGTGGTGTGCGCGTGGTGTGCGCGTGGTGTGCGCGTGGTGTGCGCGTGGTGTGCACGACGCGGAATGCATGACATGGATTTTAGGCACATGCACACCTGAGGCGTATGTTTTCGTGTGTGCTGCGACACGACAGCAGACAGACAGCAAGACGGAGAGAGAGAAGCAGCGAAGGATTCGTCGCGCTGTGCGGCGGTCTTCAGATTCCTTATGCTGTGGCTGTGTTTGTTTATGTCTGTGTGCGCGTGTGTACGTGTGTACGTTACCTTGCCCAGAACGGTGAAACAGCCGGACGACTTGAAAGCACCCGCGTGTAACCGCGACTTTCTTATTAGGGTTAGCCAAATGCCTTGTCGTCTAATTGGCGGTGCGCTAATGGATCAACGAGATTTCCACTGTCCCTGTCTACTATTGAGCGAAACCACGGCCAAGACTGAGGGTGTGTGTAACAGCATGTAAGATGACATGAGCATACTTGCATGCATACATTCATTCATTCATTTATTCATTCAAGGGTCTCCTTCTCTTTCCGTTCCCGCGGCTGGCTCGGTTGGTTTCTACCGCGGCCGGATATCCTTCCGTTGTGCTGTGTGTTTCTTCTGAATTGCTCTCCTGCCTTGTCTTGGTGTACCAGAGCACGGGAACCGCCATTTCAGTTCGTTGGGCTGATCCGGACTTGCAACAGCGTAAGAAGAAGGCTATGGACGATGCCAATGCGGAGAATCGGATGGTGGGTGCAACGTGCGACATGCAGTAAGGACACACGGACATGCAGTTCCGCCCACAGAGACCTTTCCTCTTCTTCCTCCTTCCATGTGTACTTCGGTCGTTTGCGCGCATGGGCACCGCGTCCTGCCACCACCCGCCTGTGTGGCTCTAGTTTTCGTCCACTTCCGCGAACAAGTACGATGCACGCAACTTACCTCATCCCTTCACCCCTCCGCACATCCTAAATCGATCATCTGCTGCTGGCTGCTGCTGGCTCTCCCTACTTGGGCCCCAATCCGATCCGTATTCCGCCCACCTGCCCGCGGCAGCTGTTCTTCGCGAAGGTCCTCCGGTCTACAACAGAGGACGACGTGCGCCGCCTGTTCTCGCGCTTCGGCAAGGTGTACGACATAAACTTGTTCCGGGCCTTTCAAGGTGCACCTACAACCAAGGTGGGAACGGCCCACGGGGCCCGGGTATGGCGTGTATGTGTGGGGTGGGTAGGTGTGTATGGGGGGGTGTAAGTGGCAGCAGTGAGCCATAGGCATACACGTATGTGTATATGTATGCAGGTTGGTAGGTTGGTTGGTAGGTAGGTAGGTAGGTAGGTAGGTAGGTAGGTAGGCAGGAAATGCACGTATTTACAGGTGGTGGTGGTTAGGTAGGCAGATTGGCTTACGGGTAGATTTGAGGATAGATCTGAGAGGAGGTTTGAGTGAGAAGGTAACCTTTGTTGTTCCGACCACGTCCGGTCAATAAATGATTCTAAAGTGAATATGTCACATCACGGTCTGGACATCTCGGGTATCTCCAGCTGGCGGATGCTGGCCTCTGTGCCAATAGCTCTAAACCCTAAGTCCTTTCCTGATAGGGCAACATGATACAACAGACCTCTGCGTTTATCTGTATGTCAACACCCATCTGGTCAATGAACGGTATGGTGCCGGGACGGGCCGAGGGTGCTCCCGACCCTCTAGCCATCGGTAGACACGTATGGTGGCTCACCTGCCGATTAGCAGCTATGAGAGGGCTTGAACAGGCCATGCCACTACCCGGCTGGCAGGGCCAACCCCGTCGACACATAGAGCTCAAGCGGACAGAGCTTATCTAGGCGCTATTTGTACTGCTACCAAGCCAGCGAGACAGTCTACACTCAGGAATCCTTGTAAACCTGCTAGATGCGGCTTCAGGTGCCGTGGCTGAGCCGGCAGGATGAACTAGCTAACTAAGGAAAACGGAGCTGATCCCTCAGCTTGAGGAGCTCACCAGGCAACCAATTTCCCGCTGTGTCGATATGTAGCCATCCCGGCCACTTAACGTCTCTGCAATAGCAACGGCACGAGCACCCCTGGCACACCCCGAACCCACCCCTCCCTGACACGCCGGCGGACCTACCTAGGGCTGTGGACTGGTGACCATGTCGCAGCACTCTGACGCAGTGGCCGCCATTGCAGCTCTCGACGGCATTCATGTGTGGGAGGGCATGGACTGCCCCATGGTAGTCAAGGTGGGTGGCAGTTGGTGGTGATGGGTGGGTGAATGGTAGTGGGTGGTGGTGGGTGGGTGAGGAGGGTGAATGGTAGTGGGTGGTGGTGGGTGGGTGAGGAGGGTGAATGGTAGTGGGTGGTGGTGGGTGGGTGAGGAGGGTGAATGGTAGTGGGTGGTGGTGGGTGGGTGAGGAGGGTGAATGGTAGTGGGTGGTGGTGGTAGGGGTAATGGGTGTGGATGTGGATACGGAGGATGAGGGGACGAACAACGATTCCAGAGAAGCGAAACACAACCCGTTAGCGTTCAAGTCAGTGGGCAATCTTGCGAGTAACTTAGGAAAGCACACGACAGGCATATCGCGCGCGCGTCAGGAGTGGCCAGATCTGGTTGCTTGGGATTCGCAACCTTACCGAAGCGCTTTGCAAGCCTCAGCTTGACCACTGCTTAGGAATTTCCTTGATTTTGAGGAAGCGAGCAGCCTTTGCTGCCGCTGCCATCTCGCCTCTATCCATCCATCCATCCATCCATCCATCCATCCATCCATCCATCCATCCATCCATCCATCCATCCATCCATCCATCCATCCATCCATCCATCCATCCATCCATCCATCCATCTATCTATCTATCTATCTATCTATCTATCTATCTATCTATCTATCTATCTGTCCACCTGTCCACCTGTACTACCTCCCCACTTGCAAGTGTCTCCCCTCCGCCGCCCTATCTCTGCGGTGATACCATTGATGCCGACCCACCCACCCACCCGCCTGATATGTCCACCTACCTACCGCTGTAGTGGATGGACACCGCGTTACAGCGGCGCCGCCGCGAGCAGCACCTTGCCAACATTCGGCAAACACCCCTTCCCTCCAGCAGCATCGGGGCGCTGCTGGGCGGCCAGGGGCCGCCACCAGACCCCCAGCAGCAGCAGCCGCAACAACAGCAACAACAGCAACAACAGCAACAACAACAACAACAACAACAGGAGCAGCAGGAGCACCGGAACCAGCAGCAACAACAGTTATCATACCAGACGGTACAGCACCAGCACCACCAGCAGCACCAGCAGCACCAGCACCAGCAGCACCAGCACCAGCACCAGCACCACCAGCACCACCAGCAGCAATGTGGGTACAAGAAGGGAACAAGAAGGGGAGCACAGGAGGGCGTTCTCAGGGACCTGGGAGTCCTCCCAGGATTGAGCCGAACCGATCCCAGATGTGCGACATTGATGTAGCTTGCCCTAAATTCGGGATGATGTCGGGTCCATCTGGACGGATATGCGCCGGGCTAGGTGGAAGGGGAGGTGGGGGGAGAGCAAGGGACGACGGACCCGTGCAGGCAAAATGGGAGTTGCAAACGGGATTGGGCAATTTTCTAAGTTCTCCATGAATGTGCATCCGCCGTGTCGCCATGGCTGGCGGTGCTGGTGTCCGCCTGTTTGCTGTCTCATCATTACTTCATTACCCCTGCAGCTGCTGTTGCTGCATCTGCTACTGCTGCTGCTGTTGCTGCTGCCTCCCCTACTGTGCTACTGCTGTGCTGCTGCTGTGCAACTGCTGCTGCTGCTGCCTCCTCCGTGGACGCTTCGCTTGACTGTGACATTGCACGCGTCCCCCGTTCCGTGCTGTCAGTGCAAACAGTGATACAGTTGGGCGCACAGCCTGCAAGGGTCGCCTCCGCCTCCACTAGCGGCGGCGGCGCCGTCGGCCCCGGCGCCGGGCTCACAATCGTTGCGGAACCGCCGCCAGCGGGGCACCTGCAGCCTCCGGCAGTGGCGGCGGCGCACCCGCCGCTGGGCAATAACAGCGGAGCTGGCGGCGGCGGCGGCGGCGGCGGCGGCCTGATAGCCGACCTTACCGTCTTCCCGGCCGCGGATTCCGCGGGCGGGCCCCCCCTAGAGCTTCCGCCGCCGGGCTGCAATCCCGATGTCGTCAAGCTGTTCATTGGTAACATTCCCAGAGGATGCACGGAGAAACACCTGCTGGCCTTGTTCCAAAGCATTGGAAAGGTACGGTACGGTACGGTACGCACGATTCAGGAAACGGTGCGGGGTGCAGGGCATCTACGGAGCAGGGCAGGCCGCGGTGATGCTAACGGTGCGGGGTGCCGTTTACTGCCGGGTTGTGGTGTTTGGGCTGCCGGTTTGACCCTATATCCTGACCAAATGATGAGCGCCAGCAATGCATCGATCCTGAACCCAGCCCCCAGGCCCCAGCCCCCAGGCCCCGCCACCCTCTCACTCACTCCCGGGTTATGCCTCATGCATGTTTTAAATGGAAAAACATATGTAGTATCAAAGTACTGAAAAAGGAATATTTCTTCTCTGTACTGTCACTCCAGAATCCCCTAGCACACACGCACACAACAGCAAACATCTACGGCTAAGAGTTATGTATGTGTACGTTCCATCCTTTTGCTATAGCTCCAGCTGCCCTCTGATCACTAAGTTATCACGATTAGTACTGCATCTACTGTGCAGGTGGTGGAGCTCGTCATTATGTACGACAAGGTGACGCGCGAGCCCAAAGGCTCGGCCTTCGTGTGGTACGCCACGCGCGAAGACGCGGAGCGCGCTATCCTGCAGTTTAACCTCAGACCGGTGTTTCCAGACCCATCCGGGGCACAAGATCGCCCCCTGGTGGTGCGTAAGGCGAAGGCGCGGAGCAGCCGGATGGTGGTGTCGGCGGCGAGCATGTATGCGGCGGCGACGACGCTGGGACAGGTGCGGCTCTGACGGTGATGTGCGAGGACTGTAGGTTGGTGTGTATGTGTGTATGTGTGTATGTGTGTATGTGTGTATGTGTGTATGTATGTGTCCCTTCCTTCCCCACATCCATCCATCCCGTCCTTCCATTCCTGTCCCGGCAGCAGGCAGCGCCACTTGGCGCTATGCCGTACACCCAGCGCTTCGTTAACGTCGGCGGCGACGGTGGCGCTGGCAGCGCTGGCAGTAGCGGCCTAACGGTCCTGTCACTACCAGCTGCCATGGAGGGCTTGCAGATCGTGGACGGGTCCGCGTTGGGAGCGGGCATCGGTGCTAGCATGGGGGTAAACATGTCTGTGGGCGTGAGCGGCGCCCCGGCGCAAGTGCCAGGGGCCGCGGTGGCGGCTGGGACGGCCGCCGGGCCGCATCCGGGGCTTATGCACGCGGGACAGGTACCGGTCGTTGGCGGCGGCGGCGGCGGCGGCGGTGGCGGTGGCGACGGCAGCCGCATGGGAGCTGGGGGTCACGGCCGCGGCATGATGGGCATGGTTGCGCTCGCGCCGTCTGGGGCGATGGCGGCGGGGCTGTACGATGCGTACGGAACAGGTATGCGTGGGAGCTTGGCGAGAATTGGGATTGGGAGCGGGTTTAGGTTTAGGGGGTGGGGGGAGGCGCTAGGGCTGCAGCTCGGGCGTACATGTCCGGAGATACTCCCCCGGGCGAAAATCCCCTTACACCATCTTATTCCTCATACGTTTATTCATCCCATGGCTGTATCTGCTAGGGTACAGTAAAACGGTTAAGTTACCCCTCCGCAACTCTGTAGGTGAACACCTCCTCGCGGACTTTGGAACTGCCGCCGTACTACCGGCTAACCAGACAGCCTCCGTTTCTGCCGCCAGCGGTGGCGCCGGCGGCAGCAGCGGCGGAGGTTACGCTGTGCTGCTCCCCTCTGCCACCGGCTCTAACCAATGGGATGCCGCCGCCGCCGCCACGGCTGCAGTGGCGGCGGCGGCTGCGGCCGGCCTGACCGGAAATGGCGGC
>NW_003307550.1:2148750-2157216 GCF_000143455.1 Volvox carteri f. nagariensis | reverse complement strand
CCCCGCCGCCGCCGTTGCTGCCGCTGCTGCTGCTGGTATGCCCGTAACGCAGTCCATCGCCTTGACTCACTCGCAGCTTCAGTCACTCAACCAGCACTTGTACGGCGTGCAGGCCGTCAGCGGGGCCGCGTTGCAGCTCGCGGCGAGTGGACCGGGGCTCATTCAGCTGTATATGTCGGGTACGAGAGCGCAAGTAGAGGGTGCACGTCACCTCGTGGCTTCAATCCTTGGCGGTGCTGTTTAGCAACTCGAATATAGTGTGTAATGATGTGTGTAGTTTATAGAGTATAGATTGCCATCGCGGTATACATTCCCATCGCGGCATGTAACCCAACAGTCACCTGGGGATGGTAGGTACCCCCAATGCAGTGCAGAGCAAGGCTGGCTCATAGCAGGGTCTCTGCACCAGGGAGGGCTGTTGACTAACATCCGTACTTTGGCGTTGTGGACTGCCACTGCTGCCTTTCGGAGTCTTGGTCAACAAGATCGCCCTGGGACGAGGCCTCTTTCGTTTTAAAAAGTTGGTTGGAGTGGTCGTTGGACGTGCATTCTTACAACCGATCTCGGATTCCTTTCAATGATGTGCTTTCCAGTTTCATTAGATGTTAGTTGGCCCAGATACATATACATCGTCTGTACATGGAATTTTGTTGTTGTTGCTGCTGTTGCTGCTGCTGTTGTTGTGCGGCGGCATGCATGTTGGCAGCAGCATACACACAGAGCAGGTGCTGCTGCTGCTACTGCTGCTGCTACTACTACTGCTCCTGTTGCTGTCCTTGCTCCTGCTGCTCCTGCTGCTGCTGCTGCTGCTGCTGCTTGCTGTGTTCCTTTTCCTTACTGGAGTTTCCTGGGGTGATCGGTTTGCGGGCCGGGGGAGGCTGCATGGGACAGCAGCAGCTGTGTATCCTTTGCGGCCCCTACCGCTGCACTGGCAGGCAATTAGATCCATTTTTTGCACGACTGCAACTTAATACGTCGGCACTTAAATAGTTTGTCATGCTCTTGGTATATCCGTATGTCAACACGTCAGCATCTCGATACGTCGTAGCACCACTAGTGTTAATCTGCGTTCGATACTGCTTAAGGACGCTTGCACGTGTGCATATGGGAGGACGTAATTTCGCATCCGGCTGCCCTTGCAATTTTAAAACAACAAAAATGATTCCGTTATGGTCGTTGCGTTGTGTGCTGCGTTTAGCGCCGACTTGTGCGTGCGTGCGTGCGTGGCGAATGTATGTATGCATGTATATATGTATGGAGCAAGGTATGGGGTTTTGGATTTTATTGTGCAATGGCGTGGGGTAGCATCTGGCAACAGTTGCTGCTGCTGTATTTCCGCGGATACTTTAAGGAGTCTTTGGTAAAAGAAAAGAAGTGCATGGGAATGGCTGGCATCACGGGAGATTGGGGTTATAAACGCGATAATGTTTTTTGTGGCGCCATCTGTATTTCCGATTGAATCCACGGATCAAATTCACATCGCATCGATCCACATCAAATTGTGGACGGTCTGCATCTGAGAGCAAAAACATATTGGCTGATGGATGGGGGGTTTTACTCGAGAGGAGGCTTGGCAGGTTTGGGTAGGCTTGATAACCGCAGCAGTTCCCACTTCTTATCCGTTGTGCGTGTCGATGTATGTATGTATGTCTGCGTGCGTGCGTGTATGTACACGTGTGTGGCTATGCGCGGCGTCCCGCTGGGAGATGTCCCGCTGGGAGATGTACAGCAGCCGCACGGAAAGTTCTCTTTGATCTTCAGCAGCTTTTCCTTACTTTCCTTACACCTTTCTGCTGCTGTTGCTGCTGCCGCTGCTGCTGTTGTTGCTGCTGCTGCTGATGATGGCTAACTACAACTGCTGCCGTATATACAAAAGTGCTGCCGAACACTCGGTTTTATGGTCTCGTGCACCTCTTGCATGCGTGTGTGTGTGGCGCGTGGACCTGTACGGCAAACAGCTCCCGAATCCCTGCTTGTTGCTGGCCGTACTCGTGCGCATGAGGCTAGCCGGATAAGCAGACCGTCACCGACGCAGTAGTAGGACTAGAGCGTGCTCGCGTAGGATCGGTGCTGTAGTGCTGATTTTCGTAGTTATTGTTGTCAGTAGTGGCTAGGGTGTGAGTGCGTGCGTAACCAAGTGCTTCTTCTGCACCCGCTCCCCATGTTTGTGGCGGAGAGGCGACGACGGCGCCATCCCCTCGGGCCGATGGACCGATGGGTGCCGTAAGGTGTTACAGGAAGGCAGGCATAATTAAACCCGTGCTGTGTGTATGTGGCGGCGAGCCCCTATGATTCGAACACCTACGAACCATTTCGCTTTTTCCCTCCATCACCAAACGGCAAAGTGCCGGTGGTTTAAGCGGCGTGTGTGCGTTTTGATCCACCTGATCATTGTTGTAGTTGAGGACGCCCGAAGCCCTGGGAGGGGCTACAGGACCGCGAAGTTACACGTCGACGAACGGACGGACGGACGGACGGACGGAAGCGCGGGAGCTGCACCTGGCCGCCAGCATGTGGGGCGACCCCTGAGCTAAACCAACCGTAGCTGCTCGGCGCGAGTCCCCTGCCTGGACCTGAAGCGACTCCATCTGCGCGGTTGCGCGCTACCCGTCTTGTTTTAAGTGTACATGCCTGAGTGCGTGCGAGCGCTGCATGCGTGCACACGCGTACAGCAACGAACTCGTACGGCAACGACGTTCAGCAATCCGTTTGCTTTGCTTGCTGCATTGAACAAAAGCATTTAATTGAATGGATGATGACGACACAAGAACGCATGGGGGCTTCTTTCTGCATCGGGCCTGTGGGGCCGCCATTAAAGTCGTGGAGGTTGGTTTGCAAATGAAAGCGTGGGATTGGCGCGGCAGTGGTGGGAGGCGGGACGCTGCTTGAAGGCAGTGGTAGGTGGCGCACGTAGCAACCTTGGAGCAGAGCATCGCGATATGTGTGTAGTGGTTGGACTCGTGGTGCGCAACCTGGTGATGGTAGTAGTAGTGGTAGTAGCAGTAGTAGCAGTAGTAGTAATAGTAGTGCAGCGAGCCCCAGACCACAAGGGAGTTTACCCCAGCGCGGTAGTAGGGGGTCCCCGCGAGCCACAACGGACTGTGCACTGCACCTGGCGTCTGCGTTGGGAAACCTGGCGGTGTACACGTTGGGCAGATAATGGTTTGCAAGGCTGCACAAACAGTGATAGCTCTATATACAGATATACATATGTGATATACTTGTGCTAGTTGATGTAGGTACGGTACCGTACGGTCAACGATGTTTATGTCGGTACGCTGTGTTGATCATGACAAGTGACATGCTCGTCGTGCTGCTATCCTTTCTTTTTGTGTGCGCGACTGTAACGGCGTCGCTTGTTTGTCTTCTTTCTAATTGGGTCCTCGTACTTCACTACTTCCTAACACTTCGTTCGGTCGGGCTGTTGGCTGAATCCGTAGACCTGGCAGTAGGGTTTTTTAGGGTTTTAGAATTTAAAGGTCTTGTTTCACACTGGGATTCTGGCTCTTCCTGTTACATTCCGTGGTGAGAAGCTGCTATTGCTGCTGCTGTTGCTGTTGCCGGGGGTTGTGCGGGCGGTAGGGCACCAGACGAGTCGAACGTCCTCTGCGTGCTGTGTGTTGCGCTGTGGCAACAAGGTGCTGCTACCTCTGTGTGTGCAATGGCGCTTCAAGTGCTGTGTGCTGCGCACTACTTAATGGACAATGTGCCATGTGCGTGTGCTGCGTGGAGAATGCTGTGTGCTGTGTGCTGCGCTGTACAGCACCGGCCCTTGGGACCCCCTGGGGGGTTTTCAGGCCCCCGGTCCCCCGGGGGGTTTTGCCGGGGTTGCCGGGTTCAAGAGAGGCGAGGATTTGGCTGGACTGCGCTGATGCGCGTCCCACCTGCCGCCCTGTCTTCTGTCCACCGTTCCCGCCTGCCTGCTTGCTGTGTGTCCTGTCCATTTCCTTCAGAACGACTGCCTGCCGGTTTGCCTGTCTGGCGGTTTGTCTGTCCGTCTATCCGTCCGTTTTGGGAGTGCAGTCCGTGGACGTCCAGGTCTGGGGTTGTGGCACGCATGGGCTGCAAAGCAGCGCGAGACACACACACACACACACACATATGGCGATGTACATATGCCACAAGCACGCGTGGGGGTCATGAACTGCTGGCCCGTCTAATCAGGACGTTTGCAGATGCTGCATACGCATATGCAGGATGTCAACGCATTGCTTGCTGCTTCTGTAGTTCAAATTAGAAGCCACTGGCAACACAGGACAGGACGTCGCGTGATGCTAAGAGATGCTAAGAGCTATATGTGTATGTGCAGGACATGCTCGTTTTAGAGACGCATACCCTTATGTACGGCATGTACGGCGAAATGTCGCGTACTGGATGTACAAGGACTAGCGCTTTCCTTGGTTGAGGGACGTTCTCCTAGCGGCCCTAGCCCATTTATTCGGTCCGGTCCTACCGTGACCGAACCTCTGCTGTCGTCCTGTCGTGCTGTCGTGCTACAGGCCAGGTATGGCAAGGTAAAGGGACGCGAGGCTGAAGGAGGCGCGGCAGATGATGACGACGAGGCTAAAGGTGTTAGCGGCCAGGGGAGGCGAGCATGTGCGCAGGGGTATTGGTGGCAGGCACAATAAACTTTTGCATTGAATGATAGGTAACAGGCGAAGAGGCTGTCGTAGGGCCTCGGCGGCAGTTGTGGGTTGCCGCACAGGCTGTGGCAACCGGCAGCTGCTGACCGGTGGTCGCAGAGCCTTGACAGGTTTCCTAGTCCTAGTCCGTCAAGTTCAAGAGAGGTTATTATCAATCATAATAACAATTGTCGAATGTCCGAATGTACTCGAAATGATCCGGTTGGTGCATTTTTGAGTGGGGACAGTGGAGGCCTTGCAAAGTGTTACAACCAGTGTTCGGTTGTACCGTTAGTTTGTTCAGTTTGCTTCAGTTAGTATTCGGCTCGTTGGTCTTTGGCTTGCGGGGACCTTCCCTTAAGGCTATAGCTGCTAGCGGATGCAGGGCGTCTTGCGGACTTTACAACGCAAAGGAGCCGTGCATGTGCAGCAGTACGGCAATCTGGGAAGATAGGTAGCAGAGCATGGCGTGTGCGCCGGATAATAATCGTACGCGCCGTACAACACACGAACGGCAACAATATGTACTGGGGAGGAAATTTGAAATGATTCCGAAAGCCGGTTTCATGCGGTGGGGTTACTTTTGGCTGTTTGCTCGACACGATGCGATGTGATGCCATACGCACTAGATGTGGATGCCAGGTGGTGGTGTGCCATGCAAGCCAGATTTTGATGAAGATATGTACGGGGGACGGCAAGGTGCGCGAGTAATAGGTGGTGATTGATCGTATTGCAAGGATGGGGGACGTGCGATGAGATGGGGGGGGGTTAGCCTGCACGTCCTGTACGGCGTGTAAACCCCTGTTGGGGACAATCGTCTTGATGACCGGACGGCTATCAGGTTGCCGCAGCAGTTTGTGGTTGACATAGCGAGCGCGAGGAATCGTCCACGCCAGTTCTAATCTTTAGTTTCTGGGCGCTCTACCGTGCGGGCCTGCCACCATTAAAGGGGATGTGTCGTTACGGTCATCAAGCGAGGGAAGCAGATGTGCAAGGAGGATAATGATGCAAGCTTGAATGAAATGAAGCCGGACAGCATGTAATTGTTAATAGGTACATACAGCAATTATGCGAGTCATGATATTAAATACTGTCCTTTAAATCTCCTGCTTGGCAGGTCATGCTGCTGGTAACGATGGTGGCGGCACTGGCAGTGGGAGGAGTGCTAGAGTGTGAGGTCGACATCGGTGTGCTTTTTAACAAGATAATAACAGTTTGTCAGTAGCACAATCGATGTCGTTTTATTGTTCAGCGCACGTAGGTTTGTTTCATCTCTCTTACTTTACTAGGACGATGGCTGTCCGACCTCGTTGTTTGTCTTTGGCGGCACATGATGGCGCATTCCTTAGCTATACTTAAACGTAGTTGCTATTATTACTTTCACTTTATCTCCTTGGTGCGAATTACATGAGCACGGTGAATTTTGTTGTAAAACAGTCCCTGGTGCTGACAGCTCTGCTAGGGTAGCGAAGTCTTGCAGGACAACTGCTTACGGACAGCAGTTGAATCTCAGGGTTTGCGAATGAGTCGCGTTCCAATGACTGTGTAAGATCGGAGGGTGCGGCACCTGACACTGAACAGCAGTTGAGGTCATGTAACACGATATAGTACGTTGGAGGCTCGGCCTTCTTGACACATTGCACGGAGTTGCACACGTTAAATTTATACAGCTTAGGGTCGTTCAGTACAATTTCAGTGGTAGCAGAGGACAGCGTGCGGGTTGAGAGCGCCGGCGGCACTGTGCCGCCTCGTGAAGTAGTGGGGTATCCTACAAGCAAATCCTAGGACGCGCGGCAGGAGCCGGCAGGCGAAAAAGAAGAAGGCTACAGTGAAGCAGGAGCGGGCAGGGATAAGAATGCCACTGAGACCCTCTTGACAGGCAAAGGCATATCTGGAAAGCAGATTCGGCATTTCCTTGTGTGTGAGCCCATGGTATTGCTGAGGCAGGAGGATTGAATCACGTATGTCGCATATAAACATAGCGGAATTTTTGCGACTGACAACTTTGCGAATCGTAAGTCGTACGCAGAAATGCACTTCGCACCCGCAATCTGTTTTGCAACCAGCCATGAAGACTGCACGCATTAGCTTAGCTACATGTACAAAATTTGCTAATGGATTATTTCTATACAAAACAGAAAGCTTGTAGTTGTAAAGTTTAAACTGGCAGGTTACTTCACATACACGGTCTGCACTACTGTTGGACATCGTAATTAATCATAAATTAGCTTCAACGATGTAGCTATTTAGGTACATGATGTGGCAAGGTTTGCGACAGCAAAGCCTTTGGAAAGGGAGTGCTCTATCCAGGTCAGCCTACCGTCCATCTTTAAGCATTTCTTCGTCTGGAAGGCGTTCTTTGCTTTGCACATAAAAGATCTCGGGAGCTCGGCAACGTGGCCCCCAGCATCTGCTCGCCCATCGGCAAGGGCTTCCGGACACAAAGTCGAGGCAGTTGCCAAGCTCCTTAAAACTCCAGGCCGATGGGCAACGTGTTAGCCCAACCGGTGAAGGTGCCTGTGGACCCGCTTGCGGACCTTCCTGGCGTCGTGCCCAAGGACACGCTAGGTAGGCTTTTGCCCTCTTACATCTTTCGCTGCCGCAGCTATCACCTTCTGCAAGCCCTGTCTTTCCCCCTCGCGGCGTTTTTCCCCTCTGACCCGAATGGCCTCTGACTGCACCTTTCTTCACGCGCCGTTCCGCTCCGTCCTTTGCAGCCAATACCGCACTGGCCGCAGCTGGCATCCTGTACTGTGACCGCGCGCCTTACTCTTCCCCCTTTCCCCGGTGACTGGCCCTGCGCTCCGCACATACGGCCATTTCCCCCCCTTTCCCCCCAGCCCACTGGACCCTGTTGTTCACGTCGATACCGCACTACCACACGCATCATCTCAGCCGCGCAAGCAACTCCTGGCCACGCCGCACACTCTCCACCCATGCCCAATCCTGCTCCTGCCCGTGCCCCTGCCACCTACCCCACCTTCCTCCTTCCCACCCTCCTCGCCCCACTCCAGGGGGTGGCCGCTTTCTGAAGACGCTGCTGTGCCTTCATGACAGCGGCGGCCTGGTGGTAGTGAAGGTGCGATCTGAGACTGGTGAACCCGCCTGCGGGCTGGCTGGCGAGTAGCGGGGTGCTCTGCTGGCTAGCTGGCTGGCCGGTTGGTTGGCTAGTCGGGTGGCAGCTCGCTTGGTGGGCTTGGCTGGGCGGCTGACTGCCTTGTTGCCAGTCAGGGTTGTGAACTGGCTGGATGGCTGACTGGGCTTGGGCTGGGACTGGGGGAGAACGGATGGGGAAGGGGGAGGGGGGAGAAGGTATGGGAAAGCTGGGGATTCGAGGATGAAGGATTGGGGGATAGATACACGGCCCTGAACATCTCCCTTTGGACGGGGAACTCAAGAGGCGATATGGGACGGGGCAGTGGGGTAGGAGATCGGCTGTAGGGGATCGGCTGTGGCGTGTATGGCGGTGGTGGTGGCGGTGGTGGCAGCATATCACCATGACGAGGGGGCGATGTTTACCTGTATGTGTATATGTATAAATACACACACGTACATATGCCGCTGCCACCGCTACAACTCGGCCGTACCTGCCCCCCCACCCAATGACGTCCGTCGTTATGCGCCCCGCCTGTAGGTCTACTTTAAGCGACCTGACACCGCCGCCGGGGGATTGGAGCCGTACAAGCAGCAGCTGACGGCCATACGGTATGTACGGAAAGTTAACGCAAAACCTGTACATTTATCGCCACTGCTGCTATGCTGCTGCTACTACCTGCTAGGCGCTACTGCTCGGGGCTGGGGGACCCCTTGCGGGGTTCGGACTATGGGAGGGCTGATGCTTAGC
>NW_003307550.1:2146824-2148700 GCF_000143455.1 Volvox carteri f. nagariensis | reverse complement strand
GGGGGAGGGGGAGGAGGAGGGGGAGGAAAGGGGAAGATGGGGATGGGGAGAAGAAGGGGGAGGAGGACGGGGAGGGGGAGGAGGGTAAGGCTATTCGTTGGGGGTCGCAGTAGCAGTAGCAGTAGCACACTGGGATGTGTTGGAGTACGTGAGGGACGTGGAATGACCGCGAGTTAACGACAGCGCTCTGCATTGCCGTGGGGCTGTGGTCGCCGCCGCCGCCGCTGCCGTCTAAAGCCCCATAAGACCGCCCTTGGCCCGCACCGCCGCCGCCGCCGCCGCTATTGACGCTGCTGCCGCCGACGACGGCGACGACGGTGGCGACGACACCGCCAACGGCAACCGCCGCTGCTGGTTGATGCCGCCGCTGCCGCTGCAGATCTGCGCTGTCTGTCCCCTCCTGCCAACACGCATGGCCCTGGCAGTTTTGGCAGGAGAGCCAATACGTGGGGTATCTCGTACGGCAGCACCTGGCCCAGAACTTGTACGACAGGCTCTCCACACGGCCCTTCATGTCCAAATTGGAAAAGGTAGGGAACTGCATAACTCCGCTACTGTTACTGCTGTTATGGTGATGGGCGGCTGTTATTGCTGCTGTTCAGGCAGCTGCTGCAGCCGCTGCTTCTGTTGTTTACATATTGACGAATCCTCTGCCGCTGTATGGTGTGAACCTTTACCTCTATATTCTTATCACCGCTGATGCCATTTCTAGTCCACCGGGTCCCCACCCACCCCGCGCACACAGACGCACATCCTGCTACTGCCCCTGCCCCTGCTGCTACTGCCGCTACTGCCCCTGCTTCAGCGCTGGGTGGCCTTCCAGCTTCTGCTCGCGGCCGCCCAGATCCACAACCGCGGGGTGGTCCACGGCGACATCAAGTCCGAGAACGTGCTGATGTCCAGCTGGTCGTGGGTCTTCCTGGCGGATTTCGCTGCGGGGCTCAAACCTGCGGCACTGCCCGCGGATAACCCGGTAGGTGCGGGTTTGTGTGTATTTGGGGGGGGGGTAGGCGCGGGGGTGAAGGTTTGGGGGGGGGAATGGGTTGGGGGTTCTGTGTATGGAGGGGGAAAGGAGGGATGGGCAGGGCGATATTGCTCATTGATCGTTAGTGTCCGCGTACATGCTTTCCTCTCCTCTAACCCCATTCCTTGGCGAGGGCTTACCAAGCAATCCATGGTGCACAGCCTGGACTGCCCTCTCACGGCTGCCGTTCGGTCTCGGCGTCTCGGCGTGTTTTGTGTGCAGCACGAGGAGGTGTGAAATACCGTCTAGGCATGCCCCTGTCTATTGCCATTGCGCACGGGGCCCCCCTCCACACACACGCGTGCACGCATAGATACAACCATGCTTACAACCATACATACGTACATACATATATACGTACGTACGTACATATACACACATATATGCATACAGGCGGAGTACTCGTTCTTTTTCGACACCGGTGGTCGCCGCCGCGCCTACATCGCCCCCGAGCGCTTCTTCTCTTCGGACAGCAAACCCCGCACCACCAGTCTCACGCCCGAGATGGTGTGTTTGAGGGAGAGAGGGGAAAGGGGGACTCGGGGAAGGAGGATTGGAGGGGAGGGGAGGGGAGGGGGGTGCGCTGCTGCTGCTGCTGTCGCTGTTGTTACTGTTGTTTAGCGCCTTCCCTTTCCCTTTTCAACACGTGAGCTTCCCCTGCCGCCTTGTCCTTAAAAGCGCCGGCCCTGTGTTACATACGTACATTCATAATAATATACGTACATATGTACATACATATCCCCATGTAGTACGGAAATGGGCGTAGCCGTACTGCGACTAGAGCCACGACCACTACCGCCGGTCTCCAACATTGGGTATGTCTATGCTCAGAGCTATGGACGATCAGCGGAA
>NW_003307550.1:2129279-2142410 GCF_000143455.1 Volvox carteri f. nagariensis | reverse complement strand
CCCCTCCCCGATCCCTCCCCTCACCCCCCCGAGCACTTCCTCAGGCCCTGATGGACTCCGAGCCTCGTGTGGTGTGTGACGCGGTGCGGTGTCTGGTGGCGGTGACCCCGCAGCTCAGGAAGCGCTCCATGCTGTCAGCTGCCGCCAAGGTGGTGCCGCTGCTGCGACACGAGAGTCCAGTGGTGCGCGGGTCGGCGGTGGCGCTGGTGGCGGCAGCAGCGGGGTAAGGCGCGAGGGGGGGAGTGCGCGCGTGTGTGTGTATGTGTGTGTGTGTGTGCGCGTGTGTATGTTTTGGGTTTTGGAGGTGAAGGGGGAGCTAGCCGGCGGGTGGAGGGGAAGAAGGTTGGAGAGGGGGTCACTGGGCCGCTGCAGCCCTGCCGCCTTGTCGTTCGTTATGCCGGCGGGGATGACCCAGTGCTTGCTCCTTCCCTCCTCCCCTGCCACCCTGCCTACCGCCCTGCCGCCCTGCGCTCCATGTATATTTCCTCCCTTGTCTACCTCCTCCTCTTACAACCCTAAACCCCCCCGACCCTCCCCCTGCCCGCCCGCCCCGCCCAGTCACCTGCCCCTGGCTGACGTGTTCGCTCAGCTTGCCGTACTTGTGAAGCCGTACTTGCGGAGGATGCCCCCCCTGCTCACCGACCAGCAGCTGGTAGCGGACTGCCTGATGTCACACGGAGCAGGTGGGGCAGGAGGAAGAAGAGGAGGAGGAGGAGGAAGCGGCGGCGGCGGCGGGGCGGTGGCCGGTGGAGGGGATGTCGGGGAACAGGACGGGGAGGAGGAAGAGGAGGGGGAGCGGCAGCAGCGGCTGCTGCTGGGGGCTCCCGACGGAGGTGGAGGCAGCAGCGGCGGCGGCGGTGGTGGCAGGCGGTCGTACCACCGTACAAGCAGCGGCAGTAGTCGTTCTGCGGCGGCGCAAGGTGATGATGGTGGTTGGGCTTGGAGGGGTGGAGGGAACTCTGTAGGGAGGGGATGGGTGGCCCTCCACCGCCCCACCTGCAGTCCCTCGGTTGATCACCATCAACGGTTCTCACCCCACCCCACCTACCCCACCTACCCCACCGCATCTCACTTCACCTTACCTCACCCAACCACCTGCCTCTTCCATGTCTTTTGGAACATATGATGAGGGACCTGTTAACACCAACACCCCCACACGCTTTGTCTTATCCCTCCCACACACGCACACGCGCACACGCACGCACACGCACTCCCTGATGCTGCTGCTGATGCTGCTGCTGCAGCCGAGACGCTCTCAGCAGCCAGAGACAAGCTAGCGGCGCCGCTGCGCTGCGGCGCCGCCGCCGCCGCCGCTGCCGCCTCCAGCGGCACCCACCCATCTCCATCGTCTTCGACGTCGCTGCGAATGGCGCCGGAGCCCCCGCGGCTCGGGGGTGGTGACGGTGGATGTGGTGGCGGCCCAGCGGACAGCGGCGAGGTGAGCTTCCAAGGGTACCCCCTCTTGGAGGGGCTGTGTGGAGCAGAGGACCTTGGGGACCTGTTCCTAAGACCCGGTGAGTCGAACTGGGTTGGGGGTGGGGGGTTCGTATTGGTGGGGGTAGTGGGGGTGGAGGTGTGACTGTCGGGGGGTCCAATTACACAGCGAGTCAAGGGTAAGCGTGGGGATGTGTGTGTGTGTGGTGATGGGCGTTGGTTGGGAAGGAGTTGTGGTGAGTGACGAAGACCCCTCTGGACTGACTGACTGACTGACTGACTGACTGACTGACTGGGAGACGAATGCGGTGTGTAGGGGGGGGGGGAAAGCAGGGCAGTGGGCTGGGGATGGGGGTGGGGTGGGGGTGGTATCCTCCGCCTCCTCCGCAGCCAGCCCCTGCGTATAACCACCGCGGACCATCTCTGCCGCCGCCGCCGCCGGCCCCCTCCCTTCCTGTCCCGGCAGCCGCACCGCTGTACACGTACGACCTGTCCATGGATCCATCGGCGGCCGCCACGGCGGCCCTGGCCGCCGCCGGCGCCGAGGGCACCGGCGGCGCCGCTGCCGCTGCCGCGGCTGCCATCGCCGCTGCTACTGCCACGACTGGCGGCGGCGGAGCCGCCGCTGCCCCCGCGGCGGCGTCCGCCGCTGCCGCCGTGCCTGGCCCCGGCTTGAGCAGCCACGCCGCTGCACTGGCTACTTTGTGCGGGCGGTTGTCCTCCCTGGAGCCCCGGGTGGCCGTACTGGCTGAGCGGTTGGCGCGGGAGCCCATGGGGGTGGACCCACTCGAGCGACAGCAGCTGGAGAGGTGCGCGGTGGGGATGGCAAGGAGGGGATGGTTAAGGGGCCAGCGATAAGAGAGGTGGTGGTGGTGGTGATAGTTGTAACCTTGTGACGCGTGTGACGGCGCGATGACGATGTCCCCGGCAGCCCAGGTTTTTTCCTCCAGGGCCGGGTTCAGGTACTTCCCGGATATTCCTGGAGCTATTCTTTAATGAGCCCACCACCTCATCCCGCCCAAACCTCGTCGCCCATTAGTTACTCACATACACACGGGGAGACGCCGCTCTGCCGCTCTGCCGCTCTGCCGTTCTGCAGACTCGCAGGTCTGCTGGCGAGGCTTCGTGGGGACGAGGGCAGTGATGTCCGGGGCGCAGCGGCGCGGGATACTTGGCGATTGGTGTCGCTATCGCAGCGGGGGCCGCCGCCTCTGACTTCTGCCGCGGGTCCGATAGGTGCCGGCGGCGGCGGTGGGGGTGCTGGTGGCGGATTGTTGGGAGCGGCGGTGCAACACGGGGACTACTTCTCTGTTTCCGGAGGTTGGTGGGATGGGAGGGATGAGGGGGGTTAAAAAACAACCCCCTCAGGGTTTAGGCGCGGATAACGGGGATGGGAGGGGGGAGGGGGGTTCCACGGGCAGCAGCCATCACCATCACCACCAGCAAGACAACTGTCTGTCCGTCCACCTGTCCATCTGTCTGTCTGTCTGTCTGTGTTTCTGCGTATTTGAGTGCATTGATCCTCAGCTGAGTCGCAAGTGGTGGTGACGCCACACCTGTCCGTCAGTAATAGACGCAGGCAGACATAAGAGAATTTCAAGCACTAAAGAGCATAGCACCCCCCGCCAGTGGCCCACAGCAGTGAACCACTTACCGCAGCTCACTACTGCCCCCTCGCAACAATTCGGACGTTGGCAACTGATTGACCCCACTAGCCTTCACATTGCACCAGCAGCACCACCAGCAGCACCAGCACCACCATCCTCATCATATTCCCGCCTCCCTGGACCCCTGTCGTGGTGTACGGCACCTCCCCAGGGCCCTTCACCTCCGACTCCACCTCCCCCCACCTCTTGTGGGGAGCCGACCGAGGTGACGGCGCGGGAGCCGGCTCGGCGGGGGGTGGGTCTGTTTCGGCCGGCTGGCTGGGTGGGTGTGGTAGTGGGCGGGTGGGTGTGGTAGTGGTAGTTACAGTACAGTACAGCACAGTACGGCATCGTGTGTGTTTTGCCCCGGTAAACTCCCGAGTGTTTTTGATGTGGGTTCTATTCTATTCTATCTACAAAAGTTTAACCTGACCGGCCTTTTATTTCCTCTCTCACAACCCCCCGCCCTCTTAAACCCCCCGCCCTCTTAACCTGTTTGTGAACGATATGATCGCAGGCGGTGGTGGCGGTGGCGGTGGAGGAGGGGGCGGAGGAGGAGGGGGCGGGTGGTGGCGGCCCCGCGGTGTGCTTGTGGGTCACCTGGCCGAGCACCGGCGGGGGGTGACCCGGCTGGCAGTGGGTGCGGGGGGCTGCTTCCTGGCCTCAGCCTCGGCGGATGAGACAGTCAAGGTGCGATTGCGTACGTGTTTGCAGCGTGGTGGTGGTGGTGGTAGTAGTAGTGGTAAGGGGGGTTTGCGGCTGTTTGGGTTTGCATTGAGCATGTGCGTGTGTGTGCATTGTGGGAAGGGTTGACCCCACCCCATATGTGTCTGTCTATCTATCGATCTATCGATCTATCGATCTATCTATCGATCTCCCACCTGGCCCGCTCCGATTGACCAATCCTGCTCTCTCCTCCGAGCGCGCCCCCCCCCCGGGCCCGACGTCATCCCGAGGTCACAGTCGTCACAGTCGCCACGGACGCCTTTCGGTCAGTTTTTACGTTTGCTACTCTCTTGCCCTGGCAGCAGCTTCAATCGTGTGTGGTTCGTCTTTCCCCCCGGGCCCCTCAGGTGTGGGACCTACGTCGTCTGGAGCGCGACGTGGCCTTCCACAGCCGACTTACATACGCCGCACAGACAGGCCGCATCACCGCGCTGTGTTGCTGCGGGGGCCCCTGGAGCACACCGGGGGGAGAAGGGGGGGCCCCCTGGAGCTCCGGAACCACGGTGGCTTCGGGCAGCTCCTCTGGCTCACTGCACCTGTGGCGGCCCGAATACACGACACGCCAGGGGGGCGTGCCGGACAAGTACACGGGTATGGAGTGCTGCTGCTGCCGCTGCTGCAGGGGTCTCTGTTTTTGTTTTTGTTTTTGTTGTCCATGTTTTTGTTGATGATGTTGTTGTCGCTATCATGGCTACAGCTGTATTGGCCGCACTTTGCAATGCTCCCCCCTCCCTTCCAGGCGTCGTGGCAGTACGGCAGTTGTCTCCCGGGCAGGGCGCCATCCTCACGGTGGAGCCCTGGGGTCCCCACCTGCTGTTGTACGTCACCCAGCGGGGGGGAGTGACGGCCTGGGACACACGAACACAGCGCGACGCGTGGGTGCTGCCGTGTGCCCCGGCCCACGGACTGCCCGAGCACCTGCTGGCGGACCCTTCACAGTCAGCCAGCTGGCTCATGACGGGTGGGGCCGGTGGGGGGGGCCAGGGAGGGTTTGGTTCGGGAGGGAACTGTATGAAAGAAGCAAGGGGGGGAAGAAGGGGGTGAGGGAGGAAGTTTTTACTGTTGTCAGTTTTTAAGGCGCCTTTGACGCGCCGGTGGTGGCGGTGGTGATGCTTCTGCTGCTCCCGAACCGCTCATGGCGAGGTTCTCATACCCCGCGTCGTCCCCCTCTCCATTCCCCTCGTCGATCTTATCATGGGTGGTCCTGACCCCCCGCCCCTCCCCTGCCCCTTCATTACCCACCCTCTCTCACCCCCCGCCTTCCCCCACACACAAACAAACTTACACACGCTTCCCTGCACACCCACCCACCGGGCGCTACAGGCAGCAGTCGTGGCTACGTCTGCCTGTGGGACGTTCGCTTCCAGCAGTCCGTTCACGTGTGGCGACATCCCCTGTGCTGCCCCATTGACGCCCTCGCCCTGGCCACGGGCCCCCCGGCGAGAGTCCCCCCGTCCGCGGCACTGATGTCCCAGTCCCAGTCCCAACAGTCGTTAGAATCCCTACATCCGCAGCAGGGCCAGCTGCAGCAGCAGCTGCAGCCGCAGGGGCAGCCGCAGGGGCAGGGGCAGGGGCAGTCACAGTCGTCGGCACGGCGGCTGGCGCCTGGGCAGCCAGCCGCCGTCGCCACTGCCGGCGGCGGCGGGGTTGGTTGTTTTGGTTCTTCCAGCGGTTGTCCTCTTGTGTGGGTGGCTGCCGGTCAGGGCGAGGCGGGGCTGTGGGACGTCGTCAGTGGGAGGTGCCGGCAGGTGAGTGGGCGGGTGGGTGGAGGGGAGGGGGGGGGGAGAGGGGAGAAGAGGGGCTTGTTCGTGTTGGATGTGTATGGTGCAGAGAGGCGGGCCGGAGAGAAGGGAATGGTGGAGGAAGAGAGGGATGAGTGCTGAGGGGGGAAGGATGTACGAATGGGGATCAGGGACGTGCTGACGCCTTGTGTGTTTTTTCTCCGGCGCAGAAAGGGGCGGGATTGGGGGGGGAGGGAGCCCCCCAATGCCACCCACCCACTCCCTCGCGGGCCGGCCAAATGGGCCCCCAGGCCCAGGCCGTAGAGTTCCTGCTTCTCCCACGCTGCATCACCGCCACCACTGACATGAGCTGCCACCCCTCGGCCCCTCTCACCCGTCAGGTGCTCCGCTGTCTTGGTCCCATGGAGGCGGAGGCCGCCGCCGCTGCCGCCACCGTCCCAGCCGCCCTGATGCCACAGCCATCTCCACCATCTCCCCACCGCGTCCCGTCGTCCACGGGGGGGACAGCGGGCACGTGCACGGGTACGGCAGGGCCCGGCGGCATCTCCGGGACAACAACCAGCACGACTGGATCTGGACTTGAGCACGCGGCCGTTCAGCCCCGTACGGCCGGCGCACGGTGCTTGCTGTCGCTGCAGGGCGGGGCGCTGCTGTGGGGCGGCAGCGATGCGGCGGTTCGTTACTGGGACACCTGCCGGCCCGCGGGGAGCTACGCGGTGTGCGGGCCGCTGTGGCCGGGGGACTCCCTGAGTGACGGTACAGCTGCCTCGGGGCTGAGTGTGCCCGAGTACAGGTGAGGCGGAGGGCCGGGCTGGGTTGAGTTGGGTTTTGGATAGGGGGAGTGGTGTGCTGTTACCGGCATTGTGTCGTACATTACATGCATTTAGGTATGTAATAAATATATAAAAATGTATGTATGTATGTATGTATATAAGTTGTTATAATAAGATGCCGTTCTTCCCACCTTTCCCCCTGATCACGCGTCCTCCTCCGCTTTGAGTCGCTACCCTCCAGCTGCCTCTCCCCCCTCCTCCACTACCACTACCACCACCACCACCACCTCTGATTCTTTGCCCAATGTGTCCTCTTTCTTTTGTTCGTTTGTGCGCCCTGTCAGGTACAAGTACCTGACTCGGGCGGTGGGTGACGTGGCGGTGTGTGAGGAGCTGTGTCTGCTGGACAACTCCGCATCGCGGCTCACGGAGAGCTGCCACGAGCTCAGGGATCGGGTGGGTCGGTGTGTGTATGTATGTATGTGTGTGTATGTCTGTCTGGGGCCGGGATGAGGAGAGGGGGCCCCCCGCAGAATGTGGACCCTGATGTGGATGTGGAATAGAGGGGTTGTTCGGGGATACAGGACGAAGGGGCGATATTGGGGAGGATGTGGAGCTTCGTGCGTTCACTGGCGGTAGCTGGTGAGGGCGCCTGGGTGAGGGCATTTGGGTGGCGGGTGTGTCACCCAGTGGTCCTCGTTACCTGATGAAATGGGGAGGGGGGAACGCTGGTGAACCAGCTTCCCCATGGGGGGGCAGTCCAGGGTAGCATTCAAACCTCTACTTGCCCTCTTCTCAGGGGATTTGCAGCTGCTGCTCCTTGCTTTTGGCGGTCCGTGTGTGCTTTGCACCCTGCGTCGCGTTCCGTCTCAACCGTGTTGTGCTGCATGCAGCCGCCCCTGCACCCCCAATCCTGAAACCAACTGCGCAGAAATCCGTTACCATGAGTAACCATATCGCCGTATTGCACGCATACGCTGCCGTACGAACAAAAAATGTACTGCTGGCTCAACCTCAGGTTCGGGTCAACGACCAGGCCCACGCGGACGCTGTGACTGCACTGGCGGTGGCTGACCCACCGGGGAGCAGCCGGCTGCTACTCACCGCCAGCCGGGACGGCGTAATCAAGGCCTGGAAGTAAAGCGCCTGTCTGTAATCATGTATTGTATGTATGTGTGTTGTAGGTACCAGGGGATAGGGCGGGGAGTACGAGGGGAGAGCGGAGTGGGTATGGTTGGTTGAACAGTGACAGATGCCTGAGGTGGACAGAAGTCACACACACACACACACCGGCACTCTTGAACGGTACCATGTATTCGGAGGGATAGATGGGTGCTGTTCTCTAATGAAAAAATAGCGAAACAGAGCAGAGCAGTCATTCTGTGTGTATGTATGTATTACATATCTTAGATATATCCGGGCCTGACACTGTCCAGGCGCTGCTGCCCCGACGAACAAGACCGCCGAATCACTCCCCCCCTTTGGGGAAAGGGGAGGTGCGTCTTAAGGGGCGACTGTCCCCCTCTGCTCGACACACAGTCTGGATACCTCGGTAGTAGTAGTGGTGTGTGTCTACGTGTGAGGCAGGCAAATAAGGTCGCTGGGCTCGAGGTTCGGGAGCAGGTTAATAGAAAGGAGGGACGTCGGTAAACTGCGGCCCTGTGCGACTGCCAATCTATCTATCTGTCTGTCTGTCTGTCCCAAGTGTCTGGTGTGATATTCTGTCCAGTGTAGTGCGTGGGGGGGTGCTCTCGGGGCGTGAGAGGGACAGCTCGCGTTCAGCAATGTTTGCGAGGGACTCTTATTACATACAACGAGTTCGGAGGTCTAGACAACTAGACAAATGTATGCCCAGACGCCAACGCCGGCGAGACCGCGTTACCTGCCGGACTTTGAGGAAGCCTCAAGACGAAACAGCGTCCTCAGGCCTCCCCGTTGGTGAGGCGTATCATATGAAACCTCATCTGGCCAGGACGCAGTGCGCGCCGTCTGCATGATACAGTATTCGACTTCCACGCTGTACCGTTGCTAACTAACACATCACAACTGCAGTTTAAAAAAATGATTTTCACATTCCCGGCATACGATGCCGCACGCGCCGATATCTCTTCAATGTAAAATATCACAGCAGACCTCTCCAGATGGACTCTCTCTCACCCTCTCGCTCTCTCACCCTCGCTCTTTAACTTTGGGCTTTCCGTCGTTTAATAAACTTTAACGCCAGCAGTCAGACCTGACACAATTAAGAACGCACTCGCCGAATGATAAACGAAATGGCGAAACTAAATATCGTTTGAGGGCGCGATCCGGAGCGCTGCACTTGCAATGATGCGATATGATTAAAAACACGTATACGTGCAATAATGTTGTGGCTGTTTCTAACTGGGACGGGAGCTAGGACTGATTGCAGGTCGGCGGAAGGCCATACGGTACGTGTACTGTGCGTACGGCTTGTTCATTGCCTTGAGGTACTGCTGCTCGCCATCGTACGGCGTCAGGAAGTCGGACACCACCTGGGTCGCGACGATGGTGGGTCCCTGGTCCCGTAGAGCGGCCTGCGTGTGTGTGTATGGGGGAAAGGGAGGGTGTTACACGGGGTCGGAGTGTGCGTGCAGACAGGCAGAAAGACCCGCACCCACACTCCCGCACCCGTCCTCACTCACCCCCACCCACCCCCACCCCCAACCACCTCGGCACTCCGCCACTTGTACTTGGTGAAGCACTGACTGGCCTTGATGCGAGGGGCGCCACCATCCCCAGTGTCGTACACGGACTCCACGTACTGTGCCGTACGGATGGTCATAACAGGCAAACAGCGCCACCGGGTATTGGTAGACACACTATGCCAATGGGGTCCGTACTAAGCAGGTATGTAGGTAGGCAGGTAGGTATTTATAGGCAGGCGACGGGGACAGGGAAGGAAGCGGAGGCCTTTTAACGGCTTGTTTCGGGCCCCGCAGCCCCTTAGCAAACCTCCAGAAGGGCCCCTGCACACTGCACACGGCACGTCCTGTCAAAGCCTAAGTCTCTTCCCCTCCCTCCTTGCTTTCTGCTTCTTGTACACTCTTTCCTTGGCAGCAGCTTCGCTCGTTTGTGGTTCCGTCTTTCCCTTGCCATCATTCCTATCCCGGCCCAACCCCGACCCGACCCCGCCTCCGTCCCCATCTCCGCAGACTCCCGGTCGCGGTCCTACACCTGTGCCGTCCTTTGGCGCAAGTGGGAGACTCCCCCCCCCTCCCACCACACACTGCGTTTCTTGCATATGACTTCCCCCCCACCATGTACTCGCCGCCCTCCCCCACACACACATACACGGCACCCGCTCCACTCCTCTCTTCAGAAAACCCGTTTCCTCATCAGGCTCAGTCGCCGCCATAGTGTCGTACAGCCCTACCTCGGACGTTTCAATTCGGTCGGTCTGGGGGAACTCCTCCGACCTCCTCGTGACGCGTGTGCGCACCGACATACCCTGGTGTGTGTGTGTGTGGGGGGGGGGAGGTGCATGAGTGGGGTGTGCTTTGGACACGTCAGCGCAGTCGACCCCTTTTCTCCTCTCAAGCTGTAAATGGTTCCTTCCGCAACCCGGGGGGGGGGAGGGAGTGGGAGGGGGGTAAGTTGGGAGGGGGGCATGACTCACCGGCATGGACAAAATGAGCACGTTGGGGTCGTTGATGTCCCAGGAGATGCGCTCCAGAAACGACATCGTCTTATCGTAGTACCTGTAGATGAGGAGGAGGGGGGAGGGGAGAAGCAAGCTCCCCCGGGGGCAAGGGGAGGGTGGGGAGCGTTGGGGTTGGGTGGGAGGTTGACGCCGGGTTGGCCCGTGGGGGTGACAGAGAGTGAGCACAGCGAGTAAAGCTCACGACGATGAGAGGGGGGGGGTGAATGATGATGAGCAATCCGCGAGCAGACCTGCCAAGTGTCACCATGTATGTGTCGCTCTCATACGTGTCTTGGGTATTTGCATTTGTGTATGTTGTACACGGGGGAGAGAGAGAGAGAAAAGGTTGCGGCTGAACTGCACTCAGCGCAGCAAGTACGGTACCGCTTCCTTCAAAAACAAGAAGACGCGTAGATGCAACTGACAAACTGCAAATAAAAAAGCGAAGCGATCAGCTGGCATCAGCAGGCCGGATGACCCAGCTGACGGAATAAACACAGACTCGAAATAACGAAATGAAGCAACCTCGCCGTACAGCTGACCCGACAATCATGTCGCAGTCATGTTCTGACCCTGCCCCCCACTACACCCCTCGCTCGTGCGCCACCTCCGCCTATCCTCTACACCCCAAGCCTAGGCCGCCAAACCTCGTCCCTACATGGACAGCATCGATGCCGTGTTGAAGCGCCTGTCGTACACCACCCTGCCTGTGCCGTTGCGCACAAAGGCCACCTGGTACGACGTACGACGGTCGAGGTCCTCTCGCTGGGCTCGCCGTACGGCCGCCAGGTTGGGTACGGCCTCTTCCCCGAGTGGCGTATCCACGCGGGTCAGGACACTGGTTACCTCCCACGCTGCGGAGCGGGACGCGGCGGGGTTTGGTTTGGTTTGCTTGAGTGGGCTGCGGCTAAGAGGGAGGCCTCCGAGGTGATGATGAGACCCAGATAATGATGAGACCTAGATAATGTCAATTGGGGGGGAATCATATGCAAGAAACTGCATAAACTGCCGGCGTCCAAAGTCCGAAATTGGGGGGTTGGGGAGACATCCACATGGGGACCATCTTGGCTGGGTTGGGATGGGGCGCGCACCAGCGTCGGCGGTGGTGGATCGGGGCCCGACTTGTTACGCGATGCTGATGGTGCGTATGAAGCAGCGTGGTCCAAGTAGCCAGAGGTTACTTGTATGACTCACCTCCCAGGAATTCCTCCGGGAATACCAGGTCTGCGGGGCCGCCTCCCAGGGCCTCCCAGCCAGCATCCAGGAAGGGTAGTTTGCTAGCTGAAGCCGGGCTAGCGCTGCACGCCGTGATGGCGCAGCTGCTGGTCGCAATGGCGAGCAGCGCGCTACGCCGTGTCGTAGTGCTAATGATGATCAAAGGATTTTGGCACGGTTGCGCTGAGGAGGAGTATGACGTGCTGGGCTGCGCCGGGTCTGGTGGTTGGCTTGAATCGGCCGTGTTATAATGCGCGTTGCACCGCGGCGAGAAGCGAGACCGCTGCGCCGAGCTACAACATCGATGTGATCTAAATAATCGTACTCGGCTAGGACATGCTGTTTTCGTTTGATGGATTGGGCGGGTATTGCCTTTAAGCGACGTGGCGTCAGGACCTCGCATGTTGTGGATTCTACGGGAAAAAGTCCCACATTTCAGGTAATCCATAAAATGCCAAGCTATGATTCAGCACGGACCCGATGTTTAAGGGATTATACGAAGGTTGCAATGTTCGGTTTGTTTTGGAGCGGACGAGCCGTACTGAGGTACCTTTGATGTTTCACCAGCTCTGCACTTCCTAGGAAATTACTCTTTACCAAATTTTCATATTAAGGTCTATAGGACGCGCCTCGGAAGCTGCCCTCGTTTCGTATAAGCACTGACCCGTTCATGGGCGGCTTGCTTCTTCGGAATTCAACAGGCTTAAAGCGAAGCTTTGTTTTGGATCTTTTTTTAATACCTGACCGACTGAGTGTCGGCGTATGCGCCGCACGCACATACTCTAACGGAACAACAGCCAGTGCACGACAGCAGCGAAAAGCAGTGCGTAACACGAAACCTAGCGGCGTCGACAACAGCCGAAAGGGAAGCAACCGCAGCACCAGTAACATCAGGAAGGGCAGCATGAAGCTCACGGTGAGCTCTTACGCAAATTCCCCACATTACCCGTACGCGCCCAGATACACCCCCTCTGGAGATAGATTCAAAAACAAGCCCTCTTCTCTCCCTTCTTTGAAATGTCCCCCAACCCACCGCACACACGTCTCAACAAGTTAACCAACTCCCAACCCCAAACCCGCAGCTAGTCCCCCCCCACCAACTCAACCCCGTCAATGCTCTTTCCTTGACCCAGCCTTACCCAGCCACAGTATCTCGGCCACCACACCAACCAACTCCAACTAACCCGAACAACCCCTAACAAGCCCGTAGATCGCCATCGAGGGTTGTTGCCACGGCGAGCTTGACAAGATTTACGCCACGCTGCAGCTACTGGAGCAACGGGAGGGGAAGAAGATCGACCTGCTCATTTGCTGCGGCGACTTCCAGGTCGGTTAGGTAATTCCTGTCCATCTGTATATCTGCATGTATATCTGACGGCCTGCAACCCCCGACCCACCCGAGGTCCCGGCTGGAGCCCGCCGGGCCCATATCCGTATCCTCCCCCGTATCCCCCACCACACCCAGCTCCAACCTTTGCCCTTGCCATACCGCTGCTGTACCCTCCAGGCCGTACGGAATCTTGACGACCTTGAAACCATGGCCTGCCCCCCCAAGTACCGCTCCATGCAGTCCTTCTACAAGTACTACTCGGGGGAGAGGGTGGCGCCCGTCCCCACCATTTTCAGTTGGGTTGGGGGTTGGGGGTTGGGAGTTGGGTGCCCTCGGTGTGAGGCCTTGTTGTGGGTTGTGGTGAAGGTGAGGGAGCGGGATGGAGAACAGAAATGATGAGGCTCTCGCACTTCCACGTCTCTCCTCTCACCTCGTAACCCCACTTCGTGCTTAGCCACACAGAGATTGATCCAGGCCCTGTATCCCAGCCTCCTTGTGTGTATGTGTATGTGTATGTGTATGTGTACGAAGCACTCCCCGCCCTATCCCCCGCCCTCCCCCGCATGTACCTTTTCTCCCCCCGGCCCCCGCTCCCCCCCCCCCC
>NW_003307550.1:2121935-2129229 GCF_000143455.1 Volvox carteri f. nagariensis | reverse complement strand
CGGGTGGGAGGGCGCAGGCAGGGAAGGGACTGGGAACCCGGCTGGACTGGTGGTTGTGCAGGGTGTGGTGGTTAGCTGTTGTCGGTTAGCTCCCAGCAGGGCCGTACCGACAGCTAGCGCACCCGTGCCCGGTTTGCCAATGTCAGTTGCTAGTTGTCAGTTATTACTGTGAAGTGTTACCCATCACTCATAATTGCTAAGATATTATTTAATTGGATAGTTACCGTTGAGTAACTATCTAGGCCAGCATATGCTGCTGGCCTGGGGAGCATTACCAGCATTGCCGCCACTCCACAGCTGTCGCGATACGTGCTCTCCCCCTGCTGTGGCTTCTCCTCCGCGTCCTCCTGACCCCCCTCCTGACCTCCGCCGCCGTCGTCGTCGGTCAGGTTTGGGGGACTGCGGATCGCGGGTTTGAGCGGCATCTACAAACATCACGACTACACGCGCGGCCACCACGAGAGTCTGCCGTACAACGAATCCACCATTCGTTCCCTCTACCATATCCGCGACTTTGAGGTGACTGCTGAGGGGGAGGGGGGACCCCGCCCGGGGGGTTAGCTGCTGCCGCTGTTGCTTTATTGCTGCGGCGGCGCCGTGCAGCTGGCTCGGGCACTACAACTGCTACAACTGCCGCGACCGTTACAACCGTGTCGACGAGTAGGGTGCTATGCACCTGCGGATGCAGTTTACGATGAATGGCGTTTTCATGAATGTAGTGCCACCCTGCCCGGGGTGTTGTGTCTTGCGTGCTTCGCGTTTCCCCTCCTATATCACCCTTCCAGCCCCCCCGGCCGCCTCTCTGTCGGTTTGTGTTATATCTGTGGTTTGTATGCAGTACGATTGCCCTTGTCCCCCTCATGGCCCCCATCACAGCCCAACACGTGTTCATTGAATTCCCGCGGCTGGTCTGGTCCGTAGCTTCAGTGCCCGAAGAGCCTCGGTGGCTGCGGTTTTTTTCCACCCTCCTCCTCCAGCTCCTCGTCTTTGTCATTCTCGTCAACACCTGCTCCCATCCTCCACCTCGTCGGCGTGATGTCAGGTATACAGGCTGCTGCAGCTGCAACAACCTGTGGACATCTTCCTGTCGCACGACTGGCCAACTAACATTGCGCGGTACGGCAATACGGCGCAGCTGCTGGCCAGGAAGGTGAGCCTCCTTGAGGAGTAGCAGCCGCCACCTTCTCCTCCCACCCCTTCCCCCCCACGAAGGGCCGAAGGCGGTCAGAATGTTGTGTGGCGCACGTGTTTTCCGTGTTCGTAAATAATAATGTTCTCCCCGTTCTCGATTCCGTCCCGCCCTTCCCGCCCAAGTTGTCTGCATCCCCCTCCGCATAACCACCATCACCGCAGGCCTTTCTGCGCGCCGAGGTGGAGAGCGGCACGCTGGGCAGCCCCCCCGGCGCCCAGCTGCTGGCGGAACTAAGGCCCGCCTACTGGTTCGCAGCGCACCTGCACACCAAGTTTGCAGCGCTTGTACAGCATGATGTCAACAGCAGCAGCAGCGGCGGCGGCAACGCAACCACCAACAAAGCAACCCTACCGCAGCCGCCGCAGCCGGGTAGCGGTGGCCGCGGTGGCGATGGTGCCAGCAGCAGCAGCAGCAGCAGCACCCGGGGCGGCAGCGGCTTCCCCACCACTCGCTTTCTGGCCCTGGACAAGTGCTTGCCGGGCAGGGACTTTCTGCAGGTAGGTGTGTCGTCCCATCAGTCGTACATGTATTGAATCTGTACAATTCAAGGTATATGCTGATGTGTGTTCTTTTGGCACGAGAGGCAAATAACTACTAAGGGTTTTAGGCCTTTTTGAGGCCACCCCGCAGTGTCGCTTTCGGATTTGAAAGAGTCTTCTCATCTCTCCGTGAAGTAAACTGCTCCTCATCGCCCGAATCTCCCCCCCTCTCTCTCCCTCTCTCCCTCTCTCCCCTTCTCTCTCTCTCTCCCTCACCCTCTCTCTTCCCATCCATCTGATGAACATATTCAGTCCCAGCCACAAGGGTGACCCGCCTTAGCTCTCCCTCTATTCGCGGTGGGGCTCACTTCACCTCACTTCACCTCACTACTGATGTAACCGTCATCTGTCGACGCGGCGGCATGTTGCATCGACGTGTTGTGTTGCTGCTCGGTCAGGTCATCGAGGTGGATGCCCCTGGGCCGCCGGAGCTGCACTACGACGAGGAGTGGCTTGCCGTACTGAGAACCACACACCACCACACCAACCTGGCCTTTAAACACGCGCCACTGCCCGGTAGGACGGGTCGGGGGTTGGGGGGGAAGGTGCGAGGAGGCAGATAGGGGGAATGCGTCGGGGGGGAGGATCATACCATACCATACCATACCATACCATACCATACCATACCATACCATACCATACCATACCATACCATACCATACCATACCATACCATACCATTTGTCTTTCCGCCCCCGCCCGTACGAGTTTGTGTGCGTGTATGTATGTGTGTGTACGGCCTGTTAGGCATGGGCGCCCTGCGGAGCGGGCCGCGGCCAGAGGACGTTGAGTTTGTACGGCAGGTTTTGGCGGCGCGAGGCACCAGTCGAGTGCCGGACAATTTCGTCATCACGGCGGAGCCGTACAACCTGGCTTCGGGGCAGCGTCGTGGCCGCATGCCGCCGCGGCACGTGCGAAACCCGCAGGTGCGTGTGTTGCTGTGTGGGGGCCCGGGTGCGGAGCCGGTGGAGAAGGAATGGCAGGGGGGAAGTAGGAGCGGACGTGGGGGGTCTGGCCACCTGGTTTGAACCTGGACAGCAACAACGCGTCGCGCCTGCGGGTCGCCGCCTCCCGGAATCGACCACCCCGCAGAGCTCTCCGTAGCAACATCCGTCCAAATATCTCCTCCCCCCCCCCCCCCCACCCCACCCCAAACTCGTACACATACACGTACAACACGCACATGCGCAGACAGTGGCCTTGTTGGACATGTTGGGCCTGCCGTACAACCTCGACCACGGCGACGTCGCCGGCGGCAAGGGGGTTGCCTCGGCGTCACCCGCTGCTATTGGGGTGGCGGCGGCGGCGGCGGCGGCGACGCGTGGCGGCAACGTGGCGGGAGCTCCGCCGTCAGGCCGGGGTGGGTGGCGTCGGGACCATTTGATACGACAGGGGCCCGCTGGCCCGCTGGCCCTTCCGCCCCTTTGCAGCTCCCTGGCCCCCACCCCTCCGGTGCACCCCGCGGTACCGTACGCGCACGGTTCCTCGTCTCCTCCCCTCCAGGAGGGGCCCCCTCGCTTGCCCTTGTCTCCGTTTTACCCTTCCTCCTCCTCCTCCACCTCCTGCTGCTGCTGTGTCTTCCCTTGTCATTTTCCCACATGCTTCCGTTCCCTCGTGCACCAGCAACAGCAGCAGCACCGTTCACTCGTTCGTGGTTCGTCTTCCCCCCCTCTCCCCCTCCACCCCGCCCTCTCCCCCGCAGCGCCCATCTCGCTGTCGTGGACGGCCCGCGGCGGCCCTCCCGGCCTCCAGCAACATCAACACCAGCAGGGGGCTCAGACTCCCGGGGCGGCGCAGCAGCAGCGCCCAGTCGCGGCCTCGGAGGTCCCGGCTCCCCTGCTGCCCCCCAACCCCGAGGAAATCGACCTGGGGGACCTAGGGGACGAGGACGAGGAGAAGCAGCAGCAGGAGTGCCAACCCGGGACTGGAACCCCCTTGTCATGTGACCCCATGTTTCAGCCTCTGGACTTGTATTGACCAAGATATATATATATATATCGGTCAATACATATATATGTACATATGTACATATGTACATATATATGTATATATGTATGTATATAAGTAGCAAGGCGTGGTAGAAGTTGTGGTGGAGTGAACAGCGAAATGCACGACAGTGAGGTGACGGCGGTAGCAGGACGTTTGTTTGAATGACGCGTCTCACGATGTGTGGCCGCTGTGACGGCTGGTGCTGTCCCCTGAAGATGTGCGAGGAAGGAGGGACGGAGCGAGGGAGAAAGGGGCGGACGGACAAACTGACAGACAGAGTAAACGTCGTCGGCGCAAGTCGACCAGGCTACGCGCCAAGATGTACGGCATCCGGTTTCCCATTTTCAGGCAGGGCTCCCCTGCTGCTCCTCCTCTCCCCCTCCCGGACCACCAACGACCACCTCAGCGCTGATAAAGACCCAAGAAGTGGAGGGCATACGTGAAGGCAAGATGGTACGACAGTACATTCGTTGCAGTCCTGTCTTGCCCAGTTACACACACTCAGTACAAACACCATCCTGTTGCTGCCACTGAACTGAACTAAACGTCATATAATTATGTATGTTAAGCATTGAAGGGATGATGATGGTGATGAAGATGATGATAAAGATGATGATAAAGATGATGATGAAGATCGCGTTTCGCCTCGGGCGGGCACGGCGTTATGCAGCGGTATGAGCGCACACTCCTGAGCGGTCACATCATCACCAACAACATCAACATCCTCATATCATTCACCTCACCCAGTGGCACCATTGACCCCACCGGGAAAAGAAACACAGCACCAGCCTGCAGTGTGCTTTGCTGCAGTGTGGTGGCCGGAGAGTGTGCTGTGCCTCCGAATGTGCGTGTGTGTGCCTCCGAATTACCACTCCACCATCACCATTTAGTGGAGTACAGCGGGGTACAGTGGGGTTACGGCGGCCACAGCAGTCAGTGCGGGATCGCGTACATCGCTCTTCGGGGTTGGGGTGGTGGTGGTGGGGGAGTTGGGGTCACATCTGCGCTCACATCCCCCGCGGGCGCACAGGTCCCCGGTACCATTCTCGCCAGCGGACTAATGGCTTGTGTAGATGTCGTACGACCCATCTCTGCGGCTCGTCGTCAAGTCATCATCATCGTCATCATCATCATCATCATCACCATCATTACGTTGGGGGCCGCCGCCGCCGCCACGTGTCGTGTACCCCTAGCTAGCACTAGGCTGTGGTCGCGTCCTTGCCGCCCGCGGGGTGTCGCCCCCACCAGGGCCGAGGTCGCTGCTGGCCCCCGTATGCCCCTTGCTGCTGCCGCTGCTGCTGCCTCCAGCCGTCCACAAGCTCATCCGAGTTGTCGTACCCTAGGGACCTGTACGATACTCCCCCCGTAGGGTGAAGTGGAGTGGAGTGGGGTGGAGTGAAGTGGAGTGGAGTGAAGTGGAGTGGGGTGAATGTGCCGGATCGGCACTTACTCAAAACGCGAAACAAATGTGTTTTTGTTAGGAAGGTGGCGCATGACCCCTAGGCCTAGATGGCGTGAAAGACACATAGCTGTGTGTGTCGACACACATCTATACATGTATGTATATGTATCTGTTACATATCGACCCGGGCCTGACGGGGGTACCTAACCCCAATGGGAACGGCCGCCGAAGCACTGTCCGTCATTGGAGGGGTGTTATATCGGTCAGAGTCCTCACTGCTCTCCCTTATAAAGGAAAGGCGCCGTCACCTGTTCGAGTCCTCTAGCCAGCTACATACACACCAGCTCACATGCCATAGGAAAATCCCTTCCACCGAGCGCATGCTCTGTAGCTGTGTGTGTGTGTGTGTGTGTGTGTGTGTGTGTGTGTGTGTATATGCGGGGGGATCCCCCACATTATATATATGAAAGGCTTCGCACACGTGCTACATGCACACACACACATACACATACAGACGCACACACAGGTAAGTGCACCCCAAATAAGCGCTCAGTGGCGGCCCCCCTCCGCCCCCCACCCACCCCCCTCCATCAAGCGATCCGCACCTGAAGGCGAGGGCCACTCGTTCCATCTGGCGGAGCGAGAACCGCTGCGGCCGGCACAGGGCCACCACTGCCACCGCCTGAGGCCCGTGTGGAGGGGAGCGGAGGGGAGGGGAGGGGGGGGGAGGGGAGGGTTTAGGGAGTATCGGGTTACCGTTACTTGGAGAAGGTAAGGTACGGAAATATGTCCCCACCCACCCACGACAACAATAACAATGCAAAACACACACAAACACACACACACATACGCACACATGGCGAATAGTGCTGTGAATAAAGACATCCATCCTCCGTAGCGCACCTGGAACAGGCCATCGTGGGGGGAGTCCAGTACGGCATACGACTCCGCCAGCCGTACAACCGCTTCCGGATCCAGAACCGAAATCCGCCGTTGCAACACCCGCCCGACGGCACGAAGCAGCCTGGGAGGTGAAAGGGAGAGGGGTAAAGGGTTTGGTGCAGTCGTACTAGCAAGGTGGTGTTGTCGTACAGAAGGCGCCAGGGATCATGCACTGGTCGGCGAGATGGATACGACGCACGGTACGACGCCAGAATGCCCATCCACCACCACCATCATCACTCCCCTATCTATACCCACATACACCCTCCTCCCCACTAGGGCAATACGCGGGCCCCCGATATCTTTTGCCGTACGTGCAACGCAAGGGGGCACTCCGGAAGCGCCCCCCTCTTTTTCGCCACCATTGAAGGTCCCGCCGGCGCCCGCACCTTTCAAGCCCCTTCCCGCCTGTACCCGTCGAAGCAAGCCCGTACAAAAGTACGACAAGCTCCGCCGGCTTGTACGACGCCGCCTCATCCGCCACCCTGGTCGCCACCTGGGCGAGAAAGGCCGGGTGCACGTGCTCCAGTCGCCCCAGCGCCGAAACCACCGAGACAACCTGTACGACACATGCAGCAATACACATATGCGCATACGAGTGAGTATACAGATACGCACGAACTTACGGCAGCGGGCGCCAGGAGGCGGATAGGAGCTTGGATCAATAAATAATATTGCTGCTGGTTCTTAGAAGCGCATCGTACGGCAGTGACGGCGACCTGGCTTACTCTCCCACTGCCCCACTGCTACTTCCGTTGTCCCCAACTCCGCCTCCTCCCCAACCAAAACACACACGCGCGCGCGCCCCTCATTCCACGTCGACACTGTCGACATTTTCGCCCTTCCCATCCAACCCCTTCACCCGTCAAACCCCAATACCAACCCCCAACCACCCCCTATCAACCCCCAACCACCCCCAACCACCCCCCTACCCCGTCACACCTCCCGCCGAGTGAGGCTGCTCAGCCCGCCCCCCGTCGCCTCCACCACCCGGCCACACAGCTCGTCGATCAGGTCCGAGTCGTAGTGCTCCACACGACCCAGCGCCGAAACCAGTGTTGCCATTTGAGACGGACTCAGATACCGGTGGGGGAAGGGGAGGGGGAGGGGGAGGGGAGCGACCGGGGGAAGACGATGCCGCGATGGCGGCGCATACCTCTCCTCCTCTTCCTTCTCCTCATCTCCATCACCCTGCAACTGCTGCCGCGGCTGCTGCCCCTGATGTGGTGGC
>NW_003307550.1:2082649-2121854 GCF_000143455.1 Volvox carteri f. nagariensis | reverse complement strand
CTCTAGCTGCCCCCCTTCAGCGGCGGCGCTGGACACGGCGGGGGCGGGGAGGTTCGTTGGGGGCCCGGCCCGGGGCCCCTCTTCCCGCCCCCGCATTGAGGGCGGTCGTACGGGCGACGTGGCTGCCAGCCCTGCGTGAGAGCTGCCGCGTGTACGTGGCGATGTCAGTGATGGCGGCGGCGGTGACGTCAGTTCCGCTGGAGCTGTGGATGGCGAAATCGTTGCTATCACTGGTGTCATTGTTGTAGGTGGTGGTGATGGTGATGGTGTTGATGGTGGTGGTGGTGGTGGTGGTGGCAGCAGCTCGTGTGCTCGTTTGCAGATGGCGGCAAAGGCGGCGGGGCGGTAGTGACGGTGGTGGTGGGTAAGGGAGGCGAGGGAGAAGGCGAGGGTGGAGAGGGAGGTGGGCTCCAGGGAGGCTATCTCGGGCAGCAGGCGGGACTGGAGATGAAGCCGCGTGGGGTGAGCGACGTGTGGTGTGTGTGTATTGGTTGGAGGGAAGGGGGGAATCCCGAGGGGGGGAAGGGCGGGGGATTGAGGGTGCGGGGGTGGAGCGGGAAATAGAGGGGGTTAGGATTGGGGTATTTGTGTGTGCGTGTGTGTTGGGGGGGGGGAAGACGAACCACAAACGAGTGAAGCTGCTGGGGGGGGGAGGAGGGGACCCCGGGGAGTCAGCACGCGGCGGTAGCTGTGAGTGAGGGGAGGTGGGGACCAGTTGAGGAAGGGGGGGGGCCCAGTGGGGGTGCACCGGATGCCAATTACCAAGAGACACACACACATACACATACACACACAGGCGTCAACTTTTCAGTTGACTTAAAGTTGCGTCGCAATGCCAGCACCTCTCTCCCCTTCCCCCGCCGCAAACACAGATCAACGATGTTCAACACGCCGCCATGTCAAAATGACTTGACTTGTAGCACAGACCGGTAGCATTGCGCACCTGCGCGACTTCCAGCAGCTGCTCGTCCACGTACTGCAACCGGCCACATGCCCACATGAGCTGTAGCAGATCGTGTGTGGAGAGCCGCGGGGTCGTGAAGCGAGTTGCTGAGCAAGCTGTAGCAGTAGCAGTAGCAGGGGCGGCGGTCGTCGTGGCCGTAGCAGTACGGCTAAAGGTGGTTTCGGAGTTGGCATTGTGGTGGTGGTGGTGGTGGTGGTGGTGAGCGGCGGCGGACATTTCCGCTGCCCTGCCGCCGCCGCCGTCGACGCTTTCGTACCCACTGCTGCTGCTACTGCCGCTAGCACTACTACCACTCGTGCTGCTGCTGCCGCTGATACTGCTGCTACTCCTGTTGTTGTTGCTGCTGCCAGTGCTGGACTCCGCGCTCCTCAGGGCGAGCAGCGCTGCCGTACAGAGCGCCCGGAGAGTGCCCTCGTGCCAATAACGAGCCTAAACAGGACATTGTTGTTTGGGGGGATGTTGGTGTGATGACCCTTGGCGCTGTCTTCGGTTGTTCCCGAGAAATAAGTTGTAGTCGCGATAAGGAGAGAGCTACACCGTCAAAGTTGGTCGTCCTCCTTTCGAAAGTAATTTTAAGCGTTTAGGGTTATTTAGGGTTTTTTACGGTTTTATTAGCATTTTACCAAATTAATTGTTATTCTCTTTTAACGATAAATTTAACTTGGCTGTGTGTACAATGCCACACAAAATCTTTTTCACCAGTTCTCCTCGCATCGTGCATGACATCGTGATTGACGGGAACGACCTGTCGTACAACCGTCGTACAAACACTTGCACGAACAAACAGCGCACGCTCATACATGCATACGTACTCATACATACTCACGTGCACGCAGGAAAGAAAAGCACTTGCAAGGAAAGGCCGTTTTTACAGATCAAAGAGAAAACCAAAATACAATATGTGAATATGTGTGTGTTTTTCACGTACGACACACGCGCGTGGCGGCCCCCCTCCCCCCTCTCCACACACACCTTGCCGAGTGCCCAGGCTACGTTCCCCAGCGCCTGGCCGTCCATATAAGGGGCCTTATGTCCTGCTCTGAGGGCCAGGGCCTGCGCACATACATACATACATACACGCAGCGAAAATAAATACAAACATACGTGACTACTATTACGCGGGACAACGGACATTTACCTTCTCAACCCCTTTCTCCTTCGAAGCCGAGGTACGCGATATACACACATACATACATACATGCAACCAACCGATCAAGCAACATACCAACCACATAACGAACCAACTGAAGACTCACCTGGATCCAGGCCGGATCCAGCTCGACACCGGATACCTCCTGAATGATGAGGCGATGAGGGGGTAAGGCGTTAGGGGTAAAAACACGAACCAGGTCAACGAGGTGGGTGAAGGGGGGGTGAGGAGGGGGTTGAGGAGGGGGTTCAGGGGGGGGTTCAGGGGGGGGTTGAACCACATGCGAACAAGAGTGCCAAGTGCACGCGGATACGGAGGCCGTCCCCCAGACCAAGACCAGACCAAGCGGGCTGCCGCCCCCGACAGACTAGCTGGAGCCTGCAGTCGAGGTCACACGCGAGTCGCTCCAGAGTGGGGACGGCGGAGGTGGCAGAGGCAGGGGGCGGGGGAAGAACAGCGAGAGGGAGAGCGTTTCAAGGTTTGTGGGGAAATACACACACACACACACACGTACACGCCGTCGAAATCACACCCCAGCAGCATCAGCACCATCCCCCCTCCCTCCTGACCTAACCCCTCCTCCCCCCCTCTCCCCCCTCTCCTCCCCTCCCCCCAAGCAAACAAAACCCACTTTTATCACCACCAGGGACCTCAGCATGGAGCTGATCTGACCACCTGTGAGCCTGCCTGGAGGCGGGAGGGGGGAGGAGGGGGCGGGGGAAGGATGTTCGGGTTTCGTTGGCCGGCTGGGGACGAGCATAAAACTTACTGGACGCGACATGCGGAGGGAGCGCGGGATGGGGTACATCACGTATGTATGTCCTGTAACACACACACACACAGCAAACATGTACCCAACCACCTAACTAACTAACCGACCAACGAGGCCCGCCCATCCACCCACCGTTCATGGCCAGATGTGCCGCCCGGGGCCCCAGATGAGCCAATGCCTTGGACAACACTCCAGGAGGCCCCACCGCTGCAGTGTACGGCACTGGGGTAGGGAATGCCGGCGGTGGTGGTAATGGTGTTAGTGATGATAATGGTGGTGATAGCAATGCGTCCTTGCATTCACCAACACCAACATCAACACCAATACACAACGCCGGTGTGAGTGTCGGTGTCGGACCTACGGCATCCAAGGTTCCAGTCGCCGTGTCGATGCCGCCGCCGCCGCCGCCACCGGCCCCCGGGAACCCGGTGCCTACCGGGGGGGAAGATGTGGAGGCGTGGAGGCTCACGGAGCGGATGGCGCCATCCCGATGACATTCCAATCCCGTGGCAACGGCCCACAGCACTGTCGTACACTCTTCCTCTCGAAGCCCCGAAACCAGTGCAGGGCCACGACGGGGGTGCGCCAATGCCTGTGACAGCGATAAACACGCGCACACACATACACATACATGGCCGGTAGCGATGAAGTCAATGTCGGTTTTCCGAAACCATACCTGCAATAACAAAGTATCCCCTCCCCTCCCCTCCCCCCCTTTCCCTCCCCTCCCCTCTGCTTCATGGTTCTACCTCCCCCCATGAACCCCCTGAGCCTCCCCACCCATATACACCACCACACGGCCCACTGACCCATGGGTCACATCAACCACCCACCGTCAGCAGGTTACCAAACACCTGAGGCTCCAACCTGTCACCAAACAGCGGCAGCAACAACAGCAGCAGCAGTGCAGCATCATTGCCATTACCACTAATTGCCTTCACTAACAGCATCCTCGGAGGGAACAAACTACGATGGTGGTGGGTCAGTGGAGGTATGTCTGTCTGTCTGTCTCTGTCTGTCTGGGCGTATGTGAACGTGATGATAATAATAATGGGAATAATCTCATCATGCAGTGATGTAGCCTGATACGGCATCGGTCACGCGGTCCGTTCCGCAACCCCCACCCCCACCCCCCAAGCTCTCTACACGCCTCCGTCTCCCTTCCCCCACCAAACGCAACCACACTCACACTTGGCTTAGGAGATGTTGGTAAAACGTATGAGCTCTAAGGTCCTGTTTGGTCTGGTAGGGACTGTGTAGGTGCCCTCGCTGAATGTAGTCAATCCTAACCGCCCACACACGCCTAGTCGCCCTTCGCCACTACACCGCCTTCTCCGCTTATTTCTACGGGCTCGTGACATCACGCTTTAGATGAACATCGACTTGATAGATTCAAGCAGCTACGTCCAGCTACAGTTTCATCGGAACTATTCAACAGATGGCAGGTGACTACGGAGCTCATCTCGGTGTGAAGTTGTTCTGCAGCGTACCACCATAATCGGCATTTCCACCCCCCGCATCGCGGCTCAGAACATTAACACACTCACACTCACACACACACACACACACACACACACACACACTCACTCCGTCTCCCTCCCAGAAATCCCCGATCGGGATTTTGTTTCAACTCACCTCCCCACCGCCGCAAAGCCCCACACCAACTGGGCCACCTCCCTGGCATGACCCGACCACAACACATCGCCCGCAGCGGCGGCCAGCCACTGCCATGCAGCAGCGGCAGCGGCGGCGGCAGCGGCGGCGGAAGGAGGCGAGGCAGCGGCAGCTGCTGCTGCTGCGGCGGCGGTAGGGCCGCCAGTGAACGTGGCCGTGGTCATGGTTGTGATGTCTTCGCACTGGCGATGTTTAGGTGATGAGGTCAGCTGGCTCACGGACATGGGGTTGATTGAGCACTCATCGCCGCCGCGGGAGTGGACGGCTCCTTCGGTGACCAAACCCGTCCAAGATCGTGCTAAGCCCCACGCCAAACCCGCCACGTCCTGGGTTCGAACCCGGGACCAGAGGCCCGCCTGGATGCTGCTGCTACTGCTGCTGCTACTACTCCTATTGTTGCTGCTACTGCCGCCGCCGCGGTCGCTGCTGCTAATAACAGCAATAGAGGCACTATCGGTGGCGGCTGTGGCTGTGGCGGCGGCGGCGCTGCGGTCCGCAGTAGCAGTAGCAGTAGCAGTAGCAGTAGCAGTAGCAGTAGCAGTAGCAGTAGGAGCAGGGGACGTGACGGCGGTCCCCCAGTCGGCGAGCAGCTGAGCGCCATCACGGCTACTACCGTTACTGCTACTGCTACTAATGTTGGGAACGTTTTTGGAGGTGAAATAATGCTGTTGCCAATCAGCCGCCAGGCGTTCGGTGATGGCGTGTACCGCCGCAAGTACGACGGTAGTACGGATGTCTGGATGTGCCTCCTCCCACAGAGGCCGCAGCTTGCCTGCGAAACAGATGGAGGAGATAAGGATATACGCAACAACAAAAATTAACAACAAAAACAACAGCCCTCCCACCACTCCAATCCCCAACACTTTACAACCCTAAACCCAACCCGGGCGCCGCCGCAGCAGCCGCCAGCACCGCCACCCCAGAAGCAGCAGCCGCAGCAGCAAGAGTTATCAACACCGTACAACAATTCAGTTCCAATTCACCAACCAGCCAACCACGCCATCATAAGGCCCTGGTGCTGCCCACCCACCAATGGCCCAGGCACAGGAGCCCAGCTCAGCGGGCGCCATCTTCGCGGCCGCCGTCGGCACATTCTCCAACAGCATCAACAACAGCGGCCGTGCCGCTACCGCCGCTGCTACTGCTGTTGCTGCTGCTGCTGCTGCTGATGATGAGGATGCCGCTGAAGGGGGAGCTACTGCCAGCAGCCGGGGCCCAGAGGCGGCGGGGTGCCCCAATCCCCCGGCAGTAGCAGCACTGGCAGCAGCAGCGGCGGCGGGAGGGGGCCCGGCAGTTTTCCCGGCAGCTGCCATCTGGGTCAGGCGGGTGAGGGCGGCGGTGAGCAGCAGCGGGTCGGAGGCCAATCGGGCCTTATGGCGGCGCAGTGTGACATCCATGTCCTGTAAAGAAGAGCTCCCGCCAACACCAGCAGCATCCAGGAAGTGGTGATGGAAGCCGTCCAGGGAAGGGAGGGCGTGCATAAGTGAAGACGGAAAACGTAGGGGGGGGTGGGGCGGGAAGGGGGGGAAAGCCAGGGAACGGAAAGGAGCGAATGCGGATCGAGAACAACCTCCGTTTGCATATTTAGGGTTTTAGGGTCTTATCCCTCCTCCTCCTCCCTGCCTAGCCGACCTGCAAGCTTGCAGCGGCTCGGACGCTACGGAGCAGCTTGCTACCGCTGCCGCCGCCGCTGCCGGTGGCGGTGGCGGTGGCGGTGACGATGTTGGCGCGACGGGGCACTGCAGGCGCGTCGTTGGTGGAAGAGATAGAAGCGCCAGCGCCCATATCACCCTTGGTACTGCTACAAGTGCTGCTGCTGCTGCTGCTGCTGCTGCTGCTGCTGCTGAAGAAACAGGTGTTATCGCTGCTACCGCGGCTTTTGTTGCATAGACTGTAGCAAAAGACTGGACAGACGCGTGACGCGTGACGCGAGTTTGAAATCCCCGCTGTACGGTGAGTTCCTGACAGTCGCTGTATCGTGAGCAGCGGCCCTGTTATAGGGGAGGGGGGAGGGAGGTGGCCTGGGCGCTGAAGGGGATTTAGAGGAACATATCCCCAAGGCCAGGGTGACATTGCACGGGGAGTGGAGGGCTCCGTTGATAAGGGCTGGGGTGGAGCGCTTCGTGTTGTTGCGGACGTGTCGGGCCCGGTGCAGATTGGCCGTCCATGCCAAGACATGGACGATGCGGCAGGTTGGTTACGGGTTGAAGCCGCAGGCTGTAGCATTTTTGACCAGGGTAGATAGCGTAAAGGCAGGAGGTTGTGTCCGGGATGCAGGATGGGGCGGCCGGCAAGGCCGCGGAGAGCTGCTGCCGCGGTGCAGACGATGATGTAAGGCGGCAGTGCGCATGATACGTGCCACGAGTTGCCATCATCGTAACCTAATTTAATTGATTCTTTTGGAGTTACTGGAATGTAATCGGTGCACCGATCGCAACCATGATTGCAGGGTTCAGTCATGCCGCGCAGCGCAGCGCAGCACGGCGTGCACTGCCCGCTCAGGTCGTATTTGATGGCGGGATGAGAAGATCAGTCGTGCTCATCATGTCTCCACGTGTATGCATATTTACTCAGCCACGTTTTGTTCCATTTCACGTAGACATTATGTCGTACAGTAAACATACGGGCGAGGTAGCGATGGGCTATGCTACTATGCTGCGGTGCATCGCGGTACTGATAGATTCTTTGACCCAGGTTTTCCTCTAAACTCGAGGCACTCCCCTAGGTTCAGCCAACTACCGTCTGCTTCCCTGATTCCTCGGCTTTTACGACCGCTGTCAATGTAAATACTTTTATCGTCAGAGCCTGTTCCCAGGCTTTGCTGTTGCTAGGGGCCTGTAGGCGCTTCAACGCACACGGTTAACGACACCACCTCCGTGCGCGAGCGGGAAGGCGTGCAGCTGAGGGCCCGACATAAGCAGAGCAGGGATGATATGATCATGCTTATCACGTCCTTTCGAAAAGAAACCTGAGTTTGTGGAGGCCAGAATCCTCGGCAGGGACCACGTAACAAGTTAGAAAGCGGCCGTTGCACTCAATCAGCCGCTAAAACGCTGGTCAAATATGGATATTTTACCTGAGGACTACGATGCACAATCGCAAGGAAGCCCTGATGCAGAGTGCGAAGTGCTTGAACTCCGCGAGCAAATCGCCATGCTCACCAAACAGTTCTACCAGGAGAGACAACAATGGCTTGAAGAGAAGCGACGGCTTCAAGAAGCAACAAAGCCTATACAGCCGGCGTCTTCTTTGCAATTCCAGCAAACAGACGACTTGGGACGAACAGGCTCAAGGCTCACACACCAGCGGATGAGCTCGGGCATGTTCCTCGGCAGCGAAGCTGGTAGCGAAGCCGTATGTGAGGATGCAAGCCAGGGCGGTCTTAGCGCTAGGGAGCCTTGCAGCTCTTTTTGTTCATCGTGCCAGTCGACGAGGAGCGCCAGCCCAAACCAGACAGGTAGGGCGCACCACAGAAAATGGGCCTGCATATCTATTATTTTCTGTTCATCGCACAAAACAGGGAGTTGAAGTCCCAGCCCACCTGCCGCGATGTGTGTCGACCCTAGCTAATATGTAAAGGTAAAAAAATACTCCTAAGCGTGGTTAGTCGTAGGCGCTTTTATTCTTGGCTAATCTGTGTTATGCAATGCTGCCCCGATATGCGCAAGATTGTCACGAATGGAAGGTATCGGATACTAGTTCAGCAGAAGAGTAGCACCCCTGTTCCGGTTGCGTCCCCTGGACGCCAAAACTCAATTAGTTGTTGTCATTACCTTAACATGATCATGTAGCCATTGCTGCTCTTCCTGCCCTAGGCTCTGCCGCGGGGTCGTCGTCAACCGCTAGCATGGACACGAGCGGGACTAAGCCGGAGCTCCTGCTTACGCTGACGGACTTGCGGCGGCAGCTGGAGGTGAGCTAGCTGGCGCCACTAATCGGCGTGCGTTCTGTTGCCAGAACGCGCTTGCACGGCGGCGGGGGACCGGGCAGCTGACCGTTTGCCCCTGTAATCGGGCGGCCTTTGCATGGCGCAGACATGCAACTCCCACCTCTGGCAACTCCCACCTCTGGCAACTCCCACCTCTGGCAACTCCCACCTCTGGCAACTCCCACCTCTGGCAACTCCCACCTCTGTCTATCTCTCTTGACGCTTCTTCCCCCCGGGGGCGCCGCTGTGCAGGAGAGCCGGCGGCAGCAGGACTCGGCCTCCATGCGTTGGGCTCTGGAGCGGGAGGCCCTTCAGCGCCAGGTGAGCGGGGCCCTCAGTCCTTGGGCTGCACGAGGGAAGGAGGAAGATGTGTGTGGTGGGTGGAAGGGGGGATGTGGGTTTTGTCGTATAGGTTGAGGTGCGGTGCCGCACCGCACCGCACCAACACTTATTACCCCCCGCCCACATTGACCGAGCCCATATGGCACGGTATGGCGATTTGCGCATACGTTGTATTTGTCGTACATGCTGTACAGATCCATGCGTTAATCAGCATGTCGGCCGACACCACGAGTGGAGGTCTGCAAGATGGCGGAGGATTGGAGAGTGGGGCCGCGGACGGCATCCTGACCCGCGGGTCACTTGGTCACACGGGGCACGAGGGGGAGCGCGAGGACGAGGATGGACTCCTGCCTTCGGAGCGGGTTTCAAGTCTGGAGATGATGGTGGAGGAGCTCCAGGTGGGGTTGGGGGTGGGGGTGGCGAAAGACCCTCGATATTGCCTTGTTTTTGCCACCTTCATATTATTGAACTTCTCTTGAACTTGAACTCCTCCACATAGTCCTGGAGTAAGGGGCAGGGCCATGAGGCCAACCCAGTGGTCGTACGTCGTACGCCTGAGCTGCTGGAAAAGCAGCTGTGTATGCTGTCCTCGAGTGGGCGCGTGAGGGTGTCGTCGGGCAATCAGGTTACCTGAGTTCCGGTCCACACCATCCTCTGACTTTTCGTACTTCTTATTCAACTTCAACGACTTCATGAAGTCGACGAATAATCATCATGAAAATGTGGACCATATGGACCCAAATCCTTGACTTGCTTCTATTCAACCCCTTTGTTGTTCTCACACCTATACCTACCCTCCTATATCCTCTTCCTGGGTTACACTACAATGCACTGAACTTGGCGACCCGACCCGACACGGTGCTCCTCGACACCCCACCAGGCGGAGCGGGACAACCTGGTGGCGCAGCTCAGGGTGCTGGCAGCGGACGCCACACGCGCTCGGCGAGAGACCCGTGGGACGGTCGAATTGGTGCCCTGTCCGGCGCTTACGCCACAGACCTCCGCGCCGGCGGCTGCTGCTGCTGCGACGCCGTCGTTGACGCCGCGGTCTCGATCGCCGTCGCCGGTATTTGCCACCCTGCGTCGCCGCAGCAGCAGCAGCACCAGCCACCCCAGCGGCGGTGGCGGTGGCGGTCTCTCGACCTTCCATGCGCCTACGCTGCGTGATAGTGTGAGTGCGGCGGAGCTGTTGGCGGAGAAGGCGGTTTTGGAACGAGAGCTGCGGCGCTACCGCGAGGAGTGTGTGGCGGTGCCGCGGGCTGAGTATGCGGAGCTGAGCTCGTTGCGCAACCAGATGGTGGGTCCAACGAAGGTAGCTAAGGTGGCTTCACCACCACTACCGCGCACTTAAGAGCGCCGGAAATGCACGGGAAGTTGGAGATTTGTTCTTTTACCCTCTCTCTCTCTCTCGCTTCATTTTGCCGTTGCTGCTATTGCTGTTGCTGTTGTCTGCTTGAAAGTCGTACTTCGGACGATGTGTGCGGAGAACAGACAGGTGACGTATGTCGTGCGCGGTGTATATTTCGTGTATACTTTCATTTGAGGAAGATGTGTTTTTCCGTTGAAGACATCATCATGATGCTGCTTCGTGATTAACGACCAACAATAATCAAGTATACGTGAGTATGCAGAGTGAGCAAGAAGTGGGCCATTTGGCGATCGATGGGTTGCAAGAACTGGTTTCTGCAATTCTGAAACATTGTCGATCAAGGGGGGCATGTCTTTATTGATTGGCATCTGGTGGTGTTTCGGATGTGGGACTGGCTGGGTCCTAGTAGTGCGTCCCCTCCCTTCTCTCCCCCCCCCCACACACACACACGTCTTCCCCCCACGCACATCTTCCCCCCACACACACACACAACACATATACATACACACGCACACACATCTCCTGCACCACCAGCACCCCACACCTGCTGCCCCGCCCCCCAGGCTTTCATGGAGACTGAGATGGAGCAGCTGAGAGGGGAGGTGGAGGAGGCGGTCAAGATGAGGGAGGCGGCGGAGGCGGAGATGGCGGAGGCGCTGCAGGTAGCACTGCAGGGAGGGTGCGGTGTGTGTGTGTGTGTGCGTATGTGTGTGTGTGTGTGTGTGCGTGTGTGTGTGTGTGCGTGTGTGTGTGCGTGTGCGTGTGCGTGTGTGTGCGTGTGCGTGTATGTGTGCGTGTGCGTGTGTGTGTGTGTGCGTGTGTGCGTGTGCGTGTGTGCGTGTGCGTGTGCGTGTGTGCGTGTGCGTGTGTGCGTGTGTGTGTGCGTGTGTGTGCGTGCGTGTGTGTGTGTGTGTGCGTGTGTGTGTGTGCGCGTGTGTGTGTGTGTGTGTGCGTGCGTGTGTGTGTGTGCGTGTGTGCGTGTCTCTGGTAGTTACAAGTTCCGCACAACAGTGCGGGTGTGTCCGTAAAAGCCGGGGGGACGTTGTATTGGTATTGATGCGGGTACGCGGGAGGTCATCATCATCCTCTCTCGATCGCTTCAGGGCGAAGCGCCTCAGCGCGACGTGCCTGGCCTCTCAGAGTTAATTTCCGACGTGTCTTTATTTTTTGTTACCGTGTATTTCCCCTCCCTTTAACATCGCCCCGTCTATCATCCCACTACCACCAGCACTACCAGCACCGACACCACCACCATCATCACGATCACCACAACCCGTCACCCCCCTGGCCACCACCCCAACTGCAACCCCAACACCACTCCCAACCCCCAGGACTGTGTGGCGGTGCCCCAGGACGAGTACCAGAGGCTCCTCTGTGTGGAGGCAGAGTCCCGGGCGCGCGAGGCCGTGTGTGCGATTGAGGCCGCCTCGCCTGCCGTACTGCACAGCAACACGCAGTCGGTGCCGCTGGAGGAACATCGCCGACTGCTGGCGGCCGTGCAGGTGTTTGTGTGTTTTGTTATGTGGGGGGTAGGCAGAGGGGAGTATGTATATATGTATGTATGTACGTATGTATGTATGTCCCGATCAGGCACCTGGCTATGGAGGAGTACCGATACCGGGAGCTGGATAAGCAAGATGTGTGTTCGTTTTGAAGCACCCTTATTTCCCCGCGTCCCGTCCCGTCCCGTCCCGTCCTCCACAACGATGACGCTCAACACCGCACACGGCCCCCTCACCCCCACATTTCCACAACCCGGGGGTCCTTTCCCGTACCACCCGTACCACCGTGGAAATAGGAGCGGGACGCTTTGGCGGATCAGATTACGGCTCTGCAGCAGAAGCTGGTTTCAGCCAAGTCGGAGGCGCAGGCGGCAACCGCGGCGCAGAAGGACGCGGAAGAAGCCGCGGCGGCGGCGGCGGCGGAGGTGGAGGCGGCCGCTGACGCCAGCGCGAGCGCTGCCGCCGCCGCCGCGGCTGCCGACGCGGCCGCGACGCAGTTTGAGCTGGTGGCGCTTCGGGAGCAGTTGGCGGCGACGGTGGAGGCCGCGGTGGCGGAGTCCAAGCGGCTGGGAATGCAGGTTTCGGAGCTGTACGAGGAATTGGAGATGCTTCGAAACCGGGTGGGTCGATGGTGTATTGTTGTGTACGTCTGGGGTTGTATGTATGTATATATACACAATGTTATTCAAGCAAGGACCAGCCCTCCTTACACAACCCCGGTAGGCTGTGGGAGTTGGTGCGGTGGACTCGTGCACAGCGTCACTCATCCCCCAACCCGCTCTCTTTCCGGCCCTTCCCACCCTAGTACCCACCCTAGTACCCACCCTAGTACCCAACACCCCCACCCCCCCAATCAATTAGAATTTGGAGCTGGAGGCGGAGGCGGAAGCGGCACGCCATGCACTGGCTTCGGGACAGGTGCAGGTGAGCAGGACAGGGGGAAGGAGGGGGGAAAAAGAGAGGAGTTGAGGTAGCCCCGCTGTGGGATATAACATAATAATGTTATCCATCCATTTCGGACAGCCCCAGGCCCCTCTGCCCTTGGGCACCCTCAGTACCCTAGTATCGGCCCGTTACACCTTCGGATAGTAAAACGCAGCTCCAGGTGGTGTAAAACACACTACATACATACATACATACACACACAAGAACTCCCACCACCACCACCTACCCACGCCCGCACCCGCAGGCGAGTGGCAAGGCGCAGGCGGCCGCGGCGGCCGCTGAGAAGGCGCACTCGGTCCTTTTGGGGGAGCTGCACGGGCTGAAGAGCAGGATTGCGGAGCTGGAGGTGGGGAGGGACGGGGGGGGGGAGGATGGGGGGCAGGGTTCGTGTCCAGGGAGGGAAAAGGCAAAGTATTTCTTACACGTGTGCATGTATGTATGTATATACGTATGTTTATGTTATGTATGTGTGTGTATTTTTGCAGGAGGAGCTTGGTGAAGCGCGGAGAGCGGTGGGGGCAGCTGAGGAGGAGAGGTGAGCGAGCTGCGGGGCGTGTGTGTATGTATGTATATGTGTGTCTGTCTGCCCGTCTGTTGCTCTCCTTCGATCTGCGTGGAAACCACGCAGAGCGAGGTTTCGTCTGTCTATCTGTCTGTGTCTTTGTGGATGCGTTGCCTGTGGCGGATGAAGGCAGGTCAAAAGTCGTGTTTTTGTGGCGTGTCCCCCTCGTGCACCTTGAGGCAGGGGAAGAAGGAATCGTGTGTCGTTTTTTTATGGTTTCGGAGCTGCGATGAGGGAAATGCCGGTTATGGTGGTACACGTATACAACAAGCTTCATACCGACGCTAGGTCCGAATAGTCACCATGGACGTGATGAACAGTTGACGGAACAGATGACGACGAGGTGTTGAACAGACGTGTGTATTTGTTTTGACGTGTGTTTCGCGTGGCACTACTTTCAACCGCTTACCTGGGGAAAGCGGGGTGAGCGCGGCCCCCCCTTTTTCTCTTCCCCCGTTCGCGCACATGAACCCTCCCCACCCTCACCGTTCGTGGTTCGTCTTTCACCACCACCACCACCACCCCCACCACGCACCACCTTTCGGCCCTTGATTGGCGCTTCCGGCTCTTCAGAAACAACTTATCCATGGAGCTGGCGGCGGTGCGAGACGCCGCACTGCGCACAAGCCAGGCGCTGGCGGCCTGTCTCCACAAGCGATACCAGGATGGCGATGTGGGTGCTGGGAGCTCAGATGGCATTACAGACGGGGAGGCGGCGGGGTGGCTTCTGGCGGCGGCGGAGGCGGCGGCGGCGGCGGCGGCGACAGCTGCGGAGGTCACAGCGGTTTCGGTGGTCGATGGTGAAGGAGAGGAGGAGGAAGAACGGGTCGGTGCAGTAGTTGGCGGCATTGCTGGCGGCTATGACGGGGTCGAGGACGGCGGCGGCGACAACTACGCGGCGGCGGCGGTGCCGGGGGCGATGGAGGGATTTGAGGAGGGGGAATCTGATGACGTGTATGACGTACAGTCTCGTCTACGCATCCTGCAGGTGAGGAGTCCTGAGTAGGACGTGGAGGTGTAGAGGAGGGGTTGGGGGCTGCCAAGGATGTGAAGGGGGCTGTGTTCTTTTCTTCGGGGGTGGGTGGGGGAGTGGCTAGGGGCTAGGGGCTAGGGGCTACCTAGGGTAAGGGGCGTCCATGTCCCTTGTTTGGTTGTGTTGCCCGGGAGGTTGTGCCCAGGAAGACTTTGCAGTAGTCGGGCCGCTCGGAGAGAGTACGGGAAGCTGTCGGAGAGTTTATCATGCGCTGTCGCTGGGGTAATGAAGCTGTTAGACTTCTGGTGCTATGCGAGCCTTGGGGGTTCGCCGCTACCGCCATGAGAGACCCACGGGTCACTTTGATCCGCTGCAGGAGGAGCTCGAGGCCATGCGGAGGGCACAGCAGGCAGCCCAGGAGGAGAACGACGTGCTGATGCGGGAGGCGGAGGCGGTGCGTCAGGCCTTGGCGGATACCCAGGCTGCGCGGGAGGCGGCGGAGGCGGCGGCCGCCGCCGCCGCCGCCGCGTCGGAGGCGGCAGCCCGCGAGCTCGACGCCACCAAAGTTCAGCTGGCGGAGGCTCAGGCGCTGGAACAGCTGTTCAACTCCAAACGTGAGTGCTTCCAGCTTTCCAGGCGGGTGGTTCGCGGTCTGCCGCCGGAGTGGTTGGCGACCGTGGGCTCGACTGCCGCCGCCGCCACCACGGCAGCGGCGCCGGCGCCGGGTGGCGGCGGCGGCCACGCCTTTGAACGTCTCGGATCTGGAGGGACTCTGCTGACATCTGTGCCGTTGCCAGCAGAGGCGGTAGTGAGCGAGGAGGAGGAGGAAGAGGAGGAGGTTGTGTAGCGTAGCATAAATGAAAAAAATGGAGTGAGGTGAAGTGGGCTGGGGTGGGGTGGATTTGACAGATGGTCACATGCGCAATGAGAGTGGGGCCAAGGTCTTAACGCGGTGATGGTGATGGCGATGGAAGCGCGACAGGATGTTTCGCGGGCGGATGGCCTGTGTCGAACCCCCCTGTGGGTGGGTGGGTGAGTGAGTTGGGGCGCATTGGGGGGTTCCGGGACGTAAGGGAGGGGTGGTATCGCCGGTAAGGGGGCGCGGGAGGTGTGGAGTGGGGGTTTTCAGGGGAACGGGGCCGCTGAGTCACGAACCCACACGGCTGCCCCCTCCCCCTAACTCACTTATGATGGTTGTTTTGTACCCTTGCCGGTCTGTCTGTTTGGGGGCTTTCCGGGCCCCTTTGGGTTTGCTATTTTGGACGCTTCGGCGGTAGAGGCCGGGGTGCTGTGGCTGCCTGTCGCGGCTGCAGATCGCTTTTGGTAGAGGAGCGAGGAGGAGGAGGAGGTGGCAGCTGTTGCGCTATTCGGTGATGTCCTGCCCTGCTTTTGTGTTGATTTTCGCTCAGTGACTGTAGCGGCGTTTGGCGCGCCCCGTACCCTTAACGTCACATGATATCCGGCCTGACCGGAGGTCTGCGTGTGCGCGTGTGCTGGCCCATCACCCAGAGGTGTCTGTCTCTTTAGGGGGGCTGCCTTACAGGGGGGTTCACGGGGCTGGTGCGGTCAGTGCCACCACCACCACCACCACCGCCACCACATCCGTCACCGCTATACCACCATCGCCACAACCGTTACAGCCGAGGCAAAGTGTCCTGGGTGAATGGACCTTTACAGCCTTTTCCTTTCCTCCGTGATCTCGGCTGGTGGTGTTCTGAATGGAGTATGTATGTATGTATGTATGTTGTCTGGTCTTTGTCTCTGTAGGTGTATGTGTGTGTGCGTGTATGTGTACGTATATGTGTGCCGCAATTCAGTTGTGTAGCGCTGTGCGCGTCCTTTATGTGTTTGATGTATGTGTGTTCCTCTGCCGATCATCCGGCATCCAGCAATCTTCCGACAGACCGTGATGGGGGTATGTGGCTGCTCGCACTCGCGCCTCTCCGCGCGTACGTAGGGCTCATTACGAGTACTAGAGGATTTTTTACCCTCATCGTGCGGCACGGGGTCGTGCCTTTTCCGGTGATGCGTTTCTTGGCCTGTGTGTGTGATAGAGTGAGTGTCTCTGGTATGCTGATGTCGTATGAACATGATTTAGTTGATTGCGGTTATTGACGTGTTGGGGTCGCAGTTGTTGATAAGTGTTGATCCAGTAAATTTTGCGCCGGCGATGTGCTCCCCTCGTTGGAAGCTTCAGGACATGGGTTGCACATTTTCCTTTTTTGTCAACAAGAAGTAGCACCAGCAGCAGCACCAGCAGCAGGCCATGCAGAATGAACAACAAGGGGGCTGATGTTCCAGTCTTCCGGGCGCGATGGGCCTTATCTAAGTTTTGGAATTTGGATTACCCTTTGTTTCGCTTGTGGAGGTTCGTATTGTACATGTTTTGGTTATGCCTTGGAAGCTTAAGGAGTGCAGAACGCCGTTTGGGACTTTTTGGTGAAGTTTGCGTTGTATTGTGTACGGCGCGTTGGTCGGAGAGCAGTAGCAGTAGCGGCAGCAGCTGTCAGCCCATGCACCTTTGGCATATCGCCTGTCGTATGGCTTTTGGGTCACGGATGTGTGTATGTGTGTTTGTACGTCTGTCTGTATGCGTTTGTTTTGTGGCTGCTCTGCGATGTTCCCGATGGACGTCAAGCAGCCGTGTCTCTCTGGACCACTTGGCCACTCTTGCAACTAATGTATTGATTGCTTGTACGGGAGGACAATGATCATCTAGATGATTACTGACCTTTAACCAGCCATGCTTCAGAGTTTGCTCGTTTCACTTTCCAGCGTCCTAGATTTTCTCGTCTTCAAGGAGGAAGAGCATATCTATCCTTGCGAAAAGCGGTTTATACCAGCCTCTGTGCCTCTTTCCTTGGCCTGAATATGAGAAGTGTATGTTGATCTCCCCATCATAGATACACACTGGTAGCCTGTCCGTTACAACTGTTCCTATCTTCGCCCCACCGACCATACCTGTCCGTGCCCCGTACTCCTGCATGCCCCTCCTCACTCCTTGTGCAACAAAATCACTGGCAGCAGTCGCAAAAATCATATACCTGACACCAACCAGCGTACAGCCCCCAAAGCAGCGCTGCCAGGTACAACCGCGCCGGGGCATATGCGAAAGCCAAAACAACGCATGACAGCGCTGTCTCTGCAGCTGCGTTACGATTGTACACACACCTACCATGAAAGAAAACATATAAGAATTGTAAAGAAACGATCCCGGCGCGAACATGTGCACGAAGCTTTTCTGGCCTGCCAACTGCGCACGTTAGGGCTGCTGCCCCAGACAGACCAAGCGTTCCAATCCTTCTCCAATTTCATGCTCCCATCCATCAAAACAACCAACACCTCAAACTAAGACTTTCTCACAGCACCGACACAATTAAAGGCCTACTATCTGAACAGTGCCCGTGTGGCTAACTGAGTCTGAAACTGTGGGTATGGGTCGCTGGTGGGATGGCTGGCGCAAAAACCTTCACCAACTAAATTTCGATAGCGCTCTTGTACAAGACATCTTCTGAGACATCGACAATAACTTTTCAACCCCTCTCCTCAAAACTGGACATCGTGCTACAAACGACCCCAGCTGCAAAGCAGCGTCGCTAGATTGCAGCGACTGGCGTTGTGTATACACCACTCCTGGAAACGAAGGAAAGCATTTGTTTTCTGCTTTTTCCTTTCCGACTGATCAGGTCTTCTCATACATCCTTCATCCTGATTCGCACTCTACAATGCAGCTGATGTAACGGCCCCGATGGGATCTGATACGGAAAAATCTCCGTAACCGCTATTGAATCCAAAACGACGATCCACAAATTTGACGTACGTCCTATTTCCGTGCCATCTCGCTGCACCACGTACATCGACATACAGCCCGGCAACAGCATAAGAGACCGACCGCAAGCAGCAGCACTTGTACACATCAGCATTCGCGACGATGATAACGATTCAACAACACAGATCTGGGCCCCCCTTCCGCGCGCACATCCGCATATCGAGAGCTACCCTCTACCACCACCGCCGTCACCATCCGCCGCAAACTAACCCATTCGCAGCGGAACACGCGCCGGCCTGTGGATGACTGATACGACATGTAGTACGGATACGCCATACGCCATACGCCGTACACCAGAAGCCATCCTGGGGTCCCACTTTATAGCCCCAAGCCCTGGCTAGCTACCAACTTAAAAACGATAAAAAAAGCGCCATCTTCATGATTATGACTATGACCATTATAGATTTATGTCTTGGCATGCGTGCGCCCATCCGTATCTGCCCTCCATCGCCACGACCGGTATACGCCAGGATAGGCACAAGCTCATCACACAGATAAACAGACAGACCGGTAGCGACCCTGCCACGACCTCGTCACGGAGGTAATCAGCTGACCTAGCGCAAACAAGTCGTCAAATTGCATACCGTCCCCGCCTTATAAGCACCCCCTACACTTTTCGTCGTCCCCAGCATTATCATCCTAACCTCACTACCATCATCAACATCGACATCGCAAGAATCGCATTGACAACGCATCACGCAAGTCCGAAAATTAACCTTGGTAAACCATTAAGAACATCACGTTGTCTATGTTTCCTCTCTGATAGCTCTTCTGTCCGGGGGTACTGCCCGATGCGGATCGGCGCGCTTTGGGTAGGGTAGTCGGCGATCATGTTGCACGCATGACATGACTCGCGGCGACAAAATCGTCCCGGAGTTTAGTTCATACATCCGTCGTACCATGTAAACTGAAAACTTGGACCCTAAAACAAACGTGGCGCTGCCGATGCGTTGTTGCCGTGAGCTGAGCAACAACGCATGAGCCCTGGCATTGAGCATTGGGCAGCTAAGCGAGACTCTGTGTAACAAAACATTCGATCGCCGACTACCATTCTGGAGCCTGGAGCCTTCTGTTTTGCTAAAACAGCTGGCAGAAGAAGTAGAAGTATTCCTGTAGGGTGGTAACCTTATACCTTATCTTATCGGGCTGCAGTTCAGACATATCGTGTATGTGTGAATGTTTGTACGTATGTAAGAGCCTGGCTCTCTTCCTATCGCCTCCCTCCTTCCTAATCCACAAACAGCTGCCACAACGCACGACTCAACGGGCGGTCGCGGTGCGCCCCAAGCAACACAATTGGCCCCATCCTCGTGCCGCCGCTACGGCTGCAAGTAATGCTGCTTCAGTACCTTAATTGCCAGAGCCACTGCTGTACATTGCTGTACATGGGCCGCCCATCACAAAAGGCCGCCGCCGCCGCTACTGGCGTGTTGCTCCAAGGCCTGCAGGGCCGCCTGCATCGTCATGAGGGCGATTTGCGGCACGGCCGCCTGCACGAGGGCGTCGGGCAGAGAGCAAACAACGACGTGGTGTCGCTGTGGGTCAATGATCAACAGGACAACCTTGCAGGTGTCACTTCAAGAAAGCAATGCCAGATGGAATGATAGCTAAGCCGCCACTGTCATTTCAGGCAGCTTAGGATTTGACCCAGAAACATGTGTGTGTGTGTGTGTTACACCTCGGGTGCGTTACCCAGAGAGGTGTCACGAGCCCTTACGAGCCAGAGGCTCAAGAGCCTAAGAGCCATAAGTTAGGTAGGTAAAGGACATATAATATAACGCAAAAACTCCTAGTACCCAATCACTAAACACACGAGAAACAAGGACACTAGTCGACTAATACGAGTCGCAGTCATAGGGGTCATCACTGCACATGACCCTCCGCGTGTGTGGACCCGCGGGTCACTACACATGGACCGCCCCCCACCTGCATGTGCTCCAGCTGCTCCAGTCTCCACGCAACCACCGTCAGCAGCCCGACCGCCACCGACAACAAAAACGCGGCCAACATCAACCACCTGAGGAAGCAGCAATAGCAGTAGTGGCAGCAGCAGCAGCAGCAGCAGCAGCGGACGCACCATCATGACGATGAGACGACCCAGTTTCAGTTGCGTCAGCATCACAGGCACCATTGGAAACGCAACACTAGCACAAACACAGCAACAACAGCAGAGCAGCGGCATGCGTGCGACCCTTCATTCCCTAGCCCCCCCCCTCAAGGCCCATGCTCAAGCGCTGCCACCCTCCCACCCTCCCCCCTCCAGCTCTCTCTTACTTGCGGTCGTTCCTCTCCACCGCCTTCCTCCACAAGCTGCTGACGTGGTCACTCCGCTCGCGCCAACTGTCCTCCTGCCAGACAGAGGGGACATTACCCGGGAGAGAGAAGGAGGAAAAGGTATTGCGGTTGTAGCAGGAATACTTGAAACTGAAATACCAAGGGCAACGCAGGGGGTATGGAATGTGTAACGAGACGCAGGCAGGAAATTACGGAAATACACACAGGGCACACAAAAGTGAGAGCAACTGTGAGAGAGCACAATCATGTAAAAGATGGAGACCACAAAAGGAGACCCAAGTAGTCAAGCGCAGCTAAGGGGCGCCCCTGTGCCGCCATCCCTCCCTCCCTCCCTCCCTCCCTCCCTGCACCACCTAACAAATGAGAAGAGGACGAAGAGACGAAACGGAACAGGATGGGAAGCTTAGATTCGGGGGTTGCAGGAAAAAGGGATAGAAGAGGGAAAAGGAAACAGAGGACGCGGGCTTCAACCCTGATTCGCCAATCTCCCGCGAATCCAGCGCCGAGGACCTTTCGTGCCCTGGCGGCGCACCTTGAGTCTCTGCACCTCCGCTGCGATTTCCTCCAGGGGCAGGTCAGCGGGAATGTAAATCGCCTCCACGGGCTTGCTGCCGCGATGATCCTCGCCCTCCGCGCCCTGCCGCAAGCCCTCACTGCCGTCGCCATCTTCCCCCTTGTCGCGCTCCTTGTCTCCATCCGACCAAAATTGCCACCAGGGCTTCGCACCACTGCCGTCTGACGGCTCGGCCGGCGCCGCCGCCGCACCGCCCTTGGACGCGGGGAGTGCCTCCGCTGCTGAGGCCGCAGCGCCGGTTCCATCGCCGTCGGCAGCGCCCGCGTCTTGCAGCTTGACGGTACCGCCTTTGGGCACCCAGAACTGCCACCAAGGGTGCTCGTCGCCGCCGCCGCCGCCGCTGCCTCCGTCGCCGGCTGGTGACCGGCCGGCGGCAGCTGTGTCGACGGGTACGACTCCCTCCCGTTCATCCATGTTACTCCCGCCGCCGCTGCCACCGCCGTACCGCGGCAGCCGGGATACAATGGCCGCCAGCCAGTTTCCATCGCCGCTGCCGCCACTGCTGCTGCTACTGCCGGTCCGATCTTTCTCAGCCGCCGCCGCAGCTCCGTCAGGAGGCTGCTGAGGACCTGAAGATAACGGCGGCGGCGGCGTCTTCTGGCTCAAGGACTCCCGCGCCTTTTCGATAGCTGCGGCCGTCAGGGAGTGTGCGGACGCCGTAAGGCTCACCAACGCACTCAGCACTGGGCCAGTGACGCCAACGGCGCCGCCATCACCGGTGCCTCCGGCGGCGGCCTGACCCTGATCCCTTCCCACCTCGACGCCGTGGCTTGGAGGCCCGGAAGCCGCCTGCGTGACGACGACTTCCGCAGTGACGTGAACAGCGGGCTTGTCCACGGAGTGCTTTAGCGGTCGCGGTGGGAGGAGCAGGGTCCGCCCCGGCGCGGCAGCGGCGCCGCCGCCACCCAGTTGATGGGGGCCCGCCTCCAGAACCTCTACAGCAACTACCGCCGGCAACCCTGCAGATGCGCCGTCACTGCCGGCACCGTTGCCATTACCGTTACTTGCGTTGTCCTCGCCGCCTGCGTCGCCACCACCGTCGCCGTGATGTGTTCGCGAAGATGAGGCGGCGTCGACGTCGGCCCCGCTGCCGCCGTCGGGCTCCCGTCGGCGCCAACGGCTGTCCGCAGCCACGGCAGTGCCGCCGATGTCACCACCGTACATACGGCCATTGCTGCTGCCACCGTCGCCGGGTCCTAAAGCTTGCGGACGCTCCAGTACGGCTGTCGCCGTTCTTCTCGTTTGCTGTACAGCAGGCGCCGTCGCCGTTGCTGTTACCATCACCTTGGTTTCGGTCCCTTCAGGCAACGCCGCAAGCTTTGCGACGCTGCCATCGTCGTTCGTTTTCTCCTCTACTGCAACCCGCACCCTCATCCCCGGAACAGCCACAGCACCCGGCGCGGTCGCCATCACCGCGCCAGCAGCAGCAGCAGCAGGTGGGGCGGCGGCAGCAAGAACATGCTGCGCCAGATCGGTGCTATCGCCACCCTCACCTGCGTCACCGTCGCGGCCTGCACACGCCGTTCCAGTACCACCGACGCTGCCCACAGGGGCCGCCGGCGAAGGCGGCGCCGTTGCTGGCAGCTGTCCCGAAACGGCCACGGCGCGTTCCACCTCGTTGTCGGAGGTGCCCGCGGCGGCAAGCGCTGTGCTGGGACCTGGTACGGCGGCGGGTTGCGCCTCCCACGGTGGCGGCGGTGCCGCCATGTATGTCGCATTCGCCGGTAGCTGCTTCGGTGGCGACACCGCCAGCGGCGGCAGCGGCGGCAATACCTGCTGCTGCTGTTGGGCGATTATAGATGCACCCTGGTCTACAGCGCCCTTGGCTGCGCCCGCCGCGGCGGCAGCGGCCTCCTGGGCGGCTCGCGCCGCGCGCGCGGCTGCGCGCGCCGCCGCCGCGCGCGTCATTGCAATCGCGGAGACGGCAGCGGAGGCGGCGACGGCTGCGCGGCTGCTGGCGGCTGCAGCGCTGCGAATGTCGGTAATGGGCGCCTGTGCCGCAGCCTGCTTGGAGTAGTTCTCCGCTTCCCGATACCCTGAGTCTTGCTCGTCATCGTCAAAGGCCTGTTTGAAAAGGACGTCAGGAAACACGGCGTGTCGGGTCCGCACAGGGAAGCAGGAAATGCAGTCCCGGCCGCTGAAGGGAAGAGCACATTAAAAATAGTACAGCGCGCAAAAAGCACCGGGTCGCGAATAGGTTTGGTTCCCACCAGCTCATCAAGGTTGGATGAGAGAAACCCGGTGCGGTATGGTGGGATGGGATGCGGGTACACACTTCCCACACGCAACAGGAGCTGCTGAAATCAAATCCAACCGCCGCGTAGAGACGGAAAGGGGAAGCCTCAGACTGGGACTCGGCGGCAATGGACTTCCGCGGCATCAGGAATGCGGAGGACGTGAGGAAGTAGGGGAAGATGAGGGCCATGCACGGCGCCAGGGCCGGGGGCCGGAAATGGGGAATAGAGGGGAAAAAGGGAAAAGGAAAAACACTGCACCGTACATCACGTACATACGAGTGGTTGTGCAAATGTCGGTGGTGGTGTTGCTGCTACTGCCGAGATCCCGTTCCTCTGCATGCAGCACGCACGTACCTTGTACGACAACTCCAGAAGCACATCGCCAGTGGGTACGGGTTCGCCGCCGGTAATGCCGTACGATCCGGCTGGGGGTTGCAGCGGCACCCACATGGTCAATTTGCCGCCCTCCTGCACGGGCCATGAGTTCGTCCGTCCGCCCGTCAGTTTGTACATATGAATCTTCTACTTCGCTACTGTCCACTTTGTAGTTCTGTCTGTCCGTCAGTCCATCCATCGATCCGATATCGACGCACCATGACGCCTACCCCAACCGCAACAACCTCTCACCGCCGAATGCTGCGCCACCAGCACGTCGGCCAGCTTAATAGTCGCTCGTCCCACCTCCGTACGACCCGTCAGATGGCTGTCCTTGACGAGCAATTCAAGAACCTGTAGGGGCCCGGGCGGCCGCAGGTTGGTTAGGTGATGACAGCAATGTACGGCATAGAACTGTTCAGTTACTGGCAGGTCCCGCGGCAACCAACAGGTCACAGCGGCGGTAGTGGTGGTGGTGGTGGTCAGGGAGGAGCTGGGCCGGGGGGAACAACAACACGGGGAACCTGCTGGCAACAACAGCTACTCTTTTATGCAGGCTGAGGTGCTTGCTGGTGCTGGTGCTGCACCTCCCCCTCCTACCTGCAACCCCCCCTCCCCCTCCCACCTGCACCTCGGGGTTCTCCACCAGGAACTGGAACTCCTGGTTCCACACCGGGGCCCGGTGGCGGCCCGGGTGGCTGGTGTCGCCCTCGCGACGACTCTGCACAGCCTGGGGCCAGCACATGCGGTTGGGCGGCGGTTATCGGGCTGATAGTATTGTCGTCACTGTTGCTGTTGGGTGGTGGTGGTAATGGTGGTGGTGGTAGTGGTGAAGGGCAGGAAAGGGAAAGGGAGACATGCGCGCAGCCTGGAAAGGGGGAGGGACGAAGGCTCGGGCCTTCTACATACGCATCTCATATCTATGAATATTAAGGTATATGTACATACATGGCAGGCGGCTGGCAGAGGATAAGGCCTGACTTCTGCTCCCGGCCGACCCGGATTCAAATCCGCCTGCAGGCTCCTCGGGTGTTTGAGGAGTGATAAAATGAGAGGTGGCCCCCTATCGTATGGACGATGTAGGACGTGATAAAATCAACTTGCGAGCTAACCAGGAACTAAGTTGATGCGCCGTTGATCCGCTAGATTTGGTTGGATGCTGGTGGTGAGTTGCTGAACCCAACGAATACATTCTGAAGTCGGATGGGTGAACGGATTAGGGTGCCCCTCTAGCAGGGGAGCGCAGGGAACTGCCTCGGGAAAGGGGGCCGCTCGTGAAGCTTAACCACCACCCTGTAACAACATACATATATAAGTGTTCATATATACGTCCGCAAAAGATGGGCAAGGAGGTGGGGGCGGCGGAGAGAGGCATGTGCACGCGGTGTGCGTGATGTGCGCATGGTACTATTACGGATGTGCGATGGAAATGCCGCGCGGTCAATCAGGGACACGCGCAACTCACTCACCCCAACCCCACCAGCATGTCCAACCCACAGCTCCTGCCCCAGTTCCCTACCTTCATCCCATCCTCATTCCCATTCCCAACTCCGCACCCCCTCCCCGCCTCCCGCCCTCAGTCCCCCTCCCTCCCCCACCTGCTCCCCCAGCACAAGCCGCACGTAGGGGTTGCTCTGACCCGGGAAGCCCCACACGGGTAGATTGCGAGCCTCGCGGAGGGTCACACCCAGCTCGCCCTGAGTGGGAGGAAGGAAAGGGGGGAGGTGGGGGGAGGGGAAGACATACGCATGGTGTGCATACGTAAATGTGGGTGTGCGCGCGTGTGCGTGTGTGTTTCTGTGCGTGTGTGTATCATGTGCGTATCACGATGGAAATGGCGGGGAAATGATGCGCCCGCACAGCTTTTACAATTCCTGTCCCGTTCACTACAAGCACAACCTACTGCCGCCCGCCCTCAGGGGTCTCCCATGCAGCATTGGCGGCCAGAACCTACCGCGCCCCACCCCCAGCTACCTGTACCTACCTACCTACCTACCTACCTACCTACCTACCTACCTACCTACCTACCTACCTACCTACCTACCTACCTACCACCACTGTTTTCGCTCCCCCCATCGCTCCAAAACACCCCTACCCTGCCCCTAACCCCTAACCCCTCACCCCCAGCCCAGCCCACCTTGAAGGCCTCCGGCAGCGTCACGCCGCCAGCCGGTGTCTGCGGCCCCAGCGGCAGGGCGGCCAGCAGAGCAGCTTCCACCGCATCAGCCTGCGACACGAGGAAGCCGGCGGGGTGGTGGGGTGTGTGTGGGGGGGATTTAGTTAGGAGGGTTAGTTAGGGTTGGTTAGGGGGTTGTCAACTGGTTTGACTGGTTTGTCCGCAAGGCACGTTACCCGTGGATGCCTTTCCTCCACCACACCACACCACACCACACACTCCCACACCACACCACACCACACCACTCAAAAAAAGCTCAATAAACTCATGCCGCACACCTCTCACCTGCAGGACCGCGCTCGCCACGGCCCGCATGATGGTGTCCCGACCCACCGCCGCCTCCGCAATGGTCGTCACGGAGGGCGGGATGTTGATCTCCAGACGCTGTGGCAACACCATCAACGCCGGCAAATCCACCGTCAGCAACTTCCGAAGGTAGTTTTGTACGACAGGTACACGCATAAGCCGTACACGGTTGTACGGCGACAATTGGACCTTGACGTTGGGTGGACCCACAAACGCCAGGCTGATGGTGCCGATCCAGGGGCACATGGGCGCGAGACGCAGCTTGAGCCACATCTGGCACTCCAGATCCAGATCCGAAACCAGTACGGGGACTTTAAACCGCCAACGGCCCTCTCCCAGCTCCAGCATGAGCAGCATTCGGGCACCTCCCGTGTAGCGCAGGTCCACGACACCGTTGAGGTCCGAGTCCTGAGTCCGAACGGGGTTTGAATCACGTGCAAGCAGCGAAGGGTTGACTAAAAAATAATGGAGGTAAGGGTGGAAAACGGAATTTGCGCATAGAGGCATACTGGCGCGCGCGCGCGCGCGTGTGTGTGTGTGTGTGTGTGTGTGTGTGTGTGTGTGTGTGTGTGTGTGTCCGTGTTGCGTGGGCGGGCAGGAGGGGGGTGCTGCGATGCGAGTAGGGACGGGAACACTACAGCTTACCCCTTACAGCTCATTATCTGGGGAGAAGAAGAAAACTACTATGTGCATGTCTGTGTCTGTGTCTCCGGATGACGTTGGGGCTCTGAAAAAGGGGGGGGACCGGTGGGGGGGCCAAGATGGCTGAGCAGATCGGGCCCATGACGGTGACCTCACCCACCACCCCGCGAATTCCTCCTAATCGCCGCCGACCATCCGCCCAACCACAACCCAGCCGCGTACCCACTTTCCGGCTATTTCTCCGCCGCATATTTGAAAAGTACGGCGCCTCGTGATCCAAGGTCAGTTCCACCACTCTAAGTCTGCACAGCCAGCGCGGCACCGAGCCGTCCTTCACCTGCCGGGAGTGGAAGGGGGCGTGGAAGGGGGAGGAAAGACGAACCACACACGATTGAAGCTGCTGCCAGGGCAAGAGAGTAACAAACGTAGAACTGACCGAAAGGCGTCCGTGGCGACCGTGACCTCGGGATGACGAAGTGAAGATGATGTCGGAAAAACTACCTACCTAAGCCGCCAGAACTAAAAAAGCGGAATAGTATTGCCAATCCGTAAAGAAGTAGGTGTAGGAAAGGAAGAAGGGGGAGGGGGGGTACGGCGAAGCATAGTCGATTGACAGGGGAAGGGGGAGGGGAAGGGGGAGGGGGGGTACGGCGAAGCATAGTCGATTTGCCGGGGGATTGGGGAGGGGGGCCATGTGCCAGAGGCGTGAAGAAAACACAACTGCTGTCATCCTTCAAACAGAGGGGAAATCTTGTGCACGGAAATCAGAATGAACTGCCTGCGTCCAAAGCTCGTTAACTTCCAAATGGAGGGGACAGGGGGGCAGGAGGAAACATCACATCGCATTGTGGGGCAATCACAAGATGCATCTGAGCACACCTGTCGTGTGTGTATGTATGTAGGGGCGGAACCACTCTTGAGGATATCGTGGTTAAAGATGGGGGAACCCCGAAGAATACTTACACCAGGAATATTTACACCATGGCAAGGAGGGGAACAGGGCAAGCCAGCAGGAGTAGCAGACAGAACCGTATCAAGAGGATGCGGGTGTTGGAAATTTGGACCAAATCGTAGGCAGGAGGCCATTATGACGGCCTAGTACCCTACCCCAAGCCTAGGGTAGAACCGTGGGGCAAAAAACCGTGGAGCTCCTCTCCAACCCCCCACCCTCAGATTAGTTAAACAACCTGTTTTAACTTTAATTTAAATACGCCCATGACGCCCCCCCCCCGCCTAACCGTTGTGGCCCAGTAACCTGCTGCTCGCCTGCTCCATGTCAACCGCCCCGCCACCCGCTCCACTCGCTTCTCTCGGGATTTCCTTTCACCCACCAATGTCCCGCCGGGGCATTGGTGGTCTCCCCAAACTTAAAAGCACTCAAGCATGATTCCATTTGCAGCTTTTTTGCGTGTTTTTGCTGTCCCTCCATGAAGCCCTTGACCGCTCAGCTGCACGTACAAGCTTTTATCTTCCCAGCCCCCGCCTCCACCTCCGCCTGCGGCCCCCCATCAACCCAGCAGCCGCCATCCACCCACCAGTCCGTCAAACACCGGCTGCAGCAGGTCGATGATCCAGCGCTCCAGACCCCGCTGGTACACCCGCCAGACCTTCCGCCAGCACATATTGACCCACTCCACGCTCTCCCCGGGGTCTGAACTCGCCACCGACGGCAGCGCCGCAGCCGCCGCGGCGGCGGCACCGCTGCTGCCCAGCGACGCCACCCCCTGCCCGACTCCTAACCCCACCCCGCCGCCGTCCAGCGTCCCCAACGGACTTCCCTGCAAGCTTCCCGTATCGCCGCCGCCGCTGCCCAGGAAGGCAAATCTCCCGGCGGCGCCGTCAACGCTCCCGCTGACGCTACTGCCCACGGCCCCCGCGTCGCCGCCGGCAGCAGCCTGGCTGGTGGTGCTGCCACCGCGGCGGCCACCCGGCCGCCGGCCAGCTGCGGCAAAGCCGTCAGCACCGTCGTCGTACATTCCGCTTGTGCTAGCGCTGCTGCCGCTGCTGCGCCGCAGGTCCAGGAGCTCCATCAGCTGTTGCGCCCATCGCTGCCGCTGTAGCCAGCGCCCCACGAGCTGTAACGCCACCGTAAGGATAATACCCAGTGCGACACCGCCGGCACCCACCCTGCACCAGCAACAACCCCAAGCGGGAGGGCGCGGCGGCGGCAGGAACAGGTGGCAGCATCCAGTTCTTTCGGATATGTTACCTGTAGGTGCAGATCTCCATGCACAAGGATAAAATTGCTCCTTTCCCGTCTTTCCTGGTGTCCGTTTCTCGTCCCGTTTACCTAAATGAAAGCCGACCCAAATGGAAAAATAATGCCCTTTATCCTCGTTTTAGTCTTCATCAGGGCGCCTGCCCGCCCGCCCGCCCGCCCCTAGTTCGCGATTATGTCGATAGGAAAATAGGAAGGTCGCCAGCGGCGGACCGACCCTTCAGACGCGCCGTCAAGCGATTTGGGTCAAGCTGGACCGCGCGTCCAGCCTGACCCAGATCGCATTCACCTCGTACAAACCTCCCAGGTACACCAAATCCGCGGAATCTTCTTGGAGTTCCGGAGGCAGGGGCTGACAGCGGATGGTGTGCACTTCCCAACGCTACAGTTCCAACTCCCCCCCATAAAGCGTGTGATGGCCGACCTCCTGTGCCCCAACCCCCATTCCTTCCTGAACTGGATCTGCAGTGCTGCTCAAGTTTTGAGACTTCTTGACAGTCCCTTCGCACAACCCTGGCGCCCTTCTCTCCATTTCCCCCCCCGGAGCCGTAGCAGCCGTGGGGCCAGCCGTGGGGCCTATCCCCAACCCGTCCGGGGGAGCTGTGTCTCCCGTCTCAACGCTTCCCACCTACCCGCCTCGAGCCGGGAGCTTTGTGGCGGAGGCCATCGGCGTCGTGGGCACCACACGTTGCGCCAGCTGTTGTTGTTGCTGCTGCTGCTGCGCCACGTCATGGTGGCTGTGGTGCTGGTGACGCTGTCGCGTCCGGTGCTGTTCGTCCAGGGAGTCACGAGGAGGAAGCTGCTTGGGATGGCTGGCTGAGATATGTGCTAAGTTGCTATCAGCTGTGACCAGCGTTGGGGAGCCGCTCCGTAGCTGTTCCGTGTCTTGGACCACCGAGGGGACGGGCCCAGTCACAGACTCAGCATCTAACCAGGAGCCAGCGAGGACCTGCTATGCATAGACGGACCAAAGGAGGCAACCTAAAGGCCCTTCCAACACGGAAGACATGGTAAATGCTCCTGGACGAGGCGACCCTCAATTTTCCGTTACACCCGTTGGCATGACTGCTAAACGACAGCCGCACAGATCGCAGCAGCAGGACTGGGATATCGCGCCCAAGTAAATGAATGCCAGAGTGAGAGAAATATCACCGTGCGGCTGACATCTGAAATTAACCGATGCACAGGCGGCGCCACATCGTCTCCAGACAGTCCCAGGGTTGCACATACCTCTGAAAAACCAATTGCTGCAGAAGGGCAGACAAGCCGTCGTCGCAAGCAGCGCAGCTTCAAGAAGTTGCTGCCACGCAGGCACGTCGCTGGCAAATGCAAAGGCGTTACCTGCAATTGTACCGTGGTCGTTGAGTATGCCACTCAGGAGTATCACTAAGGGACCTGGGATACCGAATCGGGACCACTGACGAAATACCGAGGTAGACGATATGCCACGCAAGCTTCCCAAACCCAGCATAAACCACCCGAATTGGATTTGTGTTACGTTTCGAGCAACTCACCGTTAGCCTTAGGCCGCTGGCGCAGCCCAAGCGCCCCTGTGTCCCCATCCCCTATCCGTCCTAACCACCTGTCGCCGCCTATTCTAGTAATCTCATCAGCTATATGATGACATGTCTAAACTATTTGTAATAGGTGTCACTTAAGCGTGCAATCATGTGGAAGCGTATTATGCTTGTTGAACCCTCCTGTCGCGTGTCGGTTCGTGCACAAGATATATGTGTGTCTCTAAAATCAGTAGTAATTAACGGTATTCATAACAATTTACAAAGATACTCCCTTACTCCTTGGCAGGATTGAAGGTTGTATCTCGACGAACGATCCTCGAATGCTGCACGACAGTTGCTTTTATACTTTTTGACAAGCGCTATAGGACAGCCAGTGGCCACATCAACGACACCATGTTTGCCTTGTTCCATACCATGAAACTATTGCGTTATAATTACCTAGCACCTGTTACCGGTCACGGATTCCTTCCTTGCGACATCACTCTTTGGGGCCCCCCCCCGACCACTTGCATCGTCAAGTCTATATCCCCTAACGCCGGCCTAACCCGGGTGAAGGTCTCATATGACATTTCGTCGACATACACAGCACAATCAAAGGAAATCCAAGGATTACACACGTTTGCCAAATAGCAAAGGTCAGTTGAAATGGCATTCAACAGAGGGAACGATAGTCATTGGATCCATTCAAAGAGCGACTCAACACTGTCGCAGGCCAGTCACCTGCTAAGGTCCGTAGGAAACTGGGCCCGCAACTTGCAGCGCGGGGCCACAGCACGGAGGCTTTCCACATACTCACACTTTAACATGTGGATCTATTGCCACGGTCCCGTGGCTTGCAGTCCAGCTGCCTAATCGCGAAGATTGTATGAGTGTCTGCTCGTCTTCGTTTCTCTCGTGCACCCACATTTGAACACGAACAATGCCATGCTCACCAAACCACACATATTCGCCACGCAGGTAGCTACGCTGTGCTATGTTATTACTTACAAGTTTGCATCACCACTCCTTTACGGGTGCTAGAAGGCGTTTGCTTCCTAGAAGCAAACCTGAGGTAAGGTAATGTTAAACAGGGGAATAGGAAAACGTTCAATGAAGGAACTCGCTGAGGAGAAAGGGATATCCACGCGACTGTTGCGGCCTCTGGTCTGGTGCTCTTGACAGGGGAGATGCTAGCGTCGCATTCCCGGGCTACTGTTGGTGCCGCGCCTGCTGCTGCTACTGCTGGGGGATAGAGATCGAGGCGCAATGCTTTGCCTATTCATTTCCTATTGCACAATATGATACCGTACATGTTGCAGCTGATATTTTCCTACCGTACGCCCCATGCCCGAGACGGCGGCGATGGTGCGTATGGGAGACAGGGCGTAGTGGCAATTGCTGGGGCTGGTCAAATTTCGACAGGCTGCGTTGCATATCGGTGCACGAGCGATGAGAGCTGGGCGCGGCAGCGGCTGCATTTGAGGTTCTGTTGATAGCTGTTATCAAGGATACGGAAGTTCCCCTGCCGCCGTTAAGAGTGCTGAAGCAGCCATAGCAGCAGTGCTTTCATGTTTTCGGCTTGGCTTGGCTTAGAGCCCTGCCTCAATAGGTGCGTGTGTATTTGGAGAAACCCGCAGCTGAGAAGTTATGGACGCATTTATAAGTGTTATGCCCCGTTGTATGTTCTCCGGCGGACCGCCCGCTGCACTCCATTCCCCCTCCTTTCCGCGGCGGAGGCTATCCAGGCTGCGTGCACGTGTCACGCACCAGACGGGTAAGCTTCATCGTGCTGGAATCGTGCGTAGGCGGAATCCAGTCAGAGCGACTGGATTGCGCCTATTTCATTGGGTTGGTATTGGCTGAACCGTGTCGTGGTGAGCTGTTGGTTGTGCCATCTGGCACGCCAGGAGGGTCGCAGCAAGGCAGAGCATATTGCAGGCCCCTTATATGTTCACTCCTGGTTCTAACCAGCGGTCTCTTATGGTTCATATCTCTGGCATGAAGAACAGCATGACTTCCGGATGCAGTGTGCTGATATGGCAGGGATTTCTACTCTTATAGATAACCACATCAAATACCTTATCCGATTGTACAATGTGCCTGTATCAATATAGATTTGCTTCACGGGGAACGAGACGCAAGGGTCTGCCATGTGGCTGTTTTACACGGGTCAAGACACACATACGACCATACGTCAGGCTGAAGGACTTCAAATCAAAAGTGAGTAATGAAAGCAAATTTAACAAACTGCACGGTGACTCAACACCACCAGTCCTATGTGATTCATTGAGCTGTGATGCCCCACCATGCATCACCGTTCAACCCTCTAGACTCCGAAGAGGAACATCGAGGGCTTTATACACACGCATCCCTGGCAGGCATTGTGCGCTTTGCATGCTTTACAACAAGGCCGCGTGGAAGATTGACATGCCAAGATCGTGAAATGATTGCTCACATTTGTCGTGATGTCCAAGGTGAGGACGGTTACAGGAGTCGCATTGAAGCAGACAGTGCAGCAGCGCGCCCAGGATGAAGCCAACAGACACAGCGGTACGGGATAACAGATACATAGGTGGTTCAACAATACGATTCACATGTACAACGAGTTGGCATTTAGGCCGAGAACCAGGTCATGACTAGAAATCGTCAAGAGAACTTCAGCTGCACGGGCATCATTCGAGCAGGCATTGCAGTACTCCGATTGCAGTACTCCGATTCGCGACCATTATTTATCATGACTTGCGGTAATTGATGTTGGTCGCGTTGCATTGGTCCAAAAGCCGGGCGAAGTCTGTCGGACATCCCCTTGCAAATATCTTGACTATGCCAATTTAGGATGAATGCTTAGCAATCTCACGGGTCTCTTGGCAAATAGCGCTGCACGAGCAAAGAAAGAGGCAAGAAAGGTAAGGTTAACGACCTGTACAAAAGCAATAAGCATGTTTTGGAAGGAACGGTCGCCTCGAGACTTACCATAGGGGGCAGCACATCGTGAGCAGGCAGTCATTGCATCCGTTGCCGTTGATACCGTACTTCTGGCGAATGTGTCCACGCACAGACATATGCATGAAGCAGCAAAGGCTGTATACGGGAACGGGGTGGTGGGGCGCACGCTTAGTATTACATCGACATCGTTGCTTGCAATAATGATAAAGCATTCTTACCCGAGCGAGAACAAGCAGTAGTAAGCCAGGCATGCTCCATAGCAGTTCCCGCCGCAGCACACCTGCACAAGTCGGAAAAGCGGCGGTTAGTGCGGGAACATTTTCCGTAGACCAGGGCCCACTTGCTGAAGTAATTTTTGAACGTAATGACGACTTCAACAAACAAGGTAGATACGATAGCAAGCTTATCGTTTAACGTAAATGGGTGGCAAGGTGACTTCTTTCTAGCCCACCCACGCGGCCTCCATGAAAAGAGCGCCAACAAGTAGTTCAAACCAAGGCTCGATGAATTCTGATGCACTGCATAGATATCCCAAACAATCTCGGCTGACGCGCCTCATTCCGTAAACTATACGAATAGTATTATTGACGAAATAGCAGCCCTCTTTTGAGGAGACGAGGTAACTGCTTTAGAAGATCACTTATCTAACCTTAACAGCGTAAAGAGGCAGAGTCGCGCGACAGTTAACTGGCATACCTCAGGGCCCAGCTTCGCCACCTCGCTGCCAAAAGCGCAGTAGGGGCAACACCAGGTGTAGACTGCATGCCAAGAGTGTTTAAATTGAAAAAATGAGCAAGGCGATTAGGTCAGCACGTCACGGAAACATAGCTGGCGCAATTACTACTTCGAACACCTGGTCCACGCTCTGGCGGCTCAAATTTACAAACTTACAGCAGGTGGCAGCACCACCAGGCTCAGCACAGCAGCCGCAGAAACTAGTGCTCCACTCGCCGGACATATTGGCGGTATAAACTTTTTGAAGTTAGGGGAATAGGTGAAAACAAACTTGGGCCGCCGGATCGCAATGAAGTAAATTATGAGCGCATGACGTTTAAATACAAAATTTATTTGCCTTTCTATAACACGATGCTCCTTAGTGTCGTATACAAATTGGCCGTATCGGGCCCGATGGACGAAGCGCTTGGAGAAAACCAGCTGAAAGTTGCCTTTGGACCATAGCTGATGCAGCTCAGCAGGAAAAAAAGATACTTCTTCCAGCTTCCGTCATAACGAGTTAGCCACCTTTGGAGTCATGCCAGCGCAACATTCCAAATTGCACATTAAGTTCAACGTGTAAGATGCGGACGATAGAGCCGAAAAGGACAAGGTAAACCAGATAGTATCAGCGCTTGAAGTCATTTCACCGCCTATCACACGACACCTTGTACAACGATGCTATTTCGAAGGCAGCATATGGGCGAGTGCGAGCCCCAGTCGTACGCCATGAGGACATAATCTCCGGAAGCAAATATTGCTACGCGCGCGCAGGATCACAGGGACTAAATCCAACCCAATTTGCATCACCCGCGCCGTCAACCTTCCGCCCGCCTCCATGGGATCCAAACCTCCACAGCTAGTCAACCGTTCTCCAGTACGTATTTCTATGCTCTATGCTCTACGTAACTCACTCTTCACAGGCTGCCGAAAAACACCCAAATCGACAAACGCGTAAACCGCTATGCAGGTCGGTATACAACTTGATGTGCGTAGATGAAACAAGGAAACAGTTCTCGGGGTTCAGTCGCCACTGTAATAGAAGCTACGGTTATCCTTTGTTCATGAGGCGCAAGGTTCATGCGGTTGGGATGGAACGGTTTTCCGTGGCTATCGTGTTAAAGCTAGCGAAAGCACCGAACCAACAAGTTGCTCTGCGGTTTAGTTTCACCATCACGCTATCAGCGACAAGGCTAGCAACGTTCTTTTTTCTCATACCACAATCCTGCCCATGCGCATCGTGAACGATAAATGATCTCGTCCCCAGCAGTGTAGCAGCGTTGCCCACGCCAAAACCTTGGAACCTCTCGGCTCGTTAAGGCGGGACCACCTATAGCTTTTACAAGCACCGGATGTAACATGCACTTACACTTACACTTACATTTGCACAAAAAAAACCGGTACCCAGCCAGTGCGCTCGTAACCGTATCGAATCCGGCCTGTGACCCGCAGGGCTTTCACACGCGAGTGTGTCTATCTAACGCATGACTTCCCGTAGGCTTATAGTCAAGATTTCCTTAAGAGGCTGAGGCAGTGACTATGGTTCAGAAGGTCCCGGGGACCATGGACGCACGTGCCACACGGAGCGCACTGACATGTCCTTTCCGTTGTAAAGGCCGGGAAGCATGTTTTGCTGATACACCCAACGTACGACAACGAGGAGATACGAATTGTGGGTTTCAACGATTGTCTGATTGTTGAAGTCTGTCCTCATGACATTGCCTCCCCGGGTGTTGGGCTTTCATAGGTTTCAACGCACCGCAAGAAATAGTGAAATCAGCAGTGAAATGCATACACTCGTGCCCGCATGCATCGCGTCGGTTGCAGTGGCCACGGAACACACACGCGCACTTATACAAACTTGACATTTTAATGTTTAACTCAACTCAAGCTTGCTTACCTTTAAAGTCCGCAGGAGATTGCACGAAGCGTTCGGTGTGAGCAATCTCCAGCCCGACACGACCGTTGCGTAGCCGCAGCTAATCCACAGAGTACGCCATTTAGAAATACCATCCTTACGAAAGTCTCTGGGCAATGCGAGATGCAGAACCACTGGAGCTGGCCTTTCGCTGCTGAGGCGGAGAGGCCATCACGAGGCCGCACCCAGGCCAGAAGCTTCGCACAAGCTTTTAAGGTTGTCAGCATAACAACATGACACTAAGTCATTAACGTCCGACGTGGACTAATGTCAATTACATCTCGCGTGAGAGGTAAGGCAGGTAGGGCTCTCAGGAGCAATTCCCATGTGTCTTGCAAGCGAAATGCTTTGATTGACCAAGGTATGGTAGCATCACATTCCTTTTATTCTGTAATTATTGTCTTGTTGTGTATGATAAGGAAGGTTAAGCACGAGTGGCAACGCTGTAAGTGATTCCTTATGTGAGCATATCGTACACCCTGTACCATTACCAATGGGAATAGATGCGGAGATGCAGTCACCCAGCGCTTTCTTCCTTGTCGCGCTCATGAAACGTTTCAACTAATCCACATATATAAGTCCTTGGGTGTGATGGCGTTATCTGCTTCGTTAAAGAAGACCAGCCCACACGCTCCTGTTTAGGCCCCAAGCGGCTGAGGAGGGTAGGATTCGGGCTGGAATTAGGGAAGAGCTCTGTCGCAGAATTAGCCTGGATTTTATTCCTGACGAAAGAATTGGTCTGCCGAGGTCTGGAATTGTTCTGGCGGACCCGCCGGAGGTATTCGAATTGCGCTGTGGAGCCTCGGAATTGGGCTGTGCTGCGCCTGAATTGGCCTGTCCGGGTGTCGAATTGGCCTGTCCGGGTGCCGAATTGGCCTAACAGGGTATTGAATTAGCCTGACAGGGTATCGAATTGACCTGTTCGGGGTGTCAAATTGGCCTGACAGGGTATCGAATTAGCCTGACAGGGTGTCGAATTGGCTGTCAAGTTGGCAGGATTGGCCGGGGCTGGCATCCAAAAGCACATGACTTTTAAGGAATTTACAGAAAAACTTTGCAAGAGGACCGCTTACAAGTGCCTCATGTGTGTATTAGATTCGATCCCACGACATGGAGTGGAAAACCTTGCACACCTGGTTACCGTACTCTGGCACTACTACTACTACCGGAGGCAAGCACTCAGGGCCACGACTGCATTACCCAGTCAAGTCAGCTGCCGAGGTCCCACTGTTTTCCCACCACACTTTATCGACAGTCCGTCCAGTTTATCCCACAACACTCGTATGCATGAATAGGTTCGGGTGGAAACAATGACAAATCTCTGATAAACCGCTAAACTCAGTACCACGAGCTACATTGAAAACAAATGAAAATGCAGATGTCTGCCGAGAAGAATATGTTCGCCATATGCAATCTATGCCTTAATCCATCGAGCTCTCCGTTGGGCGGGGCATGGCCCATGAAGTCGCCCCCGGTACTCCGCCCATACAACCAAACACTGACACAAAACGTTGCACGTCTGGGCCCATGTAAACCACGACACTTCCGTGTGGATTGGCTACCCGCCAAACGTTGGCGCAGAAAACAGACAGGCCATTGTAGTATGGCATCAAACCACGCATAACCCACAGCGGCTTTCAGCAGCAGTACTGCTTGGTGAATGTGACCAGCCGTGTACTCTGTTGCGCATCTCTGGAAAAACAGGCTCTGATAGCTTGCACCACCCTGCACCCCAAAAGGCGGGTTGACAAACACATTGCCCATCCACGCGTTGCACTCCAACAGACCATCGGATTCCATATCGTAATACACTGTCGCCCCAACACGTGTGTTAGCAGCCGCGGACGAGCATGGGTCCAGGTCGATCCTGCCAGGAGTGAACACCTCGCGCACCAGCTTTATGATACTCAGTGGGGTGAACCACTCCGGACTCTCACTGGAGAGAAACAGGCGCACATTCCCACCCCCTCCGCTTCGAACCATATGGACTCCCTCACCAGACTCGCTATCGCTGATATCCATGTCGCCACGTCGGGGCTGACGATGCGCTGTGCCTCCGGATCCATGTTGGGACCAACGGTGCGCGCTCCAGGTGCAGGAGTGGGTGAAGTGCGCGGTAAGATGCGGCGCCCACTGTCTACGGCATTGGGCTGCTGCTCTCGCCGACGTGTGCGCCTGTGCTGAAACTGGCTGTAGAGGCGCTGATACTCCTCCTCTGCCGCCTCGTCCGACATGCCATATAGATGCATGCGCATGTCAGGTGGCCAGGCACAGCTGACGTCTCGCACGCCAGGTGGTGGCATGGGCCGCGCGACAAGGCCACCCTGCTGGGTGAGCCGCTGTGTCTCTTGCTTGCACGCCATCATGTGCTGGCGTGTTTTGACGTGGTTGATAATATTCTCGATGTTGCCAGTCTTAGCACCGATGAACCACCCCCTGATGCCGCCGCTGATGCAGCATGCATATGGGTCTATACCGCCAAGCTCTGACCAGTTTGTTTTGAACTCGCCTGTACAGGGTTGTAAAACAAGGGGGGCATATCTGTTGTCATATGGTATGATGTTTCATAGACGTCGGTATGTATAACATTATGCAATTGGGTGGGTGGGGTGAGGTGGGTTCCTCCTTTCTAGGTTGCCCACTCTTCCCTACCACACATCTCACGTCGCCACTTACCAGTAGCACCACGCGACTTGACGCGGGGTGGCACATCCTCTGCTTCGGTGATGCCGGCTGGTGCACTCATCGGGACCACAGTTCCGCCGCGTCCTCGACGGTGCCAGTCTCCGCGTCCCTGTGTCCCTGATCCTCCACGGCCCCCTCCGATGCCGTTTTGATCTTGAACAAGAGGGATTTCGCGTCCGAGACGGTAAGGCCCGGTACATTCCCTCTCAGTGCCATGGCGGCGCGAAGCGGGGAGAGCTGGAAATCCTCTGCAATGAAGGGCACATTGTCTTTCAAAACACCGTTCGCAAAGTTTCCGGTTGTTCTCGGCACGGCACGGGGACATCGCCGCCCCACGTCTCTAGCACGGACTCGCGCTTTTCTCTCTGTGATCAACAATCTAAATCTCTCACCTCGGAACAGTTCCCATGCTTCACCAACGGAGTAGACGCCGAGAACTTCTTCGAATTGACGACGCACAGCATCCACCCGTTCATCGTCCCCGTCCAGCACATCGTGGAGACACATCGCGAGAGCCGCGACATCCGACTATAGACACAGCAGAGAATTGAATAAACCCCGAGTGAAGGCGAATGGCTGCAAGTGCACCATGGCGCATTTGCATGGTGGA